>NW_027269263.1:18807522-19187522 GCF_023055355.1 Agelaius tricolor | reverse complement strand
GGCACTGGAGCCTCTCCGTGCTAAGCCCCCGCGTGTCAGACATCCGCAGGGACCTGTGCACTCGCAGCGCAGAGAGACACCTGTGTCCTGGGCTGCATCAAACGAAACGTGGCCAGCAGGTCGAGGGAGGTGATCCTGCCCCTCTGCTCCTCTCTGGTGATACTCCATCTGGAGTGCTGCATCTAAGTCTGGGAGCCCCAATATATGAAAGACATGGACCTGTTGGAGCAGGTCCAAGATGACAGTGATGAAGATAATCAGAGGGCTGGAGCATCTGTCCTATGAAGACAAGTTGAGAGAATTGGGGTTGTTAGCCTGGAGAAGAGTCCATGGAGATCTTATAGTCCCTTCCAGCACCTAACAGGAGACTACAGGAAAGCTGGAGAGGGACCTTTCACAATGGCATGTAGTGATAGGACAAAGGGGAATGGCTTTAAAATGAAGGAGCTCAGGGTTAGATTAGATATGAGGAAGAAATTGTTCACTGTGAGGGTGGTGAGGCACTGGCACAGGTTGCCCAAAGACACTGTGGCTGCCCCATCCATGGCAGCATTCAAGGCCAGGCTTTGAGCAACCTAATCTACTGGAACGTGTCCCTGCCCATGGCAGGGAGCTTGGAATTAGATGATCTTGAAGGTCTTTTCTAACCCAAACCACCCTATGATTCTATAATTCTGTCATGTCAGTATGGTTCCCTTAGCAGAAAGCATCCCTCACAGATCCAAGAGTTTGTGAGCTCTTAAACACCAGCTTCCTTGTCCATCAACCTGTCCTCTCATGCCCCACCACCCCCTCCTCCCTGCACAAAGTTTTTGTTTCTTTGGTGAGAAAGCTCATGGCTATCTCTGAAGAAAGTTTTCTCACCCAAACCGCTGTGCAACTTTCTCAGCACTCCCTGTGAGAGCTGATAGGCCCTGAGCAGTGATCTACTGTTGATAAGTGATACGGGCAGGTCGAGGAGGGGGTTGCATAGGAGAGGGTGGCAAAAGAGTAAAATTTTCTTGGTCTACACAGCAGTGGATGGGAGGAAGGGGCCTTCAGGTGCATGTAGATTCTGAGAAGCAGAAGGCATCAGGCTTGCCTGAAGGTTATTTTTAAGAACTGGTTCAAACAGGCTACAATGTCACCTGGTATCTCCCACCCAGCCAAGCTGTTGGATCTACATGTTCACAAAGCAGCAAACTCTTCCTGGTTGCAGTAGGGATAGTCCTTGTAGTCATATGCCGGAGCTTGGGGTGGATACCAGCACAGTTCCTTGGTCTCACAGGCAGGGTCACAAGGCCAGGTTAAGAGATGGGACACTCAAGTTGGAAAAGCTGCTGATGGGGAGAGAGGCAGCCTGGGTGATGATGGGAGGCATCTCCAGCTGATGCAGCTTGTGAGCCAGTGTCTGACTCCCTCCCTGCTCAGCTGTGTCACACAAGGACTGGCTGTGGGGGCACTGGGAAGTAGAAGACAAGCTCACACTTTCATGCTCAGTATTGGAGACTGCCAGGTCTAGCAATGAGTGCAGGTGAACATCTCTTCCAGCTGCTCCTCAGCCACGTGGCATTTCAGCAATGCACAGGGAAAAGAAAAAAAAAAAACAACAGAGTCTTTGCCAGGCCTTGATCTCTGTGTGAGACAGGCCAGGCCGCCAAGCAGCACACAGCAGAAATCCCTGCTGGCAGAAGTGCCTTCAAACTCAGCAGCAGCTTGCATACAGCCAGGGAATGTGTCATTTCTGCTTGGTCCAGGCCCCACATGGGCAGAAGTCTGAAGAGAAATGTAGCCATGCAGCAGACATCTAATAGGTCTGCCCATCCTTAGAGACATAGAAAGTGTTCTAAGCCAGTGATTTTGAACCATGCTGGTGCTCTTGAGTAACACAGGCTGGCTGTTGCACAAGCCCTGTGCACAGACATGGAGTCCCCAGGCTGGAAAAGATTCATCTAATCATAGAATCACAGAATAGTTTGGGCTTGAAAGGACCTTTAAAGGTCATCTATTCTTCCCAGCCTCTTCTGCTGCCTGGTCAGAGATGATCAGCGATCCTGGTACAGCAGAGTGACAGCTGCTGTTACAGGATAACCCGAGGGCACAAATTACTGAAGCAAAAAACCACACTGCCACCTTTTAATGTCTTAAGTGCACCCCTCCCCAATTACAGGCACTATGGAAGGGCAAGGCAAAGGCACCCAGGAGCAGCCAGGCTGGGATAGAGAGGAGGCAAGTGCAGAGCAGTGCTGCTGATCCCTTCCCAGCTCTTAAAACACATGTGAGCTCTCTCTCCAAGGGTAGTAACAGCAGTAGCCAAAAGCCTGAACTTTGCTTCCAGAAGGAATCAGCTGTTGAGCTGAGCAAATTGTGATGCTGTGCAGGGTGGGTGGAAGAAGGGAGGGAGGAAGGGAGGGAAGAAGGGAGAGAGGGAGGGAGAGCCAAGCCTAACACGGGCCAGAGCGGGAGGGGAGGCACTCACAAAGGCCTTGGAGGCAGGATGGAAAAGACAGTAATTACATAAGAGCACTTGGCGAACATCTGGCTGGAGTCAGCTGGGCCCCGGTGGCCCTCCCTCCCTCCCTCCCTCCCTCCCGCGCTGCTAAGCAGGAGCAGCTGAGGATACGGGTACGGGGGTCCGGGATACCGATAACCCAGCGCGGGACCCTGCCCAGGGGAGCGGAGGTAAGGGCTGCTCCGCTGCCCCTCCCGGCTTCTGGTGCTCTTGAACATCAGGGGCAGACGAGTGGGGAGCATGGGGAAGGAAAGGCAGCTGTGGTGGAGGAGAAGCAGTCAGGAAGGGGAAGAGAAGCGACTCTTCCTCTGGCTCTTGGTGCAAATGATTCCCCTTCACCCTGGAGGTTTGGTGAGGGAGGAGCTGCGAAGGGCAAGTGTCTGTGCGTGGATGTGTGTGTGTGCAACAGGGCAGATGGTCCACACGTGCCACAGGGGAGCTGAGCTGTACACAGGGGCTAGAGAGGAGAGAAAGCATCAATTTCCTTCTCCATACCTGTGATAGAGTGGGGTAATAGGATGAATGCAGCCACTGAGGTAGAGACAGTCTTTGTCCCCCTACTTTGCCAGTGTTGTGGTGGGTACAGGAAAAGGGAGGAAATGGAGGAGGAGGAAACAGCTGCTTTTGAGCAGGGATTGTTGCAGTATAATCTGGACAGTGCTTGCCTGGGCTGCCTCCAAGGCAAAGTGTGTGATGAGGGAGAGCAAAGATTGTTGGGCACACAAGGTGCCCTCAGGCTTGGACTGCACTTTAAAGCGTGGCTGACACAGGTTTCCTGGATATAATTCTCAAAATCTCCTGTAAATGTAACTGCCCTGGCAAAATATTGCTGGTACACACTGTTCCCTTTGGGGAACAGGGCAGTATTACTCTAGCAAAAGTGTCTTTACTGGCACAAACTTCTGCCCAGCTGGGCAATGCCACCAGAGCACATCTTTGTTTGCTGGCTCCTGGCAGGTCCCTGTTCAGCCCAGATGAGACATTAAATACAAAGTCCTGCTCACTCCCCACTGTGAGCTGTTCTTGCAATCAGATGAGACACAGGCAAAGGCCCCATCTGATGAGGTCCCCCATGAAGAACATCTGCTTGGCTGTGAGCAGCTCAGGAGTGCAGATGGAAATGTGGGACGGAAATGAGGACAATGGCCTCCCTGTTACCTGTTTCCCCTAGAAAAGTGGAAGAGGCCAGGCATAAGGCCAAGAAGCCCAAGTGGGTAATGTCATGTTTGGAAATAAACCAGGCAAGAAAACCTGAGAGAGGCACTGCAGAAGCTTTGTCTTCCATATCAGTCTCCAAGTTTTCATGCACCCCAGAAATTTTTCTTGCCTTTAATAGTGCTGTCAGCTGCCAAAATTCCCACAAGCAGCAGCCAGGAGTAGACAACACAACTCATCACAAAACTCCTCTTCTGTCAGCTGGTAAGGCTCCATTAGCAGGTGTATTGCCCTAAAGTTCCCTCCCCCCCCCATTTCCCCAAAGGGGAAACTGGGGCACAGGCAAATGTGGGCAATTTGCAGTGGATTTTGTTGCATGTCAGTGCTGAAGCCCGGTGAGGAGCTCACACACTCAGCAGTGCATTTCTCCATCCTCTTCCTGCCCCAGCTGGAAGGCATGTTTGCTCCATGTTCATTGAGCTCCAGGCTGACAGGCAGCCTGAGAATATCTCCAGGCCTCCCAGCCCCCATTCCTCCCTTCCCCCTCAGCTCACAGTGCATATTTTCCCAGAGTTTTCCGCTTGCTTCTCCAGTGGTTCTGGGGTCCTGCCAAACGCCAGCCACTCTCTGGGAAGCGGGGCCTCCCATTCCTAAACCAAACAAATGGGAGAAGGGAAACAGGGAAAAAAAGCCTCAGCACACGTAGACACGCTCAAAACCTGATTCCCCTCAGAAACTTTGGAGCCTTCTGCAGCTCCTCTTGGAAATTGCAGGAGGCACAGTGCTGACTTGGCATTTCTGACCCCTGCAGAGCAGAGGTATTGTCCATCCTTCCTTCTGCCTCCCAAAGATCCGTATATGCACACACCCCCCACCCCAAACATACCCAGGGTATAAATACCCAGGTCAGTTTTGGTGCAGGATAGAATCCTCCAATCCTCTTCCCAACAGACTCTGCAGTGTGAGAAAAATCTCCCATCTCTCCCACCCTGCATTCTTCTCCCCTCCAAAATGCCCTTCATTCCAATGTTCTGGTGCATCCACATTGTGCTTACCCCAAAGGCACAAGCTTGTCAGCTTGGCGCCAAGCTGGGGACAATGGTCCCAGCCAGGGTTTGTTTCCAGATCCCCAGTTTTGCTGGCAGGCAGCTCCCAGCAGCCAGGCTCGGCTTCAGAGCAGGCACACCCCTCCCATCCAAAAAGCTCGGCCTGGGACCTAACCAGGGGACATGACCGGGGGATGACACGTGCTGGAGCACAAGGCTTGGGGCTCTGCCCAGGCAGAGGGGATGACCAGAGAGGGAAAAAACTGATGCCTCTCCCAGTTGGCAGCTGCTCCTGCTAGAAATATCATGCCTAGGGCAAGAGGCCACAGTGATGTGCAGAAAAAACAATGCAGGAGAGAATGAAAGATGAAGTCTGGGGACATGAGGGGGTCAGGCACAGCTGGGGAGAGAGCATGGCCAAGCATGGCCCTGGGACAAGGGACTAGCACAAAGGACTGAGGGCAGAATTCTGTAGCACCCTGCCTGAAGGAAAGTCTGTCTCTTGCACCAATGCACCTTACCTTGTCCATCCTGAGATGCCAAGGGTGGGACATGCCCTGCTGCTGTCCACCCCTTGCACAGGGCACAGTCCGTGCTGCCTGCATTTTTTGCTGGCTGGAAGTGAAAAGGCAGAGAGTAAAACCAAATTAACATCGTGTGCAAGGAAAAGGCACTTCCTAGGAAAGAGTTAAAAAGACGCTGAAACCCAAGCCGGTTTGGGATGGAGAGCACCCAAAGCCAGGGAGGGAGCAGGCGGGAGAGGAGAGGGGAGGGAGCCGGTCCAAGCCCGGCTTGCGCACCCGGCCAGCGCTGCGCAGTGCCTGTGCCAAGAGCCGGCTTCCTTAAAGCCATGGCTCGGGGGCCTGCCCTGCAGGCAGAGGGGAGCCGGCGAGCCGGGGCTGGGACGCGGAGAGGGGAAGCTGCGGCCCGCGGGGTGAGCGCTGCGCGGTGCCGGGCAGGCAGCACCATGGGGCACGGGCTGCCACAGGGGCTTTCTCCGCTGCTTGGCGTGGCTGTCTTTCGTAAGCACGCTTCTCTGCAAGCTGCGGAGCTTCACGTCCCTCACCCTCGGCAGAGAGGCAGCTCCCCTCGGGTCCGCCCAAAGGCTGCGCTGGGGCCGGCCGGCCCCTCGGGAAGGTGCTGGGCTTTGTCTGGGAACCCACTGGGCACGGGCGGGAGCGGACCGAGCCGCCGGGACGGGTGGGATTTGAGGGGGGAAAGGAGGGGGCTGGAGTTAGGTTCCCAGCCCACAGGGGAAGAGGCATCTCTGCTGGGACATGGGGATTTTGGAGTTAGATTCCTATAAAGAGTTGGTATGCAGTGATAGGAGGGCTGGAGAATTTTTTACAGTGATTCCCACAGATTGAGCAGCCTACCAGAGCATGCTTTTGTTAAAGAGCTGTTGAGGTTGGACTCAATGACCCTAGAGGTCTTTTTCAATCTTAACAAATCTATGATTCTGTCTCCTTCCTCTATCCCAGCCTGGGGATTGCATATTCTAGTGGCTTTAATGGTTTGCCTAGTCAGCATCAAGCCTGCTCCCAGGGTCAGCACCAAGTCTCCACTGGCCTGGGCAGAAGGGCGTGGGGCATCCTCATGGGCCATGCGGTTGCTGCTCCGATTGCAGCCTTCACTAAGCCTGTAAGCTTCCTCCACAGGACAATACCATTTCATCCCACCCTAGCCCCAACCACAGAAAGATGTTTTATCATGATCTCTGTTCCATCCCCTATGTCCTCCCCCTTCTTATACCTCACTCTTGGCACTTCCTCATATCTTCCCAGGTCACCATGGACATAACCTACCTGCGCACATCCCTGACCTTCCTTTTTCTCCCTCTTGTTGTGTTTGGGGCACCCGCTGATGAACCCAACTTCACAGAACCAGGCCCTGGTGCTTGCAAGCGCTGTTGTGACTCACTGGACTCCTCCACAGATACCCCACCAGTCCCTCCCAGCCACCACCACTTTCCCTACCCAGTGCCAGAGGTCCGTCCCTACATCAACATCACCATTCTGAAGGGTAAGTCTTTGCCCCGGATGCCAAGGCTGGTTCAGGGACTGATGGCATTGCAGTGGAGGTGACAGCTGGATTGCTGGTCTGCTGTTGTCCTGAGACCACCAGGAGCCATCCTGGAGGATAAGTGACCACACATGCTGTGCCCGGGGTTTAGGCGTTTTGTGCTGTGATGAGGAGTAGCCTGGTGGGATAGAAGTCAGTGATATCTCTGCTGTGATCTCTGTGTCTCAGGATGTGCCTGCTGCTAATTCTTCCTCTTTGCTAACACAGGACAGCCTCTTGCCAAGCTGGGAGGACACATTCCTTGTCTCAGACTTACAGAGTCCTGTAGTGCCCGAGGGAAGGAACACTCCTTATCAACTGCAAAATAAGCATGTTTGGAGGGCACTGGCACCCAGGGAGGTTGTGGGGAAACTTTCTCCAGCACCGTGGGTCATGTGCATTTGGGACCATGAGGAGGGCAAAGGGAAGCAGCAGTTATTTGCAAGCACCTCCAGGTTAAACTTGCAGTGACCCCCAGCTCATTCCACCCTGCAGTGGCTGGCTTGGCTAATGGGAAAGGGTTCCCTATTTTAGATCAGCTCCTCCCTTCAGGACTCCCCTTTAAGCCTTTGCTGTGGGCAAAAGCCTGTTCCCAGCTGGATGCTGCCACATGCTTCTTGTAGCTCTGTGGTTTTTCTGGGTTAACTGGACGGATGCTCTCCCTTCCCTGCCCTGCCTGGAAGTAGCTGTAATCCATCAAAGCTCAGAAGGCAGATAGAGGCCTAGACTAGAGTGGGGTGTCATAGGGGGACCTTCAATACCATGCAGGGGATGGAGAGGAGGAAAAGAACAAGATACAGATTTTGAATGCTGTCACTTAGAGCTGGAGGCTGCTCTGAGTACCATTTCTTCTCTGCATACACAAAGTACATTTTGGTGCTGGTCTCTCTATGTATTGATGCCTGCCCAAGTGTGTGATGGGCAGTGCACATACCCCACGTTAGAACTGCAGTATTAATTATACAAGATGCTCAAAGCACGCCAGTATTGCGAAAGCATCATCCCTCTAAGCTGCAGTGCTCCATCTACCCAGTCCAGCTTGGATCTTTTCTCTCTGACCCACCCTATTGTCCCTCCCTAATCATATTCCCCCACAGGCGTTAGCAGTTCCTCCCCTCCTGCAGCCTACAGCCACACCAGTGTGCATCCTCTGTGGATAATTGGGTCATTGGAGAGGTGCATGGGAGGTAAGGCTGTGCTGGAGGTAAAGGAGTGTGGGGGAGGAAGAAGAGGTCAAGAGCCCCAGCAGTACTGTGGGCTGCTGGGCTTCCTCTGAGGCTGAAGTCTCCTAGGGAGACATCCTGGTGCCTCCAGCAGAGCCACATCATTTGGTGAGCAGGGGATTCATTGGAGAAGAGACTACAGTCACTCCCAGAGTTCTGCTAGCTGCTTTCCCATGAAGAGCAGTGGTATTGTCACCCTCAGAAGTGTTCCCTCTTCTGGCATTGCCCCATTCTTGTGCAATCCTCTTCCTCCTCATTAGGCTTTCTCACTGCCACTTCCACATCTTCTGGTATCACACAGGAGTTGTGTCCTCTGCTTCCTCCTGTAGGAGAGAAAGGAGACCGGGGAGAGCCTGGGATGCCAGGGAAATGGGGCAAAGAAGGACCACGAGGCGAGCGGGGTGCCCAGGGCCAGAAAGGCAGCAAGGGACAGATGGGCACGGCGGGAGACCCCTGCAAGCATCAGTACGCTGCGTTCTCCGTGGGCCGCAAGAAAGCGCTGCACAGCAGCGAGGGCTTCCAGGTCCTGATCTTTGACACCGTCTTCGTCAACCTCTACAGCCACTTCGACATGTTCAATGGCAAGTTCTACTGCTCAGTGGGTGGACTTTACTATTTCAGCCTCAATGTCCACACCTGGAACTTCAAGGAGACCTACATGCACATCATGCACAACGAAGAGGAGGCTGTCATCCTGTATGCCCAACCCAGTGACCGCAGCATCATGCAGAGCCAGAGCCTCATGCTGGAGCTCCAGGAAAATGATGAGATCTGGGTGAGGCTCTACAAGCGGGAGCGGGAGAATGCCATTTACAGTGATGATGTTGATGTGTACATCACCTTCAGTGGGTATTTGGTCAAGCCCAGCATTGAATAACTCCTCTTCCTTAGGGCTCTTAGGCCTTTTCCTTATTCCTCTCTCTTCCTTTCTCTCTCTCTCTCTCTCTCTCTCTTTCTCTCTTTACTGCCCGTAACCACTGCAAATCACTTGGAAATGGGCCTGTCAAATCTCTGGCACCGAGTGTGAAACTTGCCACACTGGCTCCCACCTCACGCTCTCTTGTAGCCAGACCTGTATCTGTCCACTTTACATCATGGCACTACCACCTCTTGCCCCTCACCTCATAACCCCAACTTAGGTTATTGGCTTCTTCTCAATCTGCCAGCAAGCTGCCCCTGGCATTTAGGGTTCTAGAGCAAGAGGAAAGACAAAATGCTGCTCCTGGGCCTGTGTCCCTCCTTGGGGCTTCATACACAAAGGACTCCTGTGGAAAGGGCTAGAAAGTCCCCACTGCTGAGGTACATCCTGACTCCTCTCCATCCCAACTAGACATGTTTCAGTTTTGCAGCCTGAAACAAGGTCTTGATGTCACCTCTGATATCTGTAGTCTTGAGAGCAGAATGAGGTCTGATGGTTTCCTGTAGCACAAGGAAGATGTAGGAGCACTGGGAGAGGATATTGTCTTTTCAAAAGGAGAACACTTGGCCTTCTAAACTGGTTTTCCATAGACACTCTTCTGTGTCTCAGACTCCAGGCTGGCTGTCAAACCTAGACCTGGTGGGATTGTCCTCCTCTGTGCCATCTCTAGCTCTTCAAAGGGATGAAGGGCCAGACACCTGGCCAGACCCTTCATCTGCCCATGATTCAGTAGAGGCAGCCATTCTGTTCCCACTAGGGATCAGCAGTACAGAACGAGAGACTGAGAGAGAAAACCTTGAAAACCCCTCCCACACCTCCCCTGGGGTGCTACTCAGTCTTAGCTCATCAGCTATGGGAAGCTAGTCCAGAGAGGGAACCCAAATCTGCTCTCCTTTGGCAGAGGTGCCATTTCATTGTCCTCCTGAAGGTGGTTCTCCCACACTGGTATTGAAGGACCACTGTTTCAGGGCCTGAGCTTGAGGCTGTAGGGGCAATTGCAGTTCAATCCATTCCAAATGTGGACAGGCTGCCACATCTTTGCCTGTGGGATGGAAGAGAGATAGAGGTGAGACAACAGCACCTTGCCCAAGGGTTAAAAGCTTCCCTGCCATATGCTCCATGCCCTTTTCTGGCAATCTCATCAGAGTAAGTGAGGAAAACACGTGGCTAAACAAACCCTCGCTCTTTTTGTCAGGTTGGAGATGTCGCAGTGAGAAAGGAATGCCAGTGGTAGGGTTTTCTAGTACTATTTATATTGGTCTCACACTGCTCCCACTGGCATCCCTCTGGTGGGGATGCTGCAGTCCTGGGGGAGCAGGTGAGGCTGGCTCAGCACTTTAGGAAACCTACTTCCATGTGATGCTCCCATAAACAGCAGTGCCAGGACTTGTCTCCTTTTTGAATCTCAGGGCAGGACAAGCAGGAGAGACACAGGTATTTCTCCTCTGCTCATCACTGGTCATGAAATCTTCGGACTTAACTCGGGTTCTGCTGTCTCATTGATGAGCCACGGTCTCTGCCTATAGCACCTGGGAGTTCCAGGGCTCTCCCAGAAGAAATGTGCATCATTGTACAAGATTATGTCTGGTACACACAGCCCGGGATAGCAAAGGAACAGGGACCAAGGCTAAATATTAAAACTGACCTTGAAAAAATTGCAGGGCATTTTCTCTCTTATCCTGTTTGCTTTATCTGCATGCTTTTCTAAGGAAGCTGCATGACTGCAGTGAGTTTCAGGAACTTTGCTCTGGATCCTCCCCACCACTGTCAATGAGGCAATGGGTATAAAAACAAAGTTTCACTAAGGCAAGGCTGATTTTTTCACAGGGAAACATGTGATGAAGGGATCATGGAAACTAAAGGAGACTGTGGGTTTCCTCCTCTCCCTTAGCAGGTCAAGTGTGTGGAATTGCTCAGGGACAGGATTTCAGATAGCAGAGGAAGCAGAAAGCTGGAAGTGATACTCAGGACTGAATCCCTTTCTCTTTTCCTCAACAGGCTGCAAACCCAAATACAGTCAATTTACAGTGCCCCATGCCTCCCTGAGGAGAAGCAAGCCTCTCTAACACTGAATATCTCCATAAACAAGCTTCCTTCTTTCTCCTTTCCTATTTGGTGATTGAATGCTGGTGACAGGTCTCCTGTGCTATCCATGAGCAGCCAGAGGGTGCCTGATGCACATGAGAGACGAGGGCAGGGGGACCAAAGGGTGTGTTTAACAGGCTTCTGGTGCTAAACAAGATGGCATTCCCTTGGTGCTAAATCAGATTTCAGGAGTATTGGGTGCTTTCTGGAAAGTGTAGTAGGCTGAGTTGTGATGTACTCTGGAATTAATGGTGCTTTATGTAACAAAACCAAACAAAATCCAAGAACTTTTGTATATATATATTTTTTCAGTGGTATTAAACTTTTTTCCTTGGTTGTTTTGCACTTAAATCTGTTTTTGTCTCCCAACCTATTCCTTCTAGCTCTGGTTATTGCTGAATGATGTGATGGAAAAGACACTGGCCTGAAATTGACTGGTATGAAGTTTAACTCAGCTCTGAAACTTCCCTGGGCAATCCTGTGTCTGTTTACTTAGCAAGGAACTATTACCTTAAAATATTAACTGCTTGAACACTTCTAATTATGAAAACCCTCTCCCTTTTGCTGGAAAAGCTTTCAGCAAATTCAGAAAAGGATTCTTTGGAGATTACAAAAAAATTCCCAGGACAATACAATGGGTTGTAGGAGTAGGCTTCAAGTACTTACTTATATGGGGGAAGGCTGGGTTAATGTTGGAGTTCTCTTAAGGGAGATCAGATCCCTTTATCTTATGAAATTTTTTTGCACATTCTTCTATCAAGTACTTGGTAAGCACTGTTTTCCCTATGGCATTTCTCTTTTCTCTGCCAAGAGCTGAAGGCCAGGAAGCAGAGTGTAGGAGGGATAGTAAACTGTTGACTGGACACTTATGCTTCCTAATATTGGAATGAGTGGGAGTTCCAGAGTTAAGCTGGACATGCATATTTGGAAGACCTGTGTGTGATGAGAAAGGCCTGAGGTTCAGGTCAGGGGTGGAAGGACAAGTGGCAATTGCTCATAAAGTTGAGGGAGAAAGGAAGACGTAAACAGGGCCTGCAGTCTTGTAAGCTTGAGTGAAAGATCTGGAAGGATAGAATCCTAAGGGCAGGGAGATGCCTTTTGGGGTCTCAGTCCAAGTCAAAGAGGTACATGGAGTTTTGTTTATCATCTTCGGACTGAGGGGACTCCTGCTGAGGTAGAAGGACAGGCAAAAGAACAAGACGAGGTGCCCATATAGG
The DNA here is from genome assembly GCF_023055355.1 of Agelaius tricolor. NCBI lineage: Eukaryota > Metazoa > Chordata > Aves > Passeriformes > Icteridae > Agelaius > Agelaius tricolor. Next base: position 19,175,325 of record NW_027269263.1, on the reverse strand, counting down.
ACCTTCTGTTTTGAGTTTAATTTGCCTTCACATAGTTTCTCCTGTGGTTTGATGTATACCAGACGCTCATTTGGCAAAGGGTGGAATACATAATCATACACATCCCTTCAGGCCTCTTTGGTCCTGTGACAGGCCCAGAGCAAGGGCTATATATATCCTAGTAAATGCAATGCTCTGTCAGGTCAGAGCCCAGCCTTCTTCCCATTTTTTATTTACTTCTGAGGAAGCAGATAAAAATGTGTCCTCAGGAAGTGTAGTGGTTGTGTTTGTGCATGTTCCTGTTCCTTGAGGTGAGAGGCTGGCAGATTGGAAGTGACTTTGTCACACTTACAAAAGGTGAGGAAAGGAGAGAGGGAGGGAGGGAGGGGGGACAGGAAATGTGCAGTCAGATCTTCAAGAAAAGTTTTCTATGATTCAACCTTTCAGCCTGGCCCCTGAAGAGTCTCCTCAGCCAAATCCCTTGGAGCTAAGATGCACGGTGACAGGCAGGGTCTGTAGCTGGTGCCGCCCCTCACACCATGAATGCCTGACCAGGGAGCTGCTGCAGGTGAGGCTCGGATCAGGCAAGGGGAACCCTGCAATGCTTTGAAGGAACAAGGTCTGGGGCAGATCAGCCCTGCTGGCCTGCCAGTGAGGGCACCCATGCCCAGAAGGCCATGAGACTGTTCATTCATTCATTCATTCATTCACCCCAGGTCTGTGCTTTTTTCCATGCAATGGAGCAGCCCTGTGGAATGTGATTCAGGGGTGGGTGACAGCCAGAATCTCTCTCCTGGACAAGCAAGTGCCCTGGGGTGCACAGCTACAGCACTACCCCTGGAGCTGTGCCTATATTTTCCCCTGAAGGAGTGATCCAAACTCTGCTGCAAAAGGCTCTGTGGACATGTCTGAAGTTTGTTCAAGGCATCTGTCACAGGGCTGTCCCTGACAACTGCCTTCCTTCAGGTCCCTGGTCTTGCAGGTATGAAAGGAAGGGAGTGGGAGAAAGGAGGTGAAGTGCAGGACATGGAGCTGTCCCTGGGAAAGGAAGCACATGCCAGGGACAAGTCAGGAGCAGCTGAAGGCCCTGCAATAGCTCCTTGCCCTGTGATAGCTGTGGGAAAGGGGAAGAGAGAAGCAGGACAAGGAAAGTATGAAGGAGGCCCTTGACCCTGCAGGTGGGCACAGGCGGATGTGCCTGCACCCAAAGCACCAGGGAGAGCAGGGACACAAGAAAGGACCTGGCTCCACATCCCTTCAGAGCCTTTGTCACAGGAGGCGCAGTCACGGGAAGAGTCTCTGGCCTTGCCTCAGCTGCCAGCTATGGTGCAAGATCTGCCCCACATCAGTGCACTCTTCAGGCGCTGCCACACTGCCCTGGAGCAAGTTTCCCTCTGCTGCAGCCTGCTGTCCTTCCTCCTCTCCCAAACCTCCCAGACAGCTGGCTTCACTCACACCCCAGCCTTGTTCATCTCCCAAGGTCCAGAGAGGGAGAGGGGGCGATGCAACACCCCAGCCAGCATTGCCCAGTGCCACAAGCAGAGCTGCCACCTCCCTCCATCTAGCACACTGCAGCCAGATACCAGCAGTGGATTCAGCCTGCCCAGACCTCCTTTCTCCCACCTTCCCTTTCCCACTGCTGGCTGGGAGCTCCCACAGGATTTAAAGGGCTGGATGTGGACCCTGCTCAAGGCTATGTGGATGGTGGGGCACAGCTGCATTTGAAGGCAGTTGTGAAATGCACGCTGCCTCGTGTGGTGTGGCCCTTCTCTGACCACAGTGGCAAAGCAGGCCCTGGCCCAGTCACGCCAGGCTTCAGAGGCCAGCTCAGTGCACACTCTGCTGTGACACCCACACATGCCAACACACATACCAACCTCACATGGACACCTCTCACCTTCCTGACAACGGAAACTGTTGCCCTTTGCAAGCCTGGCTCGCTCTGAAGATGCTATCAGGAGGTGGGCAGAGGGTGCCGAGGCTCCAGACCTCTTTGGTACAAGCACAGCTCCCTCATCTAATGAAATACCTCCTCCTTCACCCACCAGCTCTCTGTGATCTCGTGCCTTGCAGTTATACCACAGTGAGGGCCAGGGCAGGAGGTTTAAATCAAAGGCTTCCGACAGTTTCTCATTCCACAGACCATCCAGTCTCCTGGGTTTATGTCACTTAACTCACAAATGACCTGTGAATTATTGCAAAACTTCACACTTTTCCCAGGCTCTCTTTGCAACAGTTAAGATGGGAGGGAGCAGGATGTAGAGCTTTCAGCTTGGACAAGCTAAGGATTAGGGAACTCCCCATCTACCTGGGCAGGTTGTAAATGGAGCCCTGGGTGAGTGGGAGGCAGGAATCTGTGTTTTTTCTTGATCCATTTCAACACAACTTGCACCCGTTGCCAGTGTGGGTGAGGATGAAGAAGTGCAGAGGTGCCTCCCCTGATGGTGTGAGCTGCAGTGCACCCCTGAGGAGGCAGATGTGCCCAAACCTCACAGGTGCTGCTGAGGGCAGATGCAATGCTTCAAAGTAGCCAGAGGAAGAAATGGTCCACGGAAAAGATGGAAGACAATAGGTCTCTTGTCTAACTGACCCACATCCTGCAGGCATCATTTTCACTGTTCTGATCCCCTGCTCTGGAGCCCTGATCACCTTCCAAGTGTTTGACACAACAATGCCCCAGAGCAAGCATCCTCTCTGGGATGCCTGATCGTCACAGCATTCTGTTTGCCCCACAAGTGCTTTTCTGGGTTCGTGGCATTCTCACATTCACCCCTACAGACACTCTTTTTCTCCCCACATGTCCTCAGTTCTTTCCCTGAAATAGTGGAATGGGCAGATCACTAGAAAGCCCATTCCAGGCAACAAAGCCCTGTCACCTACAGCCACAGCCAGCAATTCAGCAGATCTTTAGGGCTAAGGATTACTATTCCACACACAATCCAAAACACCTCTCAAGCCCTTGCTTTGCCCCAACTCCCACTTTTCTATGTGTGGTGTGGTGGTGACATTGTTTTAGTCTAAGAGAATTTTACAGGTTTTCACAGCTGTACCACATGATTTTAATTTTTTTTTAATTCTATTTGTTCATTATATGGCAGATACTGAAGACTCCCCTGACCCTCAGACAGGCTTCCGTCTCCTCCCTCATCCCCAGTCCTGCCAGCTGTGAAGGCAGAGCATCTGAGCCTTCAGCTCAATGGGTAGAGCAGGCAGGGGCAGTGGTGAGCTGGCTCAGCCCACGACTCTCTTGTCCTGCAGGATGGCAACCTGAGCCCGAAGGAAATGGAGAGAGGATGAATACATGGCCTTCTCTTTGCTGTAGGTCTTTTTTTTTTTTTTTTTCCACTCCCCCTCCTCCTTTACGTTCCTGTGCCAGTCCCCCTCACCATTTCAAAGCCCTGTGCAGAGAGCTCTCGGAGCACAAAGAGCAGGGGAGCAGTGGGAGGGCAGGTGAGGACAGAGAAGGCGAGAGGAAAAGGTCAGTGACAGCCCAGAGCGATGGCTCTCGGCCGTGCTGCGGTTTGTCCGTGGTGCACGACTGCTGCTCGGCAGCACTTCACACATCTGGGGACCACAGCTCCTTCCACCGCCCACGCTCCTCCCTCCCCCAGCACGGGGGCTGAGGCAGGGGAGGGGGAAGGAGGGAGAGATGCTGTACCAGCCTGCCTGCATCATTTCTAAGACCAAAAGGATAAAAACCCTGAGCAGTTCTTTCCATCAGCCACCTTCCCTCTGAACACTGAGCATCTCTGATGAAGAAACCTGCTGCCTGCAAAGAGGGTGGGGAAAGTAGCAAGAAAAGGGGGGATCTTTTGTGGTGCACAGAAGGTCAGCACTGGAAAAATGCAGTGACACTCTTGTCCTTGAAATATAAAAGCAACAGTACATGTTTCCTATTAGAATGAAAGCCTCACCTGTGTGGACTGTGGCTAAGAGAAGGGACTCTGGTGCCTGTGGACACGTGCTGTCCTTGGCCTGTTTTCAGGGTAAGCATTCAAGTGGAGCCAAGTGCTTGATACCCCCCATGCTTCCCCACTGGGCCTGAACTGTGCTCTGTGTGTGTTTGTGAGCACGAATGTGTGCTCAGGTGCAGGCACAGGGCAGTGCCCCCACGGACCTTCCCTGCAGCCTGCTCCAACTGCAGGGCACAGCACCTGCCTAAAATAGCCCTCCCAGCCCCATGCAATTGCTCTTTGCAACTGCAGGGAGAGGGAGGGTGAAATTCTGAACTGCTTCATGCTCTGTGCCCTTTCCTGCCTCTCATGTGGGAGCTACCAGAGCAACAGGGAACAGTGATGCACAAAATGACATTTCCCCCTGCCCATGTGTGTCAGTCAGGAAAAGAAGAGGAGGAAAGTGTAACCCTGTGTGTCTTTCTCTCAGTGAACTAAGTCCCATTTTCCCTGAGACATATACATCCCATTTCCCAAATAGGGGCACAGCCTGTGGAGCAGATGAGGTGAGCTGCAGCTTGGGCTTTGTGTTATGGCAACGAACTTGACAGGTACCACATGGACAGGGCTCTGGGTTGGATCTCTAAGGACCATCTACAGGTTCCTTAGAGACCACAGTGAGGAAAACAAGCTCCACAGAGTTTGTTTTTCCTCCAAGTGATGGTCTTGCAATGTTCACCAGGATCTTGTTAGTAGTCTCCAGTAACATGCAGCCTTGCCTACCCATAGGCACAAAATAGTCTTTTTGATTGTGTGCAGCCTCATGGAGCCAGAGCCACTCTGCTGCAGGCAGTTCACCTCACGGGAGGGCTCCATAGGAGGAAAATCCTCAGAGGAGCAATCCCAGAGGTAAAACCCTGGCAGAGGTGTGCTCTCAGGAGGGCTGGGGGGCTCTGTTCTGAGCTGTTTCACAAGGTACATCCCTTGAGGGAGTGAAATGCCCTCAAGTCCTTGGGTCAGGTGATTCACCTGAACACCAGTCTTCCCTTCCACTCCTTACACCCAAGTGCAGTGGCTGTGGGCTTTCTCATCAGACCTTCTGCTTCCCAAGGTGGGGAGCAGCAACGTTAGAGGGCAAATGGGGGCAGAGCTGAACCCAGGAAACCACAGAACAGAGGGAAAATAGCTCTTCAGGCTGAGCCCAGGGGGGAAAGAGGAATGCAGTTCCTGAGCAGTGAGCTGTAAGGAGACAGGAAGCTGCCTCCCAACAAGTAATTTCTGTTCAGGCATTTTAATGACATGAAAGTTAATAATTACTGCAGTCACAAATCAGTAACCCCCAGAAGGGCTTAAGGGGGAGTAGGAGGTTGGCCCTTGGATAAGCATGACATCACCAACCATATTTTAAAACAAAATCAACAATCTTATTAACTCCCTTTCTAGAAGCTGCTCAGGCAGAGAGATGAAGAAAACTGAGGAGCAAGGAGAGCTCTGAGCAGAATGGGGGTGGTGTCTGTAATGATTTTTTTCCTCTGGAGAAGGAAGGGAAATGTGATTAAACTGGAAGCAAGCCTTGATAATCAAAATACCTGAGGGTTTATTCTCAAAAATCTTCTTACAGTATTGTGTCTTGCCTTCAAGCAATTTTGAATGTACAATAAATCCCTAAGTTCTTCTCAATTTATTCGGTCTGGAAGCTGTCATTGCTTCATATTAGGCTTGTCAAGTATTTGTACCCTCTAACTTTAAACGGAGAGAGATGTAACACATTGACAGGCTGAAAAACAGAGCAGGGCTTTATCTCTCCAAGACTGCCCAGGTAATAAGATAATGATTTCCCTCAAGGACAAGAGCAGCCACTGATGCTGAATAGGAGATCAGCCAGCATTCAGCTCATTACCTTGCTTGGGCACAGACTTGGTGTAAGGCTGTTCTCTGCCTTCCTGTGGAACACATCACTTGTACAGGTAATCTATCTTCAATAAAGGTCTGTGAGCAAGTTCTGTAGGCAGTCTAGCCATGCATCTTCAGTATTCAATGCCAGGAGAACCCTCAGGGATTTGCAGAGGCATGTTTAAATACTGTAAGTCAATAATGGCCCTACAGACCTGGGCAGTGGACACCTGGGTGTGATGCAAGAGCCTGGTCTGTGAGTCTGTTTTTGAAGAAGATGGGAAGGTGTCCTTTATGTCTCTTTCTCTGCTGTGGAAATTGAGACTCAGAGAGGATGTGAGAGCTGTGCACACATGATCATAGTCCCGTGGGTACACACCTTCCTTCCAGTTCCCACTGCTGAATTTTCCATCGCAGCATGCCCAGAATAAGACCATCTGCATACACAGACACCATGATTAAGCTGACAGAGATCACTTGCCACACTGCTGTGGCTCAGATGCCTGCTGGGCCTCAGACACCATGTCTCCAGGCTCAGACAAGGGTGTAGGCAGTAGTCTTCCTTCATGTGGCTGAGCCAGGCCCAGGGTGACAGCCCAGGTCTTCCCTGAGAGTCTCTAGGGAGGGACTCTGGGTCTGAACAGCCCTTGTGGCACCACGAGCACTTGTCAGGGAGACAGACATCCACTCCTAGGAGCTCTCTTAAAGCTTGACTCTGCTGCTGGGCTCCAGCCCCTCCAGCAGTCCTGACACTGTCTAGTTCAGCCCAAACATAATGAGGAGCCAGGGCTCAGGTCCCAAGCAGGAGCATCTTGTGACTGTCCCATGCTCCTCCTCATGAGAACATAGCAGTGTATTCACAGCCAGGCAGGCTAAGAGTGAAACTGCTTGAAAGTAGCATGCTCTCCCTCCCACCCTTTTTCCCCCACTTCTCTAGGGCTGTGACCAGCACTGTCAAGGAGTGAAAGTGAACACCTCCTCCATCACCTCCCACCTCTGGCCTCCGACTTGTCTCAAGTAAAGGTGCCTGTGAATGCCTCAGCCTCCTGCCACTTTTGTCCATGTTCTTCTATAGCCTACAGGGCTACAGAAGGGCTATCCCTATTTTTGAACATTTTGTGTATTCATGTGTATATTTGATGTCTACTGCCCTTATCAGGCATGTCTACCAGGTAACTCTGTAGGGCAGAATTTGAAGGAAAGAAATGCAGGAATATCATCTGCCCTTAGGTAGGCTTAGCACTTGCTGCCCAGCATTGTTACTCCATTGTGGTACCTGATTCCAGATCTTAAACTCTATTTCTTAAATGCCTCTCCACTTAAACACAGTGATGGAGATTAACCTGAGGGCAGTGTTTAGCCTGTAGCAGCGGATTTCTCTAGGAATCATGGAGAGGGAGGGAAAAAATCTCTCTCACATCAGCCCAAGTTTTCTGTTTTGATACAAAGGAAAACCTCTTACAGGCTTGTAATGTGAACAAATTCAATAAAGACCTCACTTATACACTGAGCAGTGGTTTCCCACAAGGCCATTTTTACAGACATTTTTCGGAGTAGAACCACAGTTTAAGGGGAAAATAACTGCAGATGTAGAACAACAGCGTAGTTTTGAGAAGCGCACGCATACAATTGGCAGGAAATTCAATGCAAAGGTTATAGTTAAAACAACATTATTTGGAAAGTACCAGAAATAACTTGCAGAGCTTCTAGAGACCTTCACAGTGTATCCTGTCAGGAGGTGAACTTCAGTGGCCATCAGGGCATCTCTGCCCTCATGCCTTCAGCTCCTGCTGGTTCTGTGCCCTTTCCACCGCTCCACTTCAGAGGGCCATGGGGACAGGACACCGAGATGGATCTGCTGAGCCCTCCACCGAGCTCACCCCGGTGAGCTGGGCTGTTTGCAAGGCATCCCAGTTAGCCTGGCACTCTGGTCCCACTGAGAGCCAGTAAAGGGAAGAGGTGTCCCCAGCCTAACAAACATGATGAGCTGATGACTTGTGGGATAATTTGACACCACACAATGCTTTTACCCTTCACGCTTCTTCTGTGTCTATTCCCCCGTTCACCTTTGCCATTTTGCAGAGACTCTCAGTGGACACACAACTGAAAATGAGCAGTTTCAGCAGCACTCCTCTTCTCTAATGAAAGCAGTGTGAAGGCAAAAAGTCTTGTGCATAAGTACGTGCCTCAGTCCTGAGTATTTTTAAAACTTAGGTTGCCCCTGAAACGAATCTGTACCAAACAACACCTTTAACAAAACCTCCATCATCACACTTTTACCTGCTACTTTAACACTGAGCAACAACACTGACTGCAGAGTTTACCTATCTCAGCCACCATTATGGGGACAGGAAGGTAAAGCCAAGAACACCTCTTTGTGTTGCTGACAGTGTGGTTTTGTTTGGCTTCTCACATTACGAATGGCGCAATTCCTAACAATATCAGTGTAAAGGAGATAAAAAGTGCCACATTCTCAGTAGCACAACATCTTGGGCAATCAAGTTCAAAAACTGTGCTGACAGCAAGCATAATTTACATGTGCCAGATGGGGTCTGGACATAATGCCTTTATCATGTCTCTGGAGGGAACCCTCTAATTTATGCCACATGGTCATTGCTTCATACATTTTAAACTGTGTTTCCAAGAAAAATATGCTGAGGAAGTTTGTGTCTCCACACAGGTTGAGGTTTGGTTGTCTGTAGCTGATCCATGGGATCATTCCCCCTCCCTTCACAGTTTTGGAAAAGTCAATCAATTCCAGTTGCCCTTGACAAAGAGGTAAATCCCTTATTGAGCCAGGGTATCTCAATAGAGGAGTGTTGGTTTTCCATTGGGACCCTCCATGGGAAGGTCTTCCATGTGACATCAGTCCTTACTAGATGGAAGAAAATCTGCATGAGAACCTATCACAGAGAAACAGATCTAGGAAAACACAGCCTCCAGAGAGGCAGCTGATCACACAAATCCTTGTTTCCAGCTCCATCAGCCCCCCATCCCCTATAGGGGGTGACTAAATATTAAATTTTCCTCTTCTACTATTTCAGGTGCCATAGTGCACAATCAACTTCATATGGTTTTTATGCATATATTAAAAAAAAAAAAGGAAAAAAAGGGAATCAGTGGAGTTTTTTTCCTTGATAAGCTGAACAATAAAAAACCTGTGCTATGTTCATTTGCTTTTCCAAAGTGATATTTGCTCTTAAGGAAGGTGTAGGTTTCTCTAGCCTGAAGGACAAACAGGAAAAATTATGGTTAATATGAATGATCCATTTCAGCTGCAATGGTGGTGATACCAAGAACTTACAGAGAATTTCATTGCTTCAGCTGAGGATTTCTGTGCCAGAACAAGATGTATTAATTTTCAGAGTTCCTAGGAAGGGTGGTCTGTGGCCTGATGATCCATGCCATTACATCTCCATCCCAATGGGAGCCTCCAAGGTGCAGCACACACAGCCAGCAGTTTCCAGAGCAGGAGAGCACACAGCCCATCCTCTCCCCTGCCCTTCTTCAGCAGAGGCTGGCTGGTTTGGATTCCCTAGTTGTCCTCCCCAAGCCTGGCCTGACAAGAGTTTTCAGATGCATTCAAATGACAGCTCTCAAGACTCCTGGTCCTTGTTGTGTGTGATGAAGAAAGAGGTGCTGCACTCCACTACTGCTGGTTAAGTGAGTGCTTGGTTCTGGATCAGCTGCAATGCTTTCCTAGAAATGGCCATGAGGATTGACTATTGCAGCCTTCTGCAAAATGGCTCTGCCTTCAAACTACTGTGTTTTTCTCCAACACTGTTGCAGGCATCTTTTCACTAAAAATCCTTTCTTAGGATTTTTTCCCTTCTGAGGAGCTGAGGCCTCAGAAACAAAATGTAAACAATGGTTATCTGCTGCTGTGGAATGGATCAGGTGGACTTATGATGGGCCCATCTTGTATGTTTATAATTAATGGCCAATCAAGGCCGAGTTATCTCGGACAGTCTGAGAGAGCTGCCTTTTGTTATCATTCTTTTCTATTTTTAGCTAGCCTTCTGAGGAAACCTTTCCTTCTATTTCTTTTTAGTATAGTTATAATGTAATATATATATATATATATATCATAAAATAATAAATCAAGCCTTCTGAACATGGAGTCAACATTCTCGTCTCTTGCCTCATCCAAGAACCCCTGTGAACACAGTCACACAACACTATTTCTTTTTGAGGTCTAGTATCTTCTGAGATCCAGTCTCTGGGCTGAGCTTCCTGTGACTAAGAACCCATCTTCCTCCTACACCCTTTTTCCACTACCTGAATCCAAGATCACTTTGTTCTTATACTAGGTCCCATCCTCCAGGTTTATAGAGCCCTCAATCAAGAACTGCCTGGAGACTTGAGATTAACCTCTAGCAACTTTTGGTCAGCAAAACCTTCTTGCCAAACCTGAGTTTGGGCCTTCAGCTGCTCTGAGAGGAGCACCGAGTGTGGCGACCACTGTACATGTAAGAGGAGACTCTCACCATGCGGCCTCACATGAGCGGCCATCATTGTGCAGCCCAGAGCAGACAGGAAACGTGATGTGCTGCACTTCAGAGAATTCTATTTCTGTATGGAAAAGAGAAAGGGGTGTGAGGACATGTTTGCAGGTCCGTGTCTATCTGTGAACCGTGCAACCTTCAGGCTGTGGATTTGCATTTGTACATCTGCCTTGGCTTGGGATGTGAAGGCAAAGAAAGGGCCTATCTGTCTGCAAAGGTGAGGGCATAGGAAGCTTTGGAAGAAGGTGAAAATATTTTTTGTATCTTTTTCTGGCCTGTTGAATGGACAAGCCATGCCAAACAGGCACTGCAGCTACTGCAGGGTGGTATTGCCTGGCTGGACTAGCTGCAAGGCTCAGGTCAGAGAAGGGTGGTTCTTCCTTTGTGGAGTGAATGGGGTGTTTGGCTGGGTAGGGAGACAGTGGGATGGGTGTTCTTGTGGTGTCACACCATCTGCAAGTGTGAGGGTGTGACTCAAACTTGTTCACACTCAGCACTGACCTGGTTCTACTCCCACTGTGACCTAGCATGGATCCTCTAAAACTGGGGCAACCATGTCTAGTTTCATTCAGGTGTTCCTCAGGTCAGCAACTCCAGCTATTTTTCACAAAGTAGTCCATGGTATTTCTACTGTAGACAGACTCCTGCCCCCACTTTCAAAGTGATCTGTAAACTTGTGCAGGCCCTGAGAGCAATATGAGTGATCCATTTGGGTGCCTAAAAGAGGAAGATATGGGTCTTGCCAGTATCCCAAGAGGTTCTTTTTGCTCTCTTTTGCCTCTCAGCAATGGTTTGAAACTGGTCCCAGAATGTCTGAGACCTGCTAAGACCTGACCCCTCTAAACCTGTTTCTGCACTTAACTGCTTTATCAGCAGGAAGTAAAATGTGGTTTTGTTTTGGTTTTTTTTATTCTTGGCCTTACTAGCCTTTTCGATACTCTGGGGTCTTGTCTCAGTCTGACAAGGCAGGCAAGCAGCAGCTTCCTGTGCACAGGTGAGAGGGAGAAGGCAGACACCATGCGCATATGAGAGAAACAGCTTTGGAGCAGAACTGCCGGGCTGTAGGCACCTCTTCTCCCGTGGACATGCACTGAGCCAGGATATCTGCCTTCATCATTCTGCCTTCTTCCCTTCACCCTTCCTCTCACTGTTTGACATTCAGCACCTGCTGCCGTCCAGCCTCACGACCCCAGGGACTCCCTTCGTCTGGACTGCTCAGTGCCTGGAGCTGGAAGGTAAAGAGGGTAATGCCAGCTCTCTCCCACATGGGGGTGGCTGATCTGAAAGCATCTTAGAAGGAGTTTCAATCTGACAAACTGCACCCTGCCGTTGGGAAGGGCTGAAAACATATTTATCTCTCTGTCTCTCCACAATCCTCTCAAATCATACCCCACATCTCACAACCATGCTGCTTTCTCTCTTTCTCTCTCCTGTCTGCTAATGTGTTGTCATCATGTTTTTCTTCCTCTGAACCTAATCTTTTATCACAACGGGAATTGATATTAAACTCATGCTGGCCCTTTATGAACCCTCTCTTCACACCCCTCTGGCAGTCCCAGCAAGGTCGGGTGGGACTTCCATCTAGTTTTCCTCAGCTCTGCCTGAGCTCCAGGGTTGGTGAGAAGTAAGGGCAGCTCCTTCTCGTCTCCTGTGGGCAAAGGCTGATCTCAAGGTCCAGGTGTCTGGGTGGACGGGGAGAGACAGAGGTTAGCATGAGAAGACTGTAAGGCCAGTCTGTCTAATATGGAACACAACTGTACAGGCATTGTAAGACAAGGAGGGTCCCTGGGTGCCTGGTCCTGGGTGCCAGGATGAGGGCTACTGCTGAGTTTCCTAATTACAAAGCCCAAATTTTCTGATACATCTAAAATCATTCACTTCCAAGGCAGAGCAAGAGTCTACTTGGAGGGGATGATGCATAGTTTGTACACTATTATGTAATATTTTTTATATGGTAAAGCCTTGACTTTCTAAAACCTGGTAAACATTTTCTTCTCCCTGATTCCCCCACCTGTCCCAAACATGCTATTCAAAACGTGCCTCCTAAGCCATGAGCTCTGCACTAACTTCTGTCAGTTGCATCCAGGGACCCTCTTACTCAGCAAGCACCTAGTTATTTCAGCCCTAGGGTTTACCAAAAAAAGAAGCTCTTCAAAGCGCAAGCTGTGCACAGCCGAGGCAGCACTCTCTACCTGAGTCAGCAGGCAGCCTGAGACAGCGCGCACGGACTGCTGCGCGCTCACTCTCGCGTTTGCAGAAGACAAGATTTCTGCAAACAGCCTCTGCGCTGCCCTGTGAACAGCCTCACTGCTGAGCAGAGCACCCAAGGCAGGAGAACAGCGAGGTGCTGAGGGAAAGGTGCAGACTCCAGAGTGGAAGCGATATGAGTTTCTGAACCTAGAGGACTGGCACTGCATCCTAGGACAGTGGAGGCCTCCTGTGAGATGACATCTCGACATCCTCCTAAGTTCCATTGCTGAGCTGTGTTGTGGGGGTGTCTTCTCTCCTTCAGTGTGTCACCAGTACTGATGAAGCCCTCATTGCTGCTTCTGTCTCACCTCTGCCTGTTCAGCCTCATGCTTCCCTCATGGGCATCAGACTCAGCACAAGGTAAGAAGTGATTCCCTTCACCTGTGCCAGCTGGGTGAAGAGGGAGGGCAGTCAGCCAGGGCAGTGGGTGCACCATGTACGCTGCTGTGCAATGTTTGTGTTGCAACGTGCAGCCAGAGAGGGTTGCAATATTACAGGTCTCTGATGAGCACATCAGTCTACAAAGATATAGAAATGAGTGGCACTGCCTTTCTTACTTGGACGTCCAGCAGAGGGTTCAGTCAGTAGTTTGGGATGGGGCAGCATTGTCCGGGGTGATGATCAATGCCAAGCATCGTTGCTAATTGAGCCACATTGCTGTCTGTCTCTTCTCTGCTGGCAGGTGCCTCCAGCCTCACTTGCTGGTATGACTCACGGGCAGCTCTCTTCTGTGACTGGGACCCGGGCAGGGACCTGGCTGAAGCACCATGCCAGCTGGAGATTTTATCAGAGAAAGGCTTTTGTGACAGGTGGGTGACTGGAGAGACTGAGGGGAAACAAGGCTACTTTACAAAAATGTAGGCTTCCCCTTCCCAGGCCAGGTGTAGTGGAGTCACTGAGCTGAGGTGTTTTGTCTTGAACTCGGTCTCTGTCTCTCCATGTGGGCTGAGATGCTGGCAGCCACTGCTCAGTGATTGCCATCTGACAGTCCCAAACTGTCTAGCACAACCCATCTTCCAGTTCCATGGCTCTATCTGAACTTCACTTTTCAAAAAATCCCTTTTCCTTGACAGACACCCTGGGGACTGAAAGGCATTTTCAATGGAAAATGAGGATGTATAGAGATGGGGCTGGAGAAGGGTGGAATTGAAGTTATACAGAGGCCATTTGGCAATTGCCAGGATGAACTGAGATTCAGTTGCACTTTGAGTAAAAATGAACAAAGAAAAGTATTGTCCTTCTTTCTCTCCCCTGGCTCTTTCATCTCTTCCAGTTCATGCTGTTTTCCTCTCCCACATGCCTCCCAGCAGAGGGGAGGTGTTTGGCCAGTACTGCAGTGGGTGCTGGCTGAGTCTCTGTCATCTCCAGACAGGACATCTGCAGCCAAGAGGCTTACCAGCCAAGCCCAGGACTGCCCTGGGTGCCTGCCTCAAGGACAGGCTCAGTGTGATTCTGTCACTGGGTGGGTTACTTGTCACTGACAAGTGAGACACCTCCAGTTTGGTTAGATTGACAAATATATCTTGGGTCTGGTGCATGGCCCTAGAAAGCTAAAACACTGATGTTGCTTCATGGGTGTGAATCAGAGATTGTGGCTGGAATTGGGGCTGGATGTGGAACCATCCCCACTGCCAGTGAGTCCCAGGCCTGATTGACCTCAGAGCTGGAAGAGGCACCTCAGTCAGACACTGCCCCAGCTGCAGCCCCAGAGATGTTCTCCACCCTGCTACACCCCATGCCAGAGCTCAGCTGGGGCTCTCTTGTCAGGGCAGAAGAGAGGTTTCGGTGTAGTGCTGCCACTTGAGATGTACTGTTCTGGCTGACTGAGATGTGACCGGGCTCAGAAGGTGCATGTCACTGAGTATCTGAGATCCTACAGGACTGTCAGTGTCTGGAAGGAGACCTGTAAATCCTAGAGGGACTGAAACAGGCATCTGTCTTTCAGGGCCAGGTTGCTGTAGGTGAGTTTGGGCTCTGTATGCCCTCTGATATCAACAGGAAGCAGAGACGATAGAAAGAGGATTTTGTGAAATCTTTGAAACTGGAAATCTGCTGTTGTCTTTGCCTTGAAATAACTGGGATGCATTGACTTCCATGTGCCAGCACATAAAATTTGTCTGAGTGATACAATGGGGAGAGAAAGTAGGATTAAATCTTTCCTGTAACCTGTTCAGCAAATACAGTAGAACGTAAATTCTTTGAAAGCCCTTTAGTATTACATTGTATTTGACTAACTACAAAGCTATAACTTTCCAGCTCATTGGAGTTCTATCCCTCACCTGAAAAACCCAAGAAGCACTGCAAATTACCCAAGGCAGAGCATATGACAGGACTGAGGAGATGCATCAAAACCTTCAACCAAAACGTTAATGTGAGTAATTCATCTGGGATGTCCTGGCTAATGACAAAGGGGAAAGGATTTACATATGCATTTTGGGTGTATAAACAGTGCAACATCCAGGGGTAGTATAAAAAGGCCAAACCTATTCCCTGAGTCCAGATCTGGGATGGGGCTTGGTGTGTGTTGTGCCTCTCGTGGGTTCCCCTGGAGGAGGGATTGGCTTCATTGTGAGCTGTGCTGACACAAGTAGAAGAGCTGCAGAACAGACAGATCATCAGCAGTGTCCCATGTCTCAGTCACCTGTGTTTGGCCCTAATCCCTTCCTCTGAGGAGGGACAGGCATCACCACCAGCTCTGAGGTCACCTCTTGAACTTTTTTTCCTAGCAATTATCAATACCACTTTCCAGATCATTAGCTACAGTGAAGTGTGGTTAGATGTGTTATGCAAGATGCAACAGCAACACATCACTGGAGCTAATGGTGATGCAAATCTTCCAACTATTATTCTTTATTTAAATCAGCCTTATTTTGGATCCATTATGTACTTCCTTCAGCCACATCCAGTGTCACTGCAGTTCCCATGTTTTCAGAAAACACCCACCCAAATTTGAGCTAATATTTTTATTGGTAAAGTCACAGCCAGTTCTAATGACAGACAAGCTTTCATACATTTGCATATTATGTGCAAAGACAAATTGCAGGGTTGGGATATAGCTCCAAAATCTTTTCTTTGTAATCAAGCTAATTTCTCTGTTGCTTATTCAGTACTGTATGATGTATGTGGCTCTTCAGTATCACTGCATTTCAAGTGTCAAGTTTAATACTAATGTGGTTTCAATTTTACCAGGGAACATAAAATGTTCTGGTAAAAATAAAATTTCTCAATAAATATCATCCATAGAGAGTAACTTTTTCTCCTGCTTAGTCAGCACACACAGGAATCCCAAGAAACTAGCGTATCACAATATACTGTGCCCTTCTTGCCAATAAACAAACAAAAACAAATCCAACCACATGAAATGTAAATTTTTGGTTCCTCACTCACCACTGAGATTTATGCCTTTCTGCCACAAGTAGCTTCCATATTTATTGTCAAGTACGCCTAATCATTTTACGCCTGGGCAATGCTTAGAAATTTGAATGCTTATTCACGAGGTTTCACTGTCACTAATGGTTAATTTTCCCTGCAGAATCAGTGCTTCACCATTTCAGACCGTCTTAACTTGTCTGTCCATTGCCACACTGGAGAGAATAAAACCAAAATACCTGAGCAAATAAAAAACTTCGATCCATTTGCAAATAGTGAGTACTCATCTGCCTTCTGGTCTCTGAAGCTTCCCCATGAGAGGATAGCTAATTTTCCTTCCTCATCCACTCCTATGCAACACCCACAGCTGATTTTAGGCCTTTGTCTATTGTTTGTCCCCTGCTACAATGAGCACAATGTTGATTCCTGCCACCGACTCCTCTGTCACACAGTGCCATGCCAGCCATATCCTGTCCTGTCCCATATCTGGCTTCAAACAGGTAATGATAGTTCAGTTGCCCTCATGAAAAATGTGTGCTGCAGGAAGGATGGAAAGTCTTGCTGCTCTTCCTCTGCCCCCCTCTAGCTATGTGCTCCCACCCTTCTTTAAGACAGCTTTGGCATGTTTCAGTCTTTGCTGAAAGAATTCAAGTCACTAATCCAGAAGAAAAACATCTCCTAGGGACATTGTTTTGCTGGCTGTGCAATTTTACCCATCTCAAGGAGATGCCCTGCTGCTGAGGGGCTTGGTGTGCAGTCCTGTTATGGACAGAGTATGGGGATGTCAGCCCTGCTTCTTCTCTCTTTCCAGTAAAGCTGAGGCCTCCAGGAGACCTTCAGCTGGTTAACATAACTGAAAACACCTCCAACCTAACATGGAGCCTGAATATTTCCTCTCACTATTTGGATGGGAAGCGGGAGTACCAAGTGCGGTTCCGACACGTGAGTCAGTCCTGGGAGGTGAGTACAGAGGGGGAAGCTGGGATGCGTTACCATGTGAGTCCTGGAGAATCCTGGTCTTGTTTACGTATCCCAAGGCCTGCTCCTGGGCCTTCTCTCAGGATGTAAGCAGTTTTGGTGAAGCTGGAGGGAGGATGACAGCCCCTGCCCTTTTATCTGTGTCACCTGCTGCCAGTGTCTGGTGATGACAAAGAGGCAGATGGGGATCCTATTTTACTTAGTGTTGTCACAAAAAAATTCAGACAGTTCCAGGACAGACCTGAAAGGTATGGGAAAAGCAAAGCAAAGAAGAATTTTCCTTCAGGGTGAACAAGGCGTGCATGAGGTGTAAGGACTTGAGACAAGTCTCCTCTAAGGGTTTTGGAGAAGATGGGTATGTGAGTTGTAAACCAGGGCGTTGACGATGTTCTAAATTTGCCCTACTCCCAGGAGGCTGCAAACTTGCCCATTGAACAGGACCAGATGTGGGCAAATTTTGAGAGACTCTCACCCAACTCTAAGTATGAAGCATCTGTTCGTGCAAGGCCAAGTGCCAGGAGCACCTACAAAGGCATGTGGAGTGACTGGAGCAAGCCGGTCCTGTGGAGGACACATGCTGACCATAAGGGTAAGTCAGGTAGTCTGACCTGAAGGGGAAAATGGGAACTCAGGGCAAACAAGGTAGAATGACCAAAACAAGGTGAGAAGCTGAAGGAAGATGTGTAGGGAGAGCTATGTTGACCAAAGAGTAATAGAAAGGTTGAAAACTGTCCCTCCTGATCAGTTAGGTGAGATCATCTCAGCATCACAGCTTAAGGGCAAAGACCTCCTGACCCCACCTGGCAAAACCCCTCTGACTTCCAGAAGCTAGGCAAAATGCTCAAGGTATAAATCAGGGACTGCTTCCCCAGAGCAGTAAGGCCAGATGTCTAACCAGCAGAAGCAGTGGCCATGATTGGCATTTTCCCAGATGCTAATGTTACCTGGGAACATTCTCCCAGCTTCCTAAAATGGCCCAGGTCAGTGGAGGTATTGATCAGTGAAATGCAGTGAAACAGCTCTCAGCTCCTGAGCTGAGGAACACCCGAGCTTGGGAAGCAAAGTCTCATGGAAATTGGGAGAGACTTACTGACTTACAAGCATGATAAGACCCTTTCAAAAAAGGGTCTGAGGTCTGCTGAGGTCTGCGTCGGTCACTGTGTGAACTTCCAGCCTTGGAAGATAGAGCCCTTCAGTGAGTCGGTGGCTGTAGCCTCTGTCATTCTTTTTTCCAAAAAATAAGCAGGTAGAGGTTATTCCTTCTCACGTTGCCCCCATCCTGCCTCTGCTCAACCCCTCCCTGTTGTTCCTGATCTTGGTATAAACAGAGGAGCTATGTTTAGAAAGGGTACTGTGTTGCTGTGGCGATCAAATTTTGACAGTGTGTGATGTCAGTGAATAGGATACAGCCGCAACCAGTTGTCATAGCAACCAAGACCCAAAGATAACCAGGGTACCAGAGGCAGAGGAGACAAAGTGATCTGAGTAGCATCTCAAGGACAGGGAAAGAAAGAATGTGCTAAAAATGTTCCCTCCGTCTTTTATTTTTCTCTGTTCTCTCCCAACTGCTCCAGAGATTCTCTGCATGACCAGGCCAAGGGACATGAGGGGTGGCAGGAGATGAGGGGCAGGCAGAGGAAACAGGCACAGAATAGCAAGACCAAGCAAAGGTGCACTGGGGAGATATGTGTGAAAGAGACAGATTAAGGAATGTTTGAGACGATGCCAAACAAGCCTGAGGAGTGCTGACAGCCCTGGCAACGTGGGAGCCCAGTCTCTTTGTTCTAACCCTACAATCCAAGTACTAAAATATGGTGTAAAGTTGTAACCTTTCTAGCATCCTAACGCTTCCCTACACCTCTCCAAAGAAAGAAGCCAGTCCCTTGATCCCTAACCTTCTCTATCCTTATCCTCTTGCCCTCTCAGAGACCTGTGAACCCCATGACTCCCTCTCCCCCACTGACCATTAATGCTGTTTCAAGCCTCCAACCCCACTTTAGCTGATTTTAGGAGTCCCTGCTTTCCTTGGCAATGAAACAGGTTGGTGGACACCTCAACTAGCAGACTGTGCAACCTCATCTGTGGCCACTCCTACCTGTGGTGCTGTTATGACCAGGGAGTTCAAGCTTTATTTGTTCAGCAGAAATTATCTGTTAAGCAATGCTTAGACTCTGAAACCCATATCAGCTCAAAGGCATCCTACACAACACAGCAGAACTCACATTTATGGACCCGTATATTAAAATTCTAGGTATTATAATATTATATAAATTATAACAAAGGCCCACTTTGATCATCTTGAACAGCCATGAAAGGGCTGCAGCTTCTACCTACAGAATCCTGGTTAGATTTTAACAGCTGTTTCCTCATTCTTTCTCATCTTGCAGGAACATCCCAGCCAGTCCTGCCAGTTCTGATAGTGAGCACTTTCATCTTTGTGATCATTGGGACCGCCTTCCTCATTAACTTACGGACCCTGAAATGGTAATTGATAATTAAGTTTACATCTCTGTTCCTCTCCTGTATCTTGTGGGTATTCTCAAAACTCAGATTATTTTTCACCTGGGGTTGCTCAGGATAGAGATGGCTTTAAGGCAACTAATTTATGGTATATAGCCCAACCTCCTGAGACTGATATTTGCCTGTGGAAAAACAACACCACCCAAGACGATGTGGTTTCACCAGCACTGTTGTATTGTGCCATTCTCCTGTGACCTGGTACCATGCCCTGGCTAAATTTAAAACAGCTGCCTCAGCACATCTGTTGCCCATGGGTTAGAGTGGTGTTTCCTGGCAGGGATGCATCAAAATTGCCTCTTCAAAAGCAGGTCACCGGGCTGGGAACTCTCCCTGTAGTGAGGACCAAGCAAGCCTGCTTACCATTTCCTTCTCATTTAAACATTCCAGCAAGAGCTCGGGCAGGATGAGATGACATTGGGCCTGCAGGCAAAACTCCTGAGTGAGGAGCACAATTCTTGTTCTACCTGGTCTGTGCAGTCCTCACACACTGATAAAACCTATATGATGCTTCAAGACCTCTTTGCTGGTGTTTCTACCCAGACACTGCTTTTATAAAGGACTGAAAGCGTCTCACAAGGTTACTCAACACAATAATAGGAACAGTGACCTCTCAGCTTGGCACAAGATTAGAAACAGTCACAGGTTTTCTCATCTCAGGTCAGGGGTAAAGAAGCTGATATTCATGCTGATATTCATGGCAGGGAGCAGGGACAAACATTCTCAGGG
The DNA here is from genome assembly GCF_023055355.1 of Agelaius tricolor. Classification (NCBI taxonomy): domain Eukaryota; kingdom Metazoa; phylum Chordata; class Aves; order Passeriformes; family Icteridae; genus Agelaius; species Agelaius tricolor. Next base: position 19,155,212 of record NW_027269263.1, on the reverse strand, counting down.
ATGAGGTTGCAGAGGCTGGATGGTTTCTCTGTAAGGAAAGACAGAGAACCATGCTGAAGGACGATTGATACTGAGAAAGTCACTGGTCACTATTTTACCCTGAGTCACTACACAAAGTTGAGGAAGTGCTAGATGTACAGCACAGAGGGAGTTAAAAAGGCCTCCTTTCTCCACAAAGTATAATCAACCCAGGGGAATTGAGTGCAGAATAATGCTGAGGTAAGATGCAAGGAAGAATTAGACATGCATGAATAAAAATAGCATCTGCAGTGATGTAAGGTAGTTTATATGCAAGAGCTAGCAAGCTCTGATACTTCAGAGAGTACACTGATTGCCTCCAGAGGTCAGGAGGGTTTTTCCTTACAACATCCTACAGCAAAGCTTCAGCAAAGGGATGACAAGATGATCCAACCACTCTGAGAAGCTGAGGAGCAGCTTAGATCACTCCAGGCTGCCTCAGGATGACAACACACTGGTTCCAAGGAAGGAGAGGCCTCTGGACAATGCAAGGCATACTCACTCAGATGGCTTGCACAGCCAGTGTGCCCCAGCTATGCCATGCAGCATGCTGCTAGGAGGAAAGAGAGCTGCGGCAAAGCTTTCCCAGTGATGGCCCTGCTCAGGCCACATGATCCTGAGCCATTATGGTGATAGAGAACAAACAGCACACAGCAGCAGGAACTTGGAAACAAGGGAGGCCTGCTCAGCTTGTCATCAGGACAGGGGCTGAAGGGGGCAGGTAGAGAGGCTAAGGTGACCAGGCAAGGCAGGGAAGAAACCAGAAAAAACAGGGGTTGTCTTTCCCCAGGGAAAAGGCTGGGGGAAATGTATTTTCCAGTGCCAGGTTTATCTGTGTCACCTCTATACATCTTGTGGCTCAGTAGTGCCTCTCAGACCACTCAAGAGGAAGGACAGACCCCAGGCTCGACTTTACCTCTTCCCCCATGCCAGGACAGTACCTGTGAATTGCAGGGCACACTTTCACCCCCACCACAGTGACAGTGATTGGGATCAGGCCCTGCTTCATTTGTCCTTCTCATTGTCTCTCCTCAAGGTTTAAGAAAATCCTGAAGATTCACATCCCAGACCCTGAGAAGTTTTTTCCCCCACTTGTTTCGGTTCATGGAGGTGACATTCAGGTACGGGTTGGGGATGGAACCAGAGTGGGGAGAAATGAGGGAAAGGAGCACCCAGCTGCACATGCCCAGGACAGATAGACTACCCATGCACACACGATATATGCACCAGTAGCACCAGCTGCTGGGTTCTCTGCTCAAGTTCTATTTTCTGACCTTCTAAAACCCAACATGCAGCTAAGACATCTCTAATTACAAGAACAAAGAAATGGCAAACCACACAAAGCACAGCATCCTGCTCCCATAATCAGCAGCCTGAGAGACAGCAAGGGACCTGCAGGAGGGGGCTTGGCCTCTCAAGATCCCCCTCCCTCCCAGTTCAGCACCTCCCTACTTGCCCTAGGCTGCCCAGCTCTTCCCCAGATTTCCTGCTGTGAGCTTCTCCTCTGCTCCTGTTGTGAATTGCCATCACTCTGGATAGCACTTAGCTATTCCTTGCATTTTTGTCAGCTTCCCTTCTTTTCCCACTCCACTATTTCCCTCCCCTAGGCTCTCTGTGAGTATGGGCAGCTGCAAGGAGACAATTACCACTCTGTGCAGCATTAAAGGGAGCATCAGATGCAAGACGTGGGAGGTGATCCCAAGGGGCATCTTGCTTTAAGAAGGATGGAAACAAACTGCAGAGGGTTCAGAAAGAGCAAAGCTTTGGAAAAGCCAAGGTATAAAAATACTTAGAAAGCTTAAACTACAGGGAATGAGTACAGAGTAGGGGGATGGGGTTGTGCACTCAAGACACTTTATCAGCGCAGAAAGAACTTGAAAAATTTGCTTTACAAGCCATAAAGGTAATGGATTTGGGTGTTATTGAAACCAGTTTCTTTTAAGGATAATGATGCACTGGAAGATGCTGCTCATGATGACTATGAAAATTAGGCAGAAGGGGTCTGGAAGAGCACTTAAGACAAGAAATCTGCATATGGCCATGTGGATATATCAGAAGCTGTTCAGCACCTAGGAATAGATTACATGAGATACACCTCAATATTGTTTTTCATGTTTCACTTCATCTTATGGTCTTGTAAGGGTTTTTTCTACCTTTTTTATTCCCTTTGTTTCATTTTAATTCTCCATCTTAAATTCGCTGCTTCAGAAATCTCAAAACATAGGCTGACAAGATCCACTCTTAATTTTAATGTGACAGAATGACATACTCTGAAAATCCTGCAGATGAGACATCATGAATGGGAATTTCCCTCCCCACCGTCTCTGGTAACCCTTGCTTGGACAGAAAAGAGGTCACTTGATTGCTGTGGCCCGTCAGTAGATGAAACCTTTGGTTCCTCTCTGAGTGCTATACTTTGATAGTCACTGTCTCTCTCTCTCTCTCTTGTGTTTCTTCCCCACCAGAAATGGCTCTCCTCCCCATTCTCCACATCTTCCTACTGCGTGAACAGCACAATCCCAGAGATCTCCATGCTCGAGGTGATGCAGAAGAATGACCCGGAATCCCGGTTTCTACTTTCCAAGGGAGCCCTGACTCTTGATCCTCCCATAGAAACCAGTGTGCACTCTGGATCCAGCTGCTTCACCAACCAAGGCTACTTCTTCTTCCACGTTTCCAACTCCTTTGAGATCGAGCCCTGTCAGGTCTACTTCACCTACGAGCCTTTCAGCCAGGAGGGCAGTAGCAGCAAGGATGGTGACTGTTACCAGGCTCTCCCCTCTCCAGACCTCTGCACACTGGCAGAGGACATGAATGTGCTGCCCAACAACTTCTTTCACTGTATTGAGGCAAGCCAGGGCTCCCAAAAGAGCAACTTCACAGAAGAGACAGCAGGTGAAGCCCAGCAGGCCATGGCTGTTCCTGGGGCTCTCCAGTCGAGGGAAGGCACTTCACCAACACCGCTTCTGGAGCAGGATGAGAAGGTGATGGACAAAGCAGCTTCACAGCCGGCTGGGGCCGTGTGCCAGCTGGACACTGACTTTCTTGACCCACTGGACCTGCAGGACAGCGACACTGTCAGTATAACCGAAGGCAGCGAGAAGGGGGGCCCTCCAGCTGACCCCTGCCCACCAGCAGCAAATGCTGCCTCTTCCTCCTCCCAGCCTCCACAGCCTCCACCTCTAATGCAAAGACAGGATGAGGAGCCATGCAAAACAGCCTTCTCCAGCCAGATCCCAAACACCGGTGCCTACCTTTCTCTGAGGGACCTCCAAAGCCAGTACAGCCATTGCTCTGTCTAGGATCTGCCTGGAGGAGACCAACAGGTGGAAAAGGCCACCTAAGCAGGGAAGACTAGATGGACAGTTTCTCTCCTCAGGACATGAATGTAACTTCAGCATCAATCCCATTGGGACTGCTCGCTAATGAAGCTGGAGAAACCCAGCCAACAAGGACTTACCTTCACAAGCAAATCTGTTCTTCTGTTACTACTGGCTCCGATGGCATAGAAACTCCTCACATTTCTCAAGTGACATTCCAAACCTCACTAATTCATTTTTCCCTTCCCAGCTCCTGGTAGGAGACTGTGCCAGCACTTCCATGCTCTGCATTTCGGTGTAAAATAGCACTCAGCTTTGAGGCTGAGCTGGCATATCATCAGTTTGCCTCATACTGGCCTAAAAACCTCTAATGGGACAGAGAAATGCCTGAAGATGTGGATGTTAGATTTTATACAGGGGCCAATAGCACTGCCCAACGGTGCTGGAGTTGATGATGAAATGGATGAAGACATCTCCTCCTGACTGACCAAGGGTGTGATTTTTTTTCTATGATGTTCTCACTTAAAGTTTTAATCAGAGATTACATTCTAAGCTACTTGGTCCAGCTTTACACGTTAGAGTCCAGACCTTGGAGTCTCTAAGACCAGCTCAGAGCCACAACAGCATCAGCTGTCTAAGCAGTGCAGTGTAAAAAAGAAATCCCCATTATTGAGTTAAAAATACTGGGGAAATCCCCTCCCTCTCTTTCTTTCCTCCACCTCTGATGGTGGCAGTAAAAAGAACTCACACAGTTTCCCATTCTTGTACAATATTTTTCATGAAATCGAAAGCCTTTCTGCCCTGCTGGCAAACTACAGTTATTTGACTATGATAAGCTGATTGCAGAATAGTTCATCCCACATCCTGTATAAGTGGAAAACATCACAGCAGTGCTGCCCATTCCTTCCACTGCTGAAGGGAAACCATTGCCTAATTAGCAGCAAAGATGTGGTGAATGAGCCCAGAAAACTAACCCACAAATCAGCACCTTTACTGAAAAGAAAACCTCAATCCATTTGCAAAGAATGGGGATAGCACAGACTTCATTTTTCTTCTTCCTCTACATGCCCTGATCTGGCTTAGAAAAAGCCACAGAAGAAAAGTGGTAAGACAAAGGAAGATCCCTTCATTCATCATTTGTACCATCTGTGCATTTTCTTGCCATATTTTTGGACTTTTCAGCAGTGGGAAAATACCAGCCATGTGCTAAGAGTTCTTATCTCTTCAAAACTCTTCTAAGAGAATTTATACCAAAAAGTTCAAGGATATTGAACTTGTTAATGCTTCTGTCACAGCTGTGAGTGTCAGCTAGAGCTAATTCTTTCCTATCTCTGTCTGGCCAAGCATTGAGATTTCTGCTCCTACACTGTTACCTGGCACTGAAGTATGCATCCTGAATGTCATTATGAGTCCCAAGTGCAGGGTCACCCACTGGCTTGGATTTCAGCTAAAAAGGGCTGTTCAGAGGAGTTGAGCCTACTTGTTATTGGGAGGTCTTTGGGAACTATTCCTCTCCTCTCATCAGTTCCCTCACCATCTGTCTCAAGACACAGACTGCTCCATTGTGTCCAGGAGAAAACAGGAGACACAGCTTCCCAGATAGGGAAGTACAAGGCTTTCTCAGCTGTTTCCTGTACCTTGAGAATCTTCCCAGATGGACTTTGAAAATCCTCCCAGAGACACTGACTCCCTTGCCTCTGATGGGCAGTTTGCTATCTTACATGGTCCAAGGATCCAAGCTGCACTGTCCCCATGCAGACTTTCTTAAGCTTTTCTATTTTCCTCCTATTTTCCTGAAGATTGGAAAAAACCTTCAAGATTATCTAGTCCAAATTTTGACTGAATACTACCATGCCCACTAAACTGTCTTGCAAAGGGCCACATCTACTTGTTTTCCAAACACTTTCCCGGAGAGCCTATTCCAATGTTTAACCACTCTTTCAGTGAAGAAATTTTTCCTGATATCCAACTTGAACTTCCCTGGTGCAATTTGAAGTATTTTCCTCTTGATCTATCACTTGTTATCTGGAAGAAGAGACTGACCTCTACCTTGCCACAACTTCCTCTCAGAGAGTTGTAGAGAGCAATAAGGTTACCCTTGAGCCTTCTTTTCTCCAGGCTAAACAGCCCCAGCAATCCCTCAGCTTGTGCTCCAGACCCTTCACCATCTCTATTGCCCTTCTCTGGACATGCTCCAGCACCTCAATGTCCTTCCTGTATTGAGCATCCCAAAACTGAATACAGGATTTGAGGTGTGGCCTCTGTACAGGGGGATGATCCCTTTCCTGGCCCTGCTGGCCACACTATTCCTGGTACAAGCCAGGATGTCATCAGCCTTCTTGGTCCCCTGGGCACACCTGGCTCATGTTCAACCAGCACCCCCAGGTCCTTTCCCACTGGGCAGATTTTCAGCCACTCTTCCCCCAGTCTGCAGCAGTGCATGGTGCTGTTGTGACCCTGCTGCTAACAGGACCTGGCACCTTGTTGAACCTCGTACCATTGGCTTTGGCTCATCACTCCAGCCCATCCAGACCCCTCTGCACAGCCTTCCTACCCTGCAGCAGATCAGCACTTCTGCCCAGCTTGGTGTCATCTGCAAACTGACTAAAGGGGAGCCCTTGATCATCTAGATTTTCAACAGATATTAAACACATCTGGCCCCTATACTAAGCCTTGTGGAACACCACCGGTGACTGGCTGCCAATTGGATTTAACTCCAATCACCACAACTCTTTGGGTTGGGCCATCCAGCCAGTGTTTTACCTAGCAAAGAGTACACACATCATGCCATGGGCTGCCAGTTTCTCCAGGACAATGCTGTGGTAAGATAGTGTAAAAGGTTTTACTAAAGATTAGGTAGACACCATCCACAGCCTTTCCTTCTTCCACTGAGTGAAGTTCACCCTGTCATAGAAGAACAGGCTGGTCAAGCAGAACAAGCCTTTCCCAAACCCATGCTGGCTGGGCTTGATCCTTTTGTTGTTCTGCACCTGCCATGTGATGGCACTCAAGGTGACCTGTGCCATGATCTTCTGTGGCACTGAGGTCAGGTTGATGGGCCTGTAGTTCTCAGATCTTCCTTCCAGCCCTTTTTGTAGATGGGTGTCACACTGGCTAACCTCCAGTCACCTGGAACCTCTCTGGCCAGCCAGAACTGCTGATAAATGATGGAAAGTGGCTTGGTGAGCCCAGTTTTCTGCCAGTTTTCTGCCAGTTTTCTCAGTGCCCTTGGGTGGACGCCATCCAGCCCAAAAAATTTGGGGGTGTCTAAGTGGCACAGCTTGCCACTAACTACTTCCTCCTGGATTATAGGGGGTTTATTCTGCTCCCTGTCTTTGTCTTCTAGCTCAGGGGGGTGGGTACCGTGGGGACATCTGGTCTTTCTGTTAGAGACTGAGGTAAAGAAGGCATTAAGTAGCTCAACCACTTCCTTAATGACAATATTCCCCTGCCAAGTCAAATAAAGGATGGAGCTTCTCCTTGACCCTCTTTTTGTTATTAATGTATTTGTTATTTTTGATAACAGTAGCTAGATCGAGTTCTAGCTGGACTTTCTCCTTTCTAATTTTCTCTCTGCAGGACCAAACTGTATATCTGTACTCTTACTGAGTACATCTTGCTGCTAAGATGAGTACAAAAAACCAGATTAGCTTCTTTGTAAATAAACAAAATATTAAGTAATCTACAGTGTTTTTCTGTCCTTTGAGTGAGGGGAAATGATTAACAACTTTTCTAAACAGGGAACTAGGTAAAGTTTTGCTCGGACTAATATACCTTTAGCTCTCCTTCCTACTCCCTGCCCCAAGGGACTCAGACACCTAAAAAAGAGAGCAGAATTAGAGGTGATCCTGTGGCAAGCTCCTGAGGACTGTCCTGCTGGGTCAGTATTTTCACACACACACACACACACACAGACACACACACCTCGCTTTTTGTGAAAATGTTGACAGCTTTGGAGCTGGCAAGCTGTTAGCGTAGCTTTCACAGCCATGCTGGGTGTGATGTGTGACACACTGCGGCAGGAAGTGCTCAGCGTCAGATCTGGCGATAACCGGACCTTTCTTCCAGGAAGACGAGATCATGTGGTTCTGTGTGTGAGTAACGCGGGCTGTGAGTGCCAGAGTCATTACACCCTCAGTGATTTGGGGACCTTTTGGGTTCCCAAGAGCCCTTTGGAAATGTCACACGGGGAGCAGTCACACGCTGTGTTCTCCCCTCCGAGCCCATGAGAGCGTGGCGTGTGGTTCGCAAAGCCACAGAAACACACCACAGCCGTGTTTGCCAGTACCAGAGGCAAACCAAAGATGAACAACAGCACTGGGTGGAAAATATTGGTGTGGAAAATATCAAGCTAACAGCCACAGGCACGAGTCCTCTCTTTATCTTAAGCCCAGAGACAGCAAAGATAGCTGTCACATCCCTCATCTCCTTTCCAAGATACCTTGTTCATAAATAGATACCACTCTCAGCCTCCTCCCACATCTCTTTTTTTTTTTTTTTTCTGTGAAGAAACAGAAAGCAAGGGGTACTTGCAGTAAAAAAATTCCTCTGAAGTCAGATCTGATCAAGGGTTTGGGTCCTTGGTTGATTCAAAAGCCTGTGGTGATAGATGTGGTATGCTTGCTTAGATAGATCAGATTGAGATTCTACATTTTTTGTTCTGCTGAAAACACCAGAAAATTTAGATTCTTCTTTCCAGGAAAATTTAATTCAAAAAAGTAAGGTTTTTGGCATTGAGAAATATCCTCAGATGGGTTCTGACCCACTGTGGCAAGCCCCTCATAGTGTAAACTCAGAAAAGCTGTATATGTATACATTTGTGCCTAAAGATGCTGCTTGTCCCTCATTATCTGTGGAAATTCTGGTTCAAAGTAACTTTTAAAAGTGAAACAAGGTCTCAAATCTCTTGATTCTGAAAGCATTCCCAGTCAAACACTACAGCTTTCTACCTACATTGAGTGTTTATCTACTAGAATCCACCATGAGGCAACTACAGCAATGGCCTTTGGTCTTCATGCAGTCCCAGACGAAATCTGGTCCAGTGACAGAGCTGAAAAATATCTATCCCTGCACAGCTGCCAAAACGAGCCCAAGCAAGCCCTGGCCCAAATAAGCTCAACCCCAGGTCGATATCACTGGCTAGAGCTCAGCCCTGGGTCAGGAGCCACCCATTTATTGATAGAGTAACTCTGCTTGCTCTGCTCTAGCTGCAGTGTCTCTGCTTTCTGTGACAAACAAAGGGGCACATACAGACCTGCAGGACTGTAAGCAGAAGGTCATGTGGGAAAAGTAGCTGAGGAGGACCTGGGGCTGGAAGAAAAGCAGATGCTGCAGGGAGGTATGAGTGGCTGTGCAGCTGAGTGTAGGGAGCCCAGTGTCAGGAGAATGGGCAGCGAGAAGTGCAAGAAGACAAGAGGGAGTCTCCGAGGCCGGCACTGAGAGGCGCTGTGCTTTGCTTTCATCTGATGAACACTGTGGTAACCAGACCTGGTCTCTGCTGCTGTCTTCCCTCCTTCCAGCCATCTACCCCTGCCAGCCAGCATCTGCTCCATCCCTGTGCTGGGGAGTGCACACCAATGGGACCAGAGAGGGTGGCTAAGAAATGCAGCAGTTGCTCAGCAACTCCCTGTCCCCTGAGGAGGACAACGTAAGCTATCTGCACCAATCTCCTGGGCTGCTCTTCTCTGCACATCTAGAGGTGCTCCTACCTTTACTTTTTCTGGATTTCCCCTGCTCAGCCTGCAGATCTTCTCCCACTTTAAGCCTCCAAACCCTCCATTTCAGAAAAGAAAAAAGCCACTGTGCAGGGTGCGCTGACCCACTGCAGCAGCATGGTGCAGGACAAAGGCCGAGCTGAAGGGACATGCCACCAGGTTATTGATCACTGAGGAGACCTTGAGCTGGGTAAATAGATGTCCTGCTTTGTCCCCCACTCCCTGCAGGTGTGAGTTGGGGTGTGGGCCAGGTCTCACGGGCAGCAGCAGGCTTTAGAGGTAGGTCTGCAGCTCTGGGGGAAACCTCGGTGCCTGCCATCAAATCTACTAACAAAGAGGCTCTTCTGCTGCTTCCTGCCCTCCCTCCCCTGCCCCTCCATCTGCGGTCGTGTGCTTATGCCTGCTGTTTCTGAAGGGATGCTGTGGTAGTGGAGAGGTGCCCTTGCTCTCCTGGACTACCCAGTTTGGCTCCTTGGGGAGTAGAGCCTTCCCAGGGATTGCACAGAAAGGTGCCCCACAAGAAGCAAGGGAGGGCAGCCTGTGCTGGGCCTCTTTGTACCACCTGCTCCTCTGGAAGGGTGTGTTAGAGCAAGTGGATGTGGGACTGCTTGTCTGAGTGTGGATGTTCACCAGGCTGGGTTTGATGTTCTGGAGTGAGTTACCTAGTGCTTAGATTCTGCAAATGCGTTTCCATGTTGCAAGGCAGCCTGGAAGGCTTGGGGCTCCATAACTGGGGGCAGGAGGCTGAAAAGCCCACTCATCCTTATCAGGTGATGCTCAGTGGCACCCACATGGGCTAAAATCTGCATGAGGCCAGCCATCTCTTCCCCCAGCTGTAGCAAGTCCCTCCCATGCACTTCTCTCCCCATGTTCACATGCACCACTGGGAACAAAGATGACTCACAGACAGGACACAAGCATTCCACAAGACCTCTGTGTTCTCCCATGCAGATGCATCCACATCCCTTTTCTCGCCAGCCACAGAAACGCAGAAAACCTTTGAGGGCAGGCATGTACTGTGTGGTGGCAAAGGAAAGGAGGAGGACAGTGGGTGACAAAACCAATATTAATGTGGCTCTTTTGGGCAATGGTATTTCTCACCCTCAGAACGTGGGGCTGACAGAAGAGAAGCAGCCAGGAAGAAGCAAAAGAAGCAATTTGGGGGAGATGAGGGGCAAAGGAAGACAGAAGGCGTCCCCTAGCACAAACAGGTGGTGGTGAAGGGCTGAACATTATTCAGGTGCTCTCTTCTCATTAACTCAGCTATTGAGCCAGTGCCAGCATTGGCTTTGCCTGGGAACACACGGCCTGGTGGGAATGGCAACGTTTGCTTACTTGTAGGGATCAAGATAAAAATGGAACAGCAGGCAAAGTGTAACTTCAGGTTCCCAGGCAGTGGCTGCTTTGTGCAGCTTTTGCTCACATTTCAGGTCACCAATTTTCTTCCACATTGATTTCTAGATCAAAAAAATACCAGTTTTAAAACAACTCCCAGCTGGGAGGACAACACTTTTGTATTCAGAGAAACTCATTGTTGTACTAATTTGCACTTTTGACAGAAGAAAAACCCAGGGAATGCCTTTGAATACCAATGGATTACCAGGAGATGTAGACAAGACGGTGTCCTGGGAGCCTGTCTCCCACTGATTTAGCAGTTTTACTCACATTTACTCTGAGCAAAGTCTTTGATATTTGCACAGTGATCTCTTGGGGCCGTACATCTTGGGAGAGGAGGACAGATTTGGCATAACACCTTCAGAGAGGGTGTAAGGGGAAACAGAAAAACCAGCCTGACCCTGGCATGCTGTGTCACCAGACGCTCCTGATGGAGGCCGAGGAACAGGAGGAAGACTCTAGCTCCCTCTCAAATGACAAATCAGAAACTAACTCACGTCGCTGCCTCCGCTATGTGCCCCTTGGGATAGCCTTTCTTGTGCTGGCTGGAGCTGCTGCAGCAACCTGGTATTTCCTAGGTAAAAATTCACGGTTTTTATCCCCAGCAGGAGGCGGAGGGGGGGTAGTCAAAGCAATGCCCAGCCCAGAGCACATTAGTGCCTCTGGGTGGCCTTTAGACCGTCACACACTGGGGTAACCCCCTCTTTCCTATGTATCACTAAGGTGACCCAGAAGTGTCTTCTCTTGGCAGACTACAGACCATGGCATCTGGAGCCATCCATCCTGCAGTTCTACTGCGGCAGCCTCCAGGTCCTCAACCACCGCTACTCCCCAGAGCTGGGGCAGGTGGAGTCCAGAGCCTTCTGGGTGGAGTCAGCTAAGCTCCAGAACATGGTGAGGGCACTTTCATCAACAGAGCCAGCCCTGAGGCTGCTCACTGAGTAGGATGAGGAAAGGCTCAGGCACCCCCACCCAAGGGCAGGCTTGGGCAGGCTGTACAGCAAGAGGGATGAAAGGTGGGATCAGGCGCTGTAACATTGCCCTGTAGTTACGGGACAACGTTCTTGTTGCAGCTGAAGGAACTGATTCTTGCCACAGAGATGGGTCAGTACTACAACTCCAGCACGGTGTATGCCTTTGGGTGAGTAGCACCTGCAACATATCTGCTTGTTCCTGTGTAAACCTTCCAGTAAATTGTACTCTGGTTTCATTGAAATCTGCCCGTGACAAACTTCTGCAGACCCTGCCATGACCTCTAAGCTAAGCTGGACAGTCCAGGTTCAGAATTGCTCCAGCATAATAGAGCTGGGGATATTTTGATGCTCCTCTTCGTCCCAGGTCATGATGAAAAGCCAAAACTGAGAAATTTTTCAGAGAGGCAAAAGTTCAAGAGAGTAAAAAAATATAATTGGGAAGAGATTTAAAAAAATTGTCTTGGCATTGTCAATAGAAACCAAGCAGCTGGAAATTAATTTTTCTAATTCAAGAAAGCTATTTTATGGCCTGACTCTAGGCACCAGAAGGGAGAGGCCAGATTGCAGCATGGAAAAGTTATTCCCACCAAGAAGCCTGGACCACCTGGGAACAGGATAACAGTGGAATGGGACAGATGTGGGACTACAGCTTTGCAGGTCATAACAGTAGAACAGGATAGCAGAAAAGATTTCCAGACTGATGGTCATTTGCTTCTGATTTTTTTCCTATGGAAAACCACACCCCTAAAATTGTCCTTTACCTAAGGAGTATTCCAACTTTGACATAATTCCATTTTCAGTTGGGAAAGAAAAGTTTCACTTGCACATCTTCCTCTGGCCTTTTACTGAACAAAGATGTGTTGCAACATCTCCTTGCCCTTCCCCAGCCAATTTTCTCTGCCAGCTGGTTGAACAGAACTTTCCCAGGCACAGTCTCCTGCAGCATTAATGGGTTGAGGTAAGGTATCTGGTCATAAATCATCCACTTGTCACCACTGGGAGATGAGACAGTGAAGTCTTGAGCTTCTCTTTTCAACCCCCTGGTCAGTAGTACCCAAAGGTCATTTCTACCTGAAATGAGATTACTCATTAGACAAGTCTTGATTAATTATCATAATAATTTGAGCTCATATGGTCATGAGTAAAGCCAGATGGCATGGAACGGCTTCTTCCCACAAAGCACTGACTCACACCATGGATATTGCAGCTCTCCTGCCCCACTCAGAGAGGTTCCTCTGGGTCACAACAGCAGAGTTGGAAAATCTACACAGATATGTCTGATTTATGGAGAAATAGTGCGGAGGGTAATTCTCCAGGGTTTGTCTCTCCAGTAATTCTGGAGATGATGAGTAAGAATATTTTACATGCTATTTCTCTATTAGGGAGGGAGCTCTGACCTTCTTCTTCTGGTTCACCCTCCAAATCCCTGAGAGTCAGCAGAAGGAGGCAACTGCTGAGAGGGTAAACACAGTGCTCCACCAAGAGCTCTCCACCAGCTTCAACAGCTCAGGCAGCCTGTCCTACCAGACGGAGTACATGGTCAACCCAGACTCTCTGGTTCTCCTGGGTAAGTACCAGCTGCTCAGCTGTGGCCTGAGCAGTCAGAAACGCTCCACGATGCAGAAGGTTAGGAGAAAAGGCCAGGAGTCTATTGAAGGAGACAGAGGAAACCTGAAGAGGATGAGGGAAATAGTAAGGATCAGGAGATACAATGTTATGCATTTTTTTCCTGATAGAGAAGAACTGAAGTCTGATTTAAAAAAAAAAAAAAATCCTTCCTTTGAAGGATTGAAATTATTGGAGATACACCTGACCATGATCAGATAGGTGATTCTTTTTTCACCCATCAGCTTTGGCTTCTGTAGAGCAAGGTCTTAGACAGGTCAGACAGGTCATGACTTTGATCAGCTCAGCTTGAAAATACCAAGCACTTAGGTTTGCTACTTTCCTTTGGGAGATTATTCCAGACTGCTTGATAGAGAGAACAAAAGCAACATATCTGAGTCACCACTAAGTCTTCCTCTGAGACAAAACATCATTGTCATTTCAGTTCCTGACATATGATTTTAAGGATTATTTATTGTTGGTCACAGTGAAGGTCACAGCCTGTTTAAAAAGCCACCCATGCAAAACTGCTTCAGAGCAGCTGTTAGGTAAGGGACCAAGGATATATATGTAATCAATGCATACAAGTCCAATGGAATTTATATTTGATCGATGTAATGAGGCTTAACTTGTCAGCCTTGTCTGATCCCTCTTACAGAGTACCAAATCTCACAGGTTTTAAAATACACTGTGTTTCTTCTCCTCCTCTTGGGACTCCTATTTCCAAGTTTCTTCTTCCCATGAGATGTTCAATCTCCAAGTTGTTTGTTTTGATTTTTTTTTCCCCCAGGCATGCCATCTTGCATTATTCTAAGATGAAGTTTCTTTTATTATATCCTACCCATACTTTCTTTAACTTTTACCCCCACATCCCAATTGTTTTGTGAGTCGTTTTTTGGTGCCTGTAAAGAAAATTTGATTTCCTCTAAATGATTTTCACTCCCTCATCCAGTCCATCATTTTAAGGTCTTAGTCAGAAGATGCATTAGCATCTCATCAAGACATCTCCTCCCACAGTTACCATTAGCTCCTTACTTCTACTTATGATTTGTTTCCAGCATACCAAATCCTATGCTCAGCCAATTTCAATGAACTTTCTTTACAAAGATATCACAAGGAAATACGCTAAATCCTTCCAAGTCAGCCCATCTAGCATTTTCCTTTTATTTGTTCACTTCATAATGCAACCCATAAACAAATAAAAATGATGGTGCCATAATTTTAGCTGTTCCCAGTTCCCTCTTATTTGCTTTGCATCTGTCTCACTGTTTTATTCATTTCAGCAAACCACACTTCTTTCTATTTTGGACTTAACACACCAGTTGTAGTTTATCCAGCTCCTTCTGCTTTCCCTAGTCCTTTCCCCCTCCAGTCAGAAGCACAGTCTGATAACTGAGACAGAAGCCAAAAATTTCTTATACTGTTGAGCCAGGGTGACCTCCAGCCAGTGACTTCACCTCTGGTGTCATTTGCCCTGTACAGTCAGAGTGGAGAAACAGCCAGCTAAGAGCAGTCATTAGCACTCCATTGCTTTCTGGCAGACTCTTGCCGGCCTGCTCAGCTCTAAGCTCTGCCTTGAGACGCAGAGCTGCAAACCATTGACTACTGCAGGAACCTCTCCACCATCTCCAGTGCTTTATTTTTACTAACAGCCACTCAGCCGCTACTTTCCAGTACACTACCTTTCCCCCTTCCCCAAAAATCGTTCAGGACTTGCTGTTCTCTACAGGAACTCGATTTTATTAGCTTCAGATATAGGAGTACTTACTACCAGCTCTGCACAGACTATTCCCTACAGCACATGAGCTTGCCTAGGAGCCTGCCTTATGCCTGCAGGATCCTATTTTCCACAACTGTTTTTGCTATGACAAAACCACTCATCTCTCCCCACTGATTTGCTTGGAAGCTACGAATAACCAAAGCCCTGACCTAGGCAAACCCCCAACAACAATCCTCACACCCAGCTGACCTCACAGTGCCTTTTATTTTGGCAATTATTCCCAGTAGCACCTGATCTCTGACTGATTCCAGGTCAGCTGGGAGGCTGGAGAAAAGCCCATCTCTCTTAAAGTGTTATCCACTCTGTGGCTGATTTGCAGAGATTTGTAGCCCCTGATGGTCACTTTCTCTGCAACTCCTTTCTCCAAAGGTGGACTCTGCAAGGATGTTGAGTAGCTCATTGCACAGTGGTCATCAAAAGAGAACTCCTCTCCACCCTCAGTGACTCCCATATTTTTGATTGGGCATTCTTTCAAGTGGGACAGCAGATGGTGAAGGCTCTGGGAAGTGGGGCTGTGCCCTGTGATGTGGCTGGCAGAGGAGGGGAATGACTGCCTGAAGCAGTGCCCAGCCCTCCTGGGAAGGGGAAGAGGTCCTGGAACAGCTCACCAAAATGGGCAAGGAAAAAGACAGAGAAGTCCCTGGTGGGCTGGAAAGCAAGAATTAGGGCTGATGGATATGGGTCGGGGCAGAAAAACTTCTCAGAGAGATGGCCTGGGGAAGGCATGACTGAAACAAGACCCTGAAAGCAGACACAGAGGTACCTGGAGGATGCCCCATGCTGAAGCTGTAAGTGAGCTAGTTGCAGAAGGAAGGAAGGGAGTCCTCACCTACCATACTAGGTGATCAGATTATCTTTTTTTTATCCAGTTTATATTTTTGTTTATCTTCCTTTATATATTTTCTTTCTAACAGAATCCAGTGTGAAAGACATAGTAGTTCTGCAATCCACTCTGGGTAGGCTACCTTCTCCTTTCCTTTTGAGTTCATGACTTTATGGGAGGGATTTTCACTGGGGACAGAAAGCTCCTTGGCCTCCTGGAGTTGTAAATCCTGGGAAGGGGAGAGTAGCAGCAAGGGAGCACCAGTGCTGCTGCTTGGCCAGATCCAAACTACATGACTGCTATGTACTGGATGGCTCTGGGCAGAGATGCCAGCTGCCAGGGGCAATGCAGCCCCTCAGACTTGTCCTGGCCCTAATGAGAACTGTGAAATAGCTGGGTATACTGGCACCACAGTGCTGATTCCAGGCCCCATGCCATGCTGCTGTTGGGGTGGGGGTTTCCTGCGTGGCTCTACATTGGATGTGCCTCATTTGGGAGTCTGTTGTCTTGGCAATGTTTGAAGATGCTTTTAGTAATTTCAGGCAGTGTTGTAAGTTCTCTGTCTGGCAGCTTGCATTAGATATGCTATTAGAAGTTCACCTTTAAGCTGATATTTACTCAAAAATCCTGGTGTGAAAGTCTTCTGAAACCTGGAATTCAGATGAGGGAGATCTAAAGTCAGGAAGAATATGGGGCTGAGAGGAGAAAGAGGTGAAAAAGTAAATAAAGCCAGTGGAAGATAACTGTGCTGTGCTGATATTTAAAGCCTGAGGTAGTGTTAGGTTAACCAAGGAAGGGGGGACAGCTCTTAGAGAAACTGGGGCAATGGTACAAAAGGATCAGTGCCACCACAACATATGTAAAAGTAAACCAAGATCACTGGGATGAGTCAGCCTTACCCTAAAAAAGGGCTTACACTGATATACCAAGTGACAATCCCATATCTTAATTTCTCTTACAACCACATCTATTTCAGGTTGCTACAGGTACAGCTATGTCCAGGAGGAGGATGTCCTAAGGCTGGAGGGCCCTGACTACCTGGCCTCCAGTTGTCTTTGGCACCTCCATGGCCTCAAGGGCTACATGATCAAGCTACGGCTGGAGTGGACCCTGCCTGAGTGCAGGGACCGCCTGGCGATGTACGACGCAGCCGGGCCCCTGGAGAAACACCTCATCACCTCGTAGGTGGCTCCTGAGCAGGGAGAACAGCTGGGGGAGACAGGCAGGATGGCATGACACACCACAGCAGGGGATGGTGTCAGACAACATCAAAGGAGGTTCTCCTTGATGTACAACCTGTCTGTTGTTGCTCAGCTGAAGTCACTGATGTGGGATATGTCTTAAAACCATGCGGCAGAAGCTGCTGCTGTTGGCACTTTGTTTGGTTCAGATAGCACCTTACAACTGCTGTGTGTGGATCACACAGATATCTATTGCCTCTCTTTCTCATTCTTCTCTTTCATTTGTTTACTGCTTGCTTCACTCCCATCCTTTGATCTCTTTCCTCTGAGGATCTATGGCTGCAGCCGGCAGGAGCCCATAGTTGAAGTCCTTTCGTCTGGCCCTGTCATGTCTGTTGTGTGGAAGAAAGCCATGTACAGCTACTATGACCCCTTCATCCTCTCAGCACAGGCGGTGCCGCTCGAAGGTGAGGAAGGCTGGAGGAGAGTGGCTATGGTTACAGGGAGAAGATTGGTTTTCTCCTACAGTATCACAGCTCCTAGAGGTCCTACATCCCTGTTAGGGGCAGAATTCATTCTGGATTGCAGGGGTAGTCAGTAAAAGGCAGGTTACATGGCCTCCCCGGGCTGAGGCTGAGCTGACAGAGAGCAGGGCTTTGAATGTTTGCATTTACAGCTTGTGAAGTGAACATAACTCTGCGGGAGAGCCTGGAGCTGCAGGGGAAGATCGGCACCCCACACTACCCCAGTTACTACTCGCCCAACACGCAGTGCACCTGGCACATGACGGTAAGAGCCAGCTCCCACAAGAGCATCCACCCTGTCCCCAAAACCAGGGCAGCACTCTGCACATTGTGGGGGTACAGCCAGGGCTCTCAGTCAGATCATCAAGAGAAGCAAGAAGAGGGTGAGTGACAGCCTTCCCAGCCTCCACATAAGGTGTGTTTCTGAAGGGGAAGAAGTCTAATATTGCATGCCAGCACAGAGATGCTGTAGCTAAGGAGGAATCTGAAATCTGATCTCCAGAGGGGTTCTTCAAAACAGAACTAGATTGATAGGAATTGATAAGAATTGCCAGGCTTTGATATCAGCAGCAGAGCCACCCTGGGCTGTGGCATGGCTCCAGTTTAGAGGGTGCTTCTTTCTGACTGCAGTGTGGTCAGAGACATCTGGCCTTCACATTTGCTCTGCTCATGCCTGACTTACAGAGCGTGCTGTAACACTCCCAGGAGCCATCTGCCCTCTGCCCCCCACCCTGCACCCCCTTGTCTGCAGGTCCCATCCCTCGACTATGGGGTCACCCTCTGGTTCGACGCCTATGCGCTCAGCAGACAGAAGCACGACCTGCCCTGTACCCAAGGCCAGTGGATCATTCAGAACAGAAGGTGTGTGGTGGGGTCCTGGTTTCTGTCTCTCACTTCCCACCTGGGATAAAACAGGGATTAAACCTCTGCAGGTTCCCTGCTCACTTCAGCCACCATATGTGAGGAAGAAGGGCCATACACTGAGCTGCACTCAGTGACCACTCTTTGTGCTGGTGCCCCCTGCTTTTCTGCTAATCTTGTTTACTCTCTCCCCAGTGAACACATTTCTCACAGATTTGCTTCAAGCTACCAACCTGCTTTCTCTGTCTTGCTGCTCGCATCAGGCTTCTTAGCTTTCTCCTGTGTGTGTAACCTTGGTGTCCTCCCACGTCTCCTGTGTTTGCAAATCTGCCTGTCACCACCTCTGCAATATTATCTGTGTGTGCCATTGCCTTGCAGCCACCTCCGTACAGATCTTCCCCTTAGCTCCATATCCTCCTGCTTTGACTGCAGCCATTTCCCCTGCAGGACTTCCCACAAATAGCATCCATATGTAGCTGGGGCTACTGCTCACCACTGCCCAGGTGAAAAGGATGGAGACCTGTTGTGCTCCCATCTCCTCAAAGCTGGCCCTGAGACAGATGGACCTATAGCTTTTGGTTTTCCTCCCACTTATTGCAAAATTGCCTGTTTCCCTCCTAAACCTCCCCCAATCCACCTCATTAGTGCCTTCTCCATGGTTCCTGTAGGGGTAACTTCTCTTCCTAGGAAGGATCTGATCTAGAAGTTATGTTACCCTGGCTTAGGATTTCCACTTTTTCTCTCCCTGCCTCCCTCTCTTAAACTGTCAGTGCCACAGCTTCTACAACACGGCTTCTTCAGGAAGATTACGAAGGAGAATCTCCTTACGCTATAAGAACTGAACTGCTTTGCATGGCCTGATCTCAGTGCTTTCCAGAAAGCAGGAAATGTCCAAAGACAGGAGGGTCCCTCTGGACTCTGTATCTCATGCATACTGAAAGCATTTTGTATTCCTGGTTTGCCCATAGTACCCAACCTGTGTGACCCATTCCCACCCCAGCCCCACCCAGCCCCCTTGCCCTGCTTTGTCCCTGCCTCCCTGTCCAACCCACCTTGCCTGTGTTTGCCTCTCAGGTTGTGTGGCCTGCGGACCCTGCAAGCCTACGCTGAGCGGATCCCAGTCACATCTTCTGCTGACATCGCCATCACCTTCACCTCGCAGATCTCCTTAACCGGCCCTGGTGTACAGGCAGCTTACAGCCTGTACAAGCAATCTGACCGTAAGCTTAGCTTCTTCCCTGCTCCTTTGTGGGGATCCAGCAGCCCCTCTGCACTTGGCTTGTGCTGGGAGAAACACAAGGCACAGCCCAGGAGCCCTAGGTGCCATCCACCCTTCAGGAAGATCCTCACAAATAAGTGATGCACCAGTGATCCCCCCAAAAGAAGAGGCAGTTATGTGCAAAGCTGTTTCTGCATATGTGGCCCTGCCTCTTGTGGCCAGAGCATCCATGCAACAAAACCAAAGGTCACAAAATTGCCTAAAATCTTACCCTCAAGTCAACATCACAGACTGGCCTTGAAAATTCAATGAGAAAGCACCTCTGCTTGAAGCAACATTTGTTTTGATTACAAGATCTCTTAGAGAGAGCTGTTTCCTGCTCACCTTGGAATCCGTGCAAACAAGAGACGAATAAAACCGCACACAAATACACACATATGCAAATGCCACCCACAGTCTGTCTTTCCAAGGTTTCACCATCTCCCTCCTAAAGGGTGCCAGTAATGCACACCAGTCCCTGAATATGTGCACCTGTCAACGTGTCTAACAACAACCCCTTCAAGGTCCCACGTAAGTTTTGATAGTAACTCCAAAGAGCCTGTTTCAGCTTTCCCGTGGCCTTCAGGAGACATGAAACAGCCACGATCCTGACGTATGGTGTGCCAGACAGATGGCTGTCCTGGATATTGCCCATTGGTACCATGCAAAACAGTGAAAGCCCTCTTTCCCCTGGTGTATATCCTGGCTCCATATGTCCCTGTTAAGAGCAGATGACATGGCAGATTTTGGGGAGTACAGTACACTGCAGCAGCACTCTTGTGGTCAGGAGGGTGTGCAGTTCCACCGTTTCAAGCCATGGTGCTCTGCTGCCAGGAGGTTTTCAGTCATTGGGGACTAATTACTCTCTTTTGGTTTCACAGCCTGTCCTGGGGAGTTTCTGTGTTTGGTGAACGGTTTGTGTGTCCCAGCCTGTGACGGGATCAAAGATTGCCCCAATGGGCTGGATGAGAGAAACTGTGGTGAGTGATTTCTTCTCCTTGATAGTCCCTGGTCTCAGCAAGACACAGTCCCTTGTTCCTCCAAAGGCAGGGAGACATGGAGAGATTTGGGTGGCCAAGGCACAGCCTTGTACCTCAACTTTAGGAACTTAAACCTCTGTGCCCTTAGAAGTCTCATCCCACTGCTATATGGCTTTAGCCTGCTCTGGAAAGAGCAGTAATGCTTCTGGCTCCTGTCACAGTACAGCCTTCCTGAGAGAGTCCCCTGGGAGCAAGAGCACCAAGAGTTCCAGGCAGCCTGAAAGAAGCCCCCTACCCAAGCTGTCCCCCACCTTGTCCTGCTTTCCTCCCTCCCAGGGTCTACAACCAACCACAGCCCTGGCCTACAGCCTTCTCTGCTGTCACACCCCTCAGCATCCCCCTCCCTGCTCTCACCTCCCCTAGCCCACCTGCTGCCCTTCTTTCTCCACTTTCCGCCCTAGCCATTTGTGACACTTCATCTGTACAGATCCTCACTCATATTTTGCCCCAGTTTGGGAGCATCAAAGTCCTTGATCAGCCTCAATCAGTTCTTCTTGCCAAAAGCAGTTAGTGCTGATTCAGGCTCCACTCTTAGCATCTCAGAACTCCTGCAAGGCCCCATTCTCATAGGAACAGCAATTCAGGCTTAGACATGGCACCTAATTAATCTATTCTCTCACCTCTGGTGTGATGGGGGGCTCATCTTATTGCTGCCACCACTAACTTTTCATTAGTTGTTTCCTATAGATGTTTCTTTCACAGATAAAGAGCCCTGAACCACTGGAGAGAGTGGCCAGAGGAAGCTGCAGGAAAAGTCTAAAGTCAAAGGAAGGAAAAATCTTTCTAAAGAAGCTTTAATTCAGTGCTAGAAATGTGAGAGCTCACATAAGATTGCCAAAGTTGGGTTTTGTATTGTCTGCAGTGTTGCTGACAATGTGCTCTGTCCCATCATCCAGCTGTCTGACATCAGGGTTTGCATGCTTCCTTCCTGTAGACATGGATACATTTCCATCCTTATGAAAACCTAATCTTTTCTTGAATCCCAGTATCTCCTTGGCCCCAGGGATATCATGTCATTCAGTTCCACAGGTTGACACAGACCAAGACTGACAGAAACCCCACACTCTGTGTTTTCCAATATTATTTCTATTTGAAAAAGAAAATAGAAACATTATTATTTCCTTCCATTCTTATTCTCTTGCCACTAGTGCCTCTCTGATTATTCACTCTATGTTGGTATGGAACAATCCCTGTCTTTAAAATCAAAGTTTGAGTTGCCTCAGACCTTTTTGTACCTTTAGTCATCTAGAAACTTCACGCTATTGATGAAAAAATTATAGTCATTGCAGTAAGAAAATGGTACACACAAACAGAACAAGATCCTGCTATGGAAATCTGTGGACAGAAGTCAAACTCTGTGGTGGGCAGGCAGCTTAGACCCATCTCCATCCTCCAGTGTCCACCAGGGCTCATGGATATTCTGGAATCCTGTGTTGTTCAGGACTCAGCTGCAAGGGGAAGTGCTGGTTTGTGTGGAACAGTGACCCATGAGCTGGGGTTGACAGCAAGGCAGGAGGAACAGTGACCTCACCAGACAGGATGCAGTCCTACAAAACCCTAACAAGGCAAGCAGACCAGGACTGGTGGTGGTAACTGAAGAGTCCATGGACCTCAAGACAAGTACATAGTGCTGAGGTGGGTCTGAGGCCAAGACAAGAAAAGTTAAGTCAGCAACAGTGAAGTGTAAGACAGGGTGCAGGCATAACTAGAATGCAGATCAGGCAAAAGCTACACAGCTGCACTAAACCAGAGCTGGTCTCAAGCACAGCCTATGAGGTGGGGGTAGAGGCTGCAGAGACTGCAGGACTTATGACCCTGACCTCACACCTTGTCTGCCTGATTCCCACATGCTTCCCTCCTGTGCAGTGTGCCCTGCAAAGTTCCAGTGCCATGAGGACAGCACTTGCATCGAGTTCAGCAGGGTCTGCAACCAGCAGCTGGACTGTGTCAACGGGAGTGATGAGGAGCACTGCAGTGGAGGTAGGGAGGGGACAGTGCTGGGATGACAAATGCCCACCCCTGTGTTCAAACCAAGGCTGTCTGTAGAGTACTTCCCACATGTGACATAAGGGCACCATTGGGGAGTTAGCTCGTCCAGCCTCCTCACAACGCTTGTGAGCTGTTTGTCTGTTCAGGAAATTCCCTGTCATCATTTATGGAGTTCCCCCAAGCTCTTCTGCCGCCCTTTCTTCTCATTTAAAGGACTTCAGGCTGTATCTACAACCAGCTGCCCTCTCTCAGTCTTGGCTTCCCTTCCTTTTTGCAGGGGTCCCCTGTGGTCCTTTCACCTACCGCTGTGAAGATGGGACTTGTGTGAAGAAACCCAACCCGCTGTGTGACACCACTGCAGACTGCAAGGACCTGTCTGATGAGAATCACTGTGGTGAGGAAATGATCAGCCACACGTCAGCCAGGCAGGTTCAGGATGACACGTAGCTGCAAGTTGCCCCATTTTCTCCCACCACCCAGAAGAAGCAGCCACCCTCCCTTGTTCCACCACCTCAGTCCCACAGTACCAGTGTCCCTGCTCCACCCTGCAGTGGCAGGGACAGCAGCAACAAGCCAGCTCTGCGCTGAGTGTGAGCAAGCTCTTGCTCTTTGGACAGCTGCTCCCTGCCTCCTTCAGGCAGAGGCATCAGGCCAGACAGACATGCCTGACAGGCCAGATTCAACCTACAGGCTGCCTGTTTGACCACTCTGTCAGCTAATATGTCATTGTTCAAGGCTCCAGCCAGGAAAATCACCCACATCTGCATGGCCACTGGCAGGGAGAGAGTTAATATTTTGATTTCCCTACTTGTTTTTTTTTCTGGAGCCTCAGGAGGCAGTGAAGGAGAATGACAGGGAGGGTTTCCTGACAGCACAGCAGTTAGCACAGTCAGCATGCTACCCCAAAGGCATCCCCAGGCTGCAGCTGGAGGTGGGAAATGCTGGGAGGGAGTGCTCACTAGACCTGTCCTGGGCAGTACTTAAAGCATGTGCTGGCTGGGTAAGACAAGCAATTAGAGGTCAAACTCTTCAGTTAACTAAGTAGGAATGGAAGGGCAGGCATAGTGTTTCATGTTCCCTTCCTTCCCTGAAGTACCTGCTGTGTCTCCTCCTCAGACTGTGGGATGCAAGCCCCTCTCAGCAGGATTGTGGGTGGTATGAATTCTGTGGAAGGGGAATGGCCGTGGCAGGCCAGCCTGCAAGTTCGGGGCCGGCACATTTGTGGGGGAACACTCATTGCTGACCGCTGGGTGGTCTCAGCCGCGCACTGCTTCCAGGATGAGAGGTAAACGGAGAGGGGAGGTGCTGGTAGAAAGATTTGCATTGCTTTCCACGTCATGCATGATGGGAGACTATTCTGACTGATGAAAATATCATGGGGCAGCTTCACTCCTCCTCTGGCACCTCAGCCATGCTTCTCCATGGCTTGGAACCAAAGAAAGGGGTATGGATATATGCAGTATTATCTGGTGGTGTGTGCAGAGGAAAAGGGGCAATGCTGAGATTCGCAGAGCAGCTTCCAGGGGGCAGTGATAGCGGAAGATGCTGCACAGCTCCACCTTTGTTTTGGCTCTGTGTTGTCCCCACGCTGTCACAATGATGGGGATGTCAGCATGTGCTAGGATGGGGATAGCATTACCTGCAAAGTGTGCCCTTTGGGTCCCATGCTCCTCTGCTGCATCCTACAGGCTGGCCTCCCCCTCCATCTGGACCGTTTACTTGGGTAAATACTTGCAAAATGCCACCGGCCACACAGAGGTGTCCTTCAAGGTTATCCATCTCTTTCTTCACCCTTATTATGAGGAGGACAGCCATGATTATGATGTGGCCCTGCTCCAGCTGGATCATCCTGTGATCATCTCACCCTTAATCCAGCCCATCTGCTTGCCTGCTCCATCTCACATCTTTGAGCCTGGCCTTCTTTGCTGGATCACTGGCTGGGGAGCCCTCAAGGAAGGAGGTAGGTTCAAGGTCTCTTGGTGGCCTACTGCAGCAGTGCTGAGGCAGAAACATAGGTTCAGATGGGTCATAGGCACAACAGGCTTCTGTTCATCCCAAAACATTGTGCCTCCTTCACTCCTTCTGATTTTGGGTAATAGGTTGACTAAAGTTACCTGTTGAGTGCCCTGAAATCTCATGTGGTGAGGCAGGCATGGCAGTCTGGTAATCTGTATGGGAACAGTGTGTGTTTCCTCATTCAAAGACTAGAATAGTCCTTCTGGTCGGTTTAGTGCCTTCACCCACTTACAGACTTATTCCACCTGCTTCCCAATTGGAAACACTCAGGAGACTATACAGAACTGGACACTCCTGGTTTGTACTCTTAGACAGAAGAGCTTAACATCCCTTTCAGTGAGAAACAAACCCAAGACTCTGACAACCCAGAGGTTTCCCCAAAGCAGAATACTCCTTGTCCCAAAAGCTGAAGTACCCACAACATATGCCTGTAGGGAAATGAATGAAGGGGCATTTTATGCCTTCCACCCAGAAAAAGTGCTCTGCTCAAAGTCAGAGACTGTGATGCCAGTGGAGAGCAGAACAGAAATTCCTATGGCAGGTTTCAGCATGCAGTGAGGTAGCCATGGTCTAGGGGAAGTTCCACCATAGCTCACCTGTGCTAATTTTGGTGCTCTACTTTTCAGGGCATATCAGCAATGTTCTGCAGAAGGTGGACGTGCAGCTCATCCAGCAGAACATCTGCAGTGAGGCTTATCACTACATGATTACTCCCAGGATGCTGTGTGCTGGGTACTACCAGGGCAAGAAGGATGCTTGCCAGGTGACACAGGAGTTGTGGGATCAGGGTTGACTACCAAAGGTGGGATGTGTCCCAGGTCTCACAAATGCAATGCACAGCCTGAAATGAGGGGGAAAAGACCATATAATGTCACTCTCCCAACACTTCCTCTGATCTAAGCAGCCAACAACAGCTCTCATGACCACTTCTTCCCAGCATCCTTCCCTTAGGATCCAAATACAGTTAAATTACCCTTTTCTCATTTCAGCCCATTCTCCACTCTACCTCCTACTTCCAAGTCAGGTGACTACATCAGTCTCTTACACCCTCAGCCTCTTTAGCACCTGTCATACACAATAACCTGTGTGCTCTTTCATTACTATTAATCTCAAGGAATTCCTCTCTGCCACCCTTCATGGAATCCAGTTAAATTCCAACAATCATCCTTGCCTGCCACATCCTTGGAAATGCCAGGAGGCATCAGAAGAGCAATCAGCTTTTTGGGCTGAGGGGGAGGAATTTGCATGATGAAGGAATAACTGCGTCAGATGTTTGCACTGGAGACTGTTTTTGACATCTTTTTAAAGTACAAGGAATGTTACAGATGTCCCAGGCATGAGTTGAGGGGATACAGGGATCTGTATACAGAGGGGCTCAAAGACAACCTAATCAGGCAGCAGCAGAAGCTGGTGGATCACCACCACTTGATTTTACTTTTCTTTTTTCTAGGGTGATTCTGGAGGTCCACTGGCCTGCAAAGAACCCAGTGGCAGATGGTTTCTGGCTGGTTTGGTCAGCTGGGGAATGGGATGTGCACGTGCAAATCACTATGGAGTATACACCAGGATCACTCAAGTGCTGGGCTGGATGAACCAAACCATGAGCTGACAAAAGTGCATCTCTGTCTTCTCCCCATCACACCTACACTCACATGGCACTCATTCCTGATCTTGCTCACTTGCCTCCCAAAGAAAGAGAATGTGGGATGCTGTCAGACCCAGGATGCTCTTCTGAATTAGGTAAAAAAAGGCTGCTGCAGGGATTGTGGAGAAAAGCAGGCAGACCCCTGCTTTTTTTTTTTTTTTTCTCCCTTAGTGCTTCCCAGGGAGCATCCCAAGGGGTTTTTAGGCCATCCATCCAAAAGCAGGGAGAAGGGAGGCAGGTGGGGGAGTTTGGGGCAATGACACACAGCAATAGGCCCAAGCTGATGGTTTCTGAGAAGAGGAATAAGGGGATTTGAACTTTCCATGAACCATGTGATTCAGCCACAGTCTTATGCTGGAACATTTGCTGAAAGAAAATGTGACTGATGTAGTTAGAGATTCCAGTAACTGTGAAATCAATCTGCCTCCCTCTTCCTTCCTGCTGCTTATCCTTCATCTCCCTTCCCCTCCCATCACTCCTCCTCTTCCATCTCCCTAATTGCTTCTTTTCTTAGCTGGCGTGTGCTGCTCAGTGTGCTGTTCAGCTCAGCCAGCCAACTCTTCACGTCTCACTGACTCCCAGGCATGAGCCCAGCATCGCACCCCCGAGCACGTGTCCTGCCTCCCTGCTGGAGCAGCACCCAGCCTCCACTGCTGCACTTCCCCCAGTAAAAATGCTGGAGCAGACTCCCATCCCCTTCCTTCAGCCCTTCTAAATACCTTTAACATCAGGGCATCTCAACCTCTCCCATCTCCTATCTCAGGTAATGCAGGAGATGAAGGAGAAGGCTTCAGGGCACAGGGCTTAAACTGCAACTGCTGCTGGTTTGGTTTTCAAACTAAAGATACACGTGTGGGTATGTGTCTGTGTGTGTACATAACTGGCCACTCTCTGGAATTATAAATAAAATTAATTTGAGGATTTTTTTGGCTCTAGTTTGCCTCACTCTGCTAAAAATTATCTTGAGGTTTGTATATTTTTGACCAAACTCCAGTCCTGGCACTGGCAACTGGCAAAAGGTTCCACACCCCTGCCCACCCCCCGCCATCAGATGTCCCTGGGATCAATAAGTTCACTAGCCAGGTGGTCCTCACTTACTGTTATGATTTAGGGCTGCAGATAAGCAAACCTGCTCTGTAGCCCAGCTGCCTGCACTGGGGATGCAGCAGCACAGACACAGCGGGAAGCACCTCCAGCCCCCAGAAGACAGGCACAGCACAAGCAGCTTCTGGTGGCTCCAGGTGATGAATCCAAACTCCTTTTCTCCAACTCCCACCCCCTTACAGCAGCAATGAATTCTTGCCACTTAAAACGAGAGGCGGCAAGGAGAAACAGACTGTGAATTTTATTCAGGAGTCTTCAGACACAGCAGTGAAGCAAACACCCTGCTCCCCAAAACTGGGATCTGCTTGGTGCTGGCTGACACAACATGAGGTACCAGCATGTTCATGGTACCCAGGCAGCACACCATTCTCCTTCTCACACTGCTGGCACAGAGCTGCTTTGGGGGGACAGGGGGGGAGGCACCAAGGAATGTGATACCCAGCACAGGGACACCTCCGAGCCATACAGGTGGCCCAGAAAAGGACGGTGGCTCTGCATTTGTCCCCAGGCCACAAGCCCACACCAGTTGCCTGCAACAGTGAAAGGGCAAGGGCTGGTCCTTCCACAACTGCCACCACCTCGGTCCGCATTTGCATCCAGGGTGCTCAGGAAGGGACCGCAGGCTGCAGTGGCTGATCGCTGATGTCCCCACCAGGGGCCACTGTGACATTAAGGAAAGCCAGACTGCCAGGCATAGGAGGGGGCTGTGGGCTCCCGCTCCTACAGCAGCTCAGGGGCTCCATGCAGCATCTGCCCTCCTCCAGGGCTGGAAGCTCAGGCCTCCGAGGTGAGTTTGTAAAAAAAAATGGCTGTATGTGAAGAGTGAAGGGGGCTGGGGGCGTCACTGTGGGAGAAAGGGCTGCCATACACTGCAGTACAAAAATAAAGATATAAACAAGAAATGAAAAGGCTGGAGTGGAGTGTTCAGATCACATCCTCAGATCTCTGGCTTGTAACAGCTAGAGAAGGAGAGAGAAAGAGAAACACAATCAATGGTAGGAAAAAAAAGCAACTGAGCATGGAGGGGAGAGTGAGAAACAGAAAAGGGGAAATGACAGAGGAAACACAAACAGAAGAAAAAGAAAATAAATGAGGGTGGGAAAATAGAACAGAAGGAAGAAAAAGTCCATGTGATTAACATACACTGAGTCTTAAGATAATAACACTCAGGTCCCACAGCCACAGAGGGAGAGAGAAATGTCAGCCAGCTAACAAGTGTCCTCCACCAGTACCGGTGGAAATTGACACTGAGCATCTCCAGTTTAACAGGAGCCTCACAGTTCTGCAGTACGGAGAGGAATCCTCTTTCTAACACTCTCCCTACACAGCCCCACACTTGTCGGCCAGCCAGCCTTCCTAAGCAGGAGGCGGAGCAGAGAGGTTCATTTTCCACACAGCTGTGAGAGCATCTGCAGTGGGGACCAGCTGCTTCTGCTCTGCCTTTGCCACCTTTCCCACTGCATTCTCACCCTGGCAGAGCCTGTGGGGGAAACGCTCAGGGAAGGAAAAATAACAGGCTGCCTTCTGCAAACTGCCCGGGCTGGCAGGCAAAGGAGCTGCGGACGCAGTCTGGAGGAGCGATCTGGCATGCATGTCACGCAGACACGTGGCAAAATTCCACCCCTTCCCCAAACCACCCCGGCCTGCTTTGCATTCATTTCCACCCCTCTCCCAGCTGCACTCTCCTTTCTGCTGCCAGAGCCTCTGGTCCACAGCCATAGGATCTGCTTGGCAGGTAAAGGCACGCATAGGATCAGAATATGTAAAGCCACCTTAGGGATGAGTCAACCTCACACCTCCCTCCTTCCCCTCCCCAAGCTCTACAAACCAGGGCCATACCCACAAGAGGGAAGTGAGTCACTCATGCAGAGCTCAGGCTGGCAGGAGCTGGGAGTGCAGACAGGTAACATACCTGCAGAGGAGGAAAAGTGAGGAGCAGAGAGAGACAGGGCCCTGGGAAGAGACCACTCTGAGCCCTGAGGGACAAGGAGAGCAGAGGGAAGGATGGTGGAGGCTGGCGAGTGGGGCAATGTGGGAGGTAGATGGCAGTGCTGGGATGGACACGGAAGGGAGCAGGAGGGAGGGTCCGCAGGAAGAGAGTTTAGCACAATCCCGAATAGATGGACGGTCTGCAAATAAAAATAAAACCGTAGATAAACCAAACAGTTTAAAATACAAAGCAGCAGCCATGGTAACAGCTCTCCCCTGACAGCTTTATCTCCAGAGAGACTCCAACTCCTGGAGAGGACAGCCCCCACACCCCACACCTGTTCTAATCCTTCCCTGCTGCTAGCTGTGAGCTCTCACCAGAAAGGTGGACGAGTCTATGCCTGGGGGGTTATTTTTATCATTTTCCTCAGGGATTTGCTGCACCTTTCTCCTCTGCTTCTGCTTCTGCCTCTGCCTCCTCCTCCACCTCCTGCTCTTCCTCCTCCAGGTCCTCCTCTGTGTTCTGTGGCCCAGCATGTGGGACAAAAGGAAGAAAGAGTGGAAATGCTTGCAAGATGAGCCATGGCAGTTCTTTCTGACACACAACGGAACAAAGCAATTGTCATAACACTGGAATAAAAAGGGACTTTTCCCCATGGCCAAGACAATTCTAGGTCAGGGAACAGAGAGGGTTGTTTTCCTCTGGAGTATCACATCAGGGTATCTAACCCACTTACAAGTGCTGTGACCCCACCGTCCAACAACTGCCATCAGTTGCTAGTGTTCCTTCCTGCATCCTGGGTGCCTACAGAATGTCATGCACTGCACATGTTTCTGTCCTTCCCTCAAATGGGGAGCAGGAGATATCTGCCCCTCAGGCTGAGACTCAAAAAGGAAAGAGAATGCTGCAAAACCTTCAGGGAAATAATGCCCTATAGGCAGTGATACACACAGAATGGGCATGAGGAGGCATGAGGGGGATGTTAGAGTAGCATGAGAGGCGCCAGGATGACTTGCTAAAGCCATTTGCCGCACACAACCACACACCACCCCTCCAACACACATACTCCTCCTTTTGGGCAACGGGTGTAATGCCACAGTGCTGAACACCAGGGCAGGCCCCTGTATTTCACCACTGAGGTGCCCCACTGTTGCAAGGGAGAGAGAAAAGAGAGAAGGAGCAAAGAGCAAAGGATCTCATAGGCAATGGGAGCAGGGCCATAGCAAAGTTAATCTCACCTTGGCTTTGTGGCTGGGCTCAGAGCTCAGGCCATTAGGGGAGTTGTACAACTCCTTGGAGACCACACACAGGAATTCTGTCTGATCCTCATTCCCATAATTATAGGATGAGCCAATGTTCACAAGCTAGAAAAGATGAGAGCAAGAATCACAAGCACATATTCCTGGAAACACCCACTCCACCTGGGGAGCAAGGCAGAAAGCCCATCATGCAGCACTGAGTCCAATGCATAATCCTGTTGGAAAGGCCTCATAACTAAGCCGAGGAGACAACACAGAGAAGCAGGAGAGAAGTCAGCCAGGATGCAAAACAGGCTGGCCTCACACAGTATCCTCTAAACCTCTAGAAAGGGGCAAGAAAGAGTCATTGATTGAGCATGATGAGTCAATCAATGACTTACCCAGTATTCTCAGAGAGGGAAGGAGCCTTGCCTGGCAACTGTATGGTATCCATGATCTTTTCCCCAGAAGACAACTCCTTCTCCCCCTGCTCTGCCTTACCCATACCTGCTCAAAGCGCCATCCATCTGACATAGTGGAAACCATCTGAGTGAGCTCCTCTTCCTGGCACTGCAGCACACGGTAGACATGCTTAGGAGGCACCTGAGAGCAAAATTGCAGAGCACAACTGACAACGGTCACATGCTAAAAGCTGTTCCCCTCCTGCAGAATGAAGTGGTAATACCCCTCCTTGACAGACCTGTCCTCTTCCCCATGTCCCAGGTGAAAGGGCAGTGGGAACCACAATCCAGCTTTCCCCTGTGCTGTCACTGGAGGCAAGAACAGTATCTCTTCTGAAGAGCAGGGACGGAGCTGAGTGCTCCCTGCATTGTCCCCAGAAGATACTGCCCTCTTTTGATGGGGAGCATGCACTTGTAAGTACAAAATAATTTTTGCAAATGCAACAAATGTTGAGGGGGCTTTGCAGCACAAAGTGGCTGTGCTGCTGGAGGCTTACAATCTGAGGAAGACAAGATGAAAAGTAAGATAGCAGACAATCCTCCCTCTAAGAAAGATTTTCAAAGGTTGCTGGCCAAGACAGGGTGTGATTGTGCCACAGGATTGATTATTTGTCTGCATTTAACTCTTTCACAGCCATCTCTTCACCTGTTTCCTCCAGGTTTCTCTACAGGTATTTCCATGCTCTTCATTGTGATTACACTCCCAGGACTCCCCACACCAGTCCTCCTCCCCATGACACCTTTGCTCTCCTCACAAACATTCCTCTATATCACACAGTAACCAGCTGCCTTCTTCCAAAAGCTAGAGGAGCTTAGTTTCAGGGGCTACATTCAGCATTACTTCTGGGATGAAAAGCAAGACTGCAACTTGTTTATTGTAACTAAATTGGTGGTAGCTTGTCCCCTGCAAGATTTTGCTGCATTGGGATTAGCACATAATCTCTAATTAGTTGTTTCCTTCCGTTCCTTGCTGCTTCTCTCAAGTCTTCTCTCACTCTGGACTCACCTCTCTCCTTTTTTACACGCCCTGCTTTCCCCACCCCACTCCATCTTGCCATACCTGTGTTACTGTGTAGTCCTTCTCCTCCATTCGATCCTTGATTATTCGGATCAAAGGACCAATGTTATAGAACTCAGCTTCTTCAAGGATCCCTGAGAAAGACAGACAGAAGGACCACAAAGACAGAAAGTTAGCAGCCCATCTTTATTTTTTGACTTGCAAAAGATCAATTCTGAGCCTCACAAGGTCCATAGGGAGAAATTATATTACCGCTTTGCTTTTTAACAGGCTTGAAACCCTTACTGCAGAGAATTGAAACTTGGCTCTCTGCATCTTGTTTCTAATGCTCACCCCAACTTCCTTATGCTGCCTGCTACTACAGAAACAGGCACTGCCAGTGAAGGCTTGTGCTGAGGACTGCCAATACCTTTCCCAGATACCTGGCCAAGGAGAACAACTGTAGGCTTCAGTCTCTCTCAATGACCATTTGTCTGACCTTGCTCAGACTTTCTTAATAAGGCAGAAAACAAAAACTTGCAGTTCTGACAAGTCACCAAAAGACCCTAGAAAAGCCTAGCTTACCTTCTAGGCCACTTGGAGTTGCAGCCCCATATGACTTTATATGATCTTTGGCTCTATTCCCCGTGCTTCAACTTAAAAGAGGTAAATGGAAATGTTTTTGTTTTTTTCTCTATGGTGTTTGCATCCATCACCTCTCCTGAGACTCACCTGTTCGCTAACAGGTCTTCAGGAAAAGGGAGGTGGTTCCCAGAGAATCAGTGAGGGAAAGTTGGCTGGAAGCCAACACTCACATGTTCCCAGGGCAGTACAAAGAAAATATAGATGGGGAGGTCCCTCACTACCTGACACACTCAGACCTCTTCTGTGTCTCTCATTCAGCAGTGAATTGTCTACTAGGTTAGTCTTATGCCAGCCTAAATGTTTGCAGCAGGATAAAAAAAGGCAATGCAAATGAACTGGGCTCCTGTTTATGTTTCAGATTTGATATTAAAACCTGCAGATGAACTCTCTCTGACCCGAGGCTTACAAGAAATGTAAAGTAGGAAACACCTCAAAATTGTGCTTATTACAATCTTGTACCATTAGTTGGGTATATTTTTGGAATTATAACTGGTAAGACTATTTGGAAGAAAAGTTTCCTTGCTTTAGGTAAAAATGTCTAAGAAAGGCAAGAAGACAAATGACCATGCAGAAACCATGCTTGGCAAGGGCTGGGCAGCACAACCTGTATTTGGAATTGGCTCCTTATTACACCCTAGCATCCAAAAAATAACAAGGCACTGTGGACTGCTGACTGGTAACACTGTGATGTCACTAAGTCATTCTATTAGACCCACTGTCAACCTCAGATGAAGGATTAGTTTGTCTGACTTGTTCCACTGGAATTTCTGCAGTCCACAACCATGAGAGCACAAGCAGCATAACAGTGCATATCACTGATTAATGATGGTCTTTATTGCAGTCAGTAGAAGAGATGAACTTGGTTTTGTTTGGTCTATTGGGCTTTCATTCCTAATTAGAAACAGACATTAATAGAAAACTCAGTCATAGAGCCTGGTTAAAAGTAGATCAGGAACCAGTAAAAAATGGCTTATTGAGGCTCTGAGATCCTGCCTACTTCTGTCTTGGTGACATCTCTGCTGGACAGTTGTGATGCCACAACACCTGCAAGGATGCCTTCCTCACCCACTGCAAACCCCTTTAGTGTCATACTTCACAGGGATAGCTCTCTGAAATCCCCCCACATCAACATCCAAAACAAGAACAAGAGACAACAAGATTGACCACAAGTCCTATTTTTCCTAAATATGGGAAGTGGGATTTTTCTGAGCTCCACAACTCACCCTCTTCAGCCATATCTTTATCCAGGACCAGTTTCCCATGACGGAGGAAATTCAGAATCGGTCCAAAGTAAGTGGGGTCCCGATCTATTAGGTATGCACCAGTTTCGTCCTAGCAACAGATACAGATCACAAGGAGAAAAAACCCAAGGAAAACTGTAACCAAATGTAAATACCCTAGAATACAAGAAAATACAAGCCTAAGCAAATATGTCCACTATTTCTAAGATTCTTTGGAAACCATCAGTCCCTGAGAGTCCCTAGCCAAGTCAGTCCAGCTTGGATTTTAACTCCTGTATTGATCTGCTCAGCATGCCCACCTCAGCATGAATCAATCCAGCTGAAAAAGTCCAAAAAATAGGCCTCAGCCTCTTTGTGTAACTGTGAATCTCGGCCTGGTGCAAGAGAGCAGAGACCGCCTTACAGGAACAAGGCTGAGTCAGGCAGACACAGCTGGGAAGTAAACCCAGGATATGGGGTGACAAAGAGGAAGGAGAGCAGGAGCAGAGGGGAGATGGCCTCTCTTTTCCCCAGCTCAGGAAGGCAGGTGCCTGGCTACAACAAGGTGGAATCTGGCATGGGGAAGTCCTTCCCGGGAGAGTGGGGGCAAAGAGCAGGCATTTCTCACTCAGTTGCTCCTGCAGCTGCCGGGGTCTGGCGCCATCCCTGCATCCCTCCAGCCCTCCCCATGCTCGGTGGGGCACGGTGCGGGAGGCAACCCAGCTGCCTTACCCGGTC
The DNA here is from genome assembly GCF_023055355.1 of Agelaius tricolor. Taxonomy (NCBI): domain Eukaryota; kingdom Metazoa; phylum Chordata; class Aves; order Passeriformes; family Icteridae; genus Agelaius; species Agelaius tricolor. The sequence continues at coordinate 19,120,736 of NW_027269263.1, read as the reverse complement.
CGACTGCAGCTCCTCGCCTTGGCACAAGCGACACAGGAAAGATTTCTGCTCCCGACACAGGGTCTGCCTGGTGGTGAGGAACACGGTGCCCCCCACATTGAGCCTCACCCACTTGGCCTGGGTGCCAGCGGGTGGCGGAATGTCCCAGGTGCAGCGTAGCCCCACGGCGCCCTGCATCTCCTCCCTGCCCTCCATCCTCATCCTCACCCCCACCTCCCCCACGGCGTGCAGGGACTGCCGCAGGTGCTGCCTGTCGGAGAATGCCGGGATCTGTAGTTTATCTGCCTCTCCCTCCGCAGCAGCCGTGTTTCCCGGGGACCAGGATCTTCCCTGTGACTACCAAGGGAGTCCTGAGAGGAGGGAGGTAGCTCGACGCTGGAGGATATCACTGTAGCTATTGGGGTGGGCAAAGCCACAGCTCCACAGCGCTGACAGTCCCTTGGCTTTTCCCCTGTTCCCGTTTTCACAGACCATGGGCCGGTCAGCACTCCGGAGGTGCAGGGTGTTATGCAAAAATCGTCGGCATTTATTTCCACAGACATCCTCTCTTTAAAAGGTTCTGGGAACTGTAGTTTCGCCGGGACATGCACAAAAGGGTGATGGGAACTGTAGTTTTCCCAGCTCGCAGTTCCTGCAATGAGGATGCTGTAACGAAGGGCACTGCACACATGACGCCAGCCCTGCGGCCGGTACTCTGCCTGCTTCCAGTCCTGGGTCTTGTCTGCAAGCTTCCTCGGAGACAGGAAGCACAAGCTGCTTCCTGGCAGTCGGCAGATTAAGCCCCTCAGGGCTGTACTTCACAGCATTCCCTTCAGGACATCCATTACCCCAGGCTCAGTGCTCAGTGCCACATCAGTTGCCATACTTTCTTGCAGCAAATTTTGCAGACAGTTGCCTTCTTGCTAACGTACGTAGGGACAGTTCTGGGAACTGTATTTTGGATCTGTATGAAGTGCTGGCAGGGGGCAGGAATCATCTTTCTTCCAGCTCAGAGGAGTTGCTGACTCAGCAAACTCCCCCCCCCCGCCCCTCCCCCCTCCCCGTGCTGCTCTACCAGCGCAAACCCCCCACGTCCTTCCCCTGGGCTCCTGCCATCCCTGTTTGTGTCTGGGCAAGAGAGCTCAGACTGTAACTCAGCTCTCTGTGGAGTTTTACCTCTGCCCCAGGCATGTATCACCCGCCGAGGCTGATGTGCCAATCCCGTGTTATGGAATCTAGCCCTGCCTCTGCCACTGGCTCCTGCCAGGCCAAGCCTGGTGCTCAGCAGTTCATGCCCCAGGGGACTCTGTTCAAACACACTCCTTGGCACAGAAACAATCTGAACAAGCTCTCTCCAACAGCTCTGCCTTACCCACTCCCACCTAAGCATTGCTGTGCTTGCTAGCAGCTCGAGCACATTAAGAATGGAAAGGAAAGGCTGGTGTTTCACCCCATTGTGGCTCAAAACCTTCCTCCACCTAAGCAACTTCCTGGCTCTTCCTTTACAGGGCAATGCAGCACTGCAGAGACACACAACACTTTCTTTTTCTTGCATTTAGATCTTAGTGCCTTTGGACATGGGGGGTTATTGAGTGAAGAGGTTGGGTAAAAAAAAACATTATGTTTTACTCTTACATTCCTTTTCTTCTTGTCCTTCCTTCTTTTACTTGCAAATCACTCCCTTTTATCACTACAGAAGAAGGCAGCATTGCCCTTCCCCCAGTCACCCAGGATTTCCTTCACAAAGATGGCATGTGTACTTTGCTCCTTCTGTGGAGGAGTGCCAAGGGGAGGAGAAGAAGAGAGGGTAACACAGAAGAGGTTTCAAGATTGCTGACCTTCAGTTAATTTAAGGACAGGAACAATTCAGCTGCTTCAGGGTGTAAATTCAAATAATTTTGAACCAGCACTAGAGTGACCATTAACAGAACATGAAAAAATATTTTTGTCTACCTATATGGAGCAAGCTCTGGCCAAAATTACTGCCCAGCCCTGGGACCAGTCTCCACTGAGCAGTAACATGCATCTAAGATGCTCGGACTAACACTGACCTGGGCTGAAGCGTCACAGTGCAACACAGCTCTCGGCTGTCAGACTGCTGTCCTCCTAATTCTGCCTCTGAGTCAAACCACAGCAAATTGGAGACCTTTACCCTGCCCTCTGGTGTGTGAGGACTACAAGACCCTGTCTGTGCTGGCTGCAGCTCCAGCACAGAACTGGGGTGAGGATTGCGGCTCTCCAATATGAATGCAGCAGTTGGGTGGCAGACTATAGCCATTTATCTTCCCCTCCAAGAAATCTGCCCTGCCTTCAATTTTTTTCCCTCTTTCACCAAGGGTTCACCCTCTCCTTTTCCTCCTCTCACATCCCCTCAGCCTCTTTTTAAGGTCCATCTCTTGTTCTCAACATCTTCTTTTCCAGCCTCCCCCATGACAATGCTGCTCACGAGTCCAGGATGGCCTATATTCAAGGCATACTTTGTTCCATCAATACCAGTCTCCACTTGTGGCTGGAACCTCAAGTCTTGCTCACCTCAGGGCCACGGGGTGAAAAGTTAATTGCTAAATCTAAAGAGGTATATTGTGAGTAAGGAAAGATGTCAAGGAACACCACTTCTAACATCAGAGCCTTTTTTTCTGCAATATACAGCAAAAAAATCATTGAAAATGCACCAGGCCAGGGATTTCCCCACAGTATATGAAAATACTCCTCAGTAAGAAGCCAGTATGGGGTGAGTTACCAGCTGAAATGTTCTGATGAGTTGGTGGCATGGGCTAAATACAGACTTGATTGCACACTATCACCAGATGTAGTTCTGAGATGCAATTAAGACACCCTTGTTAAGGTCCCCTAAAATCAAGAAATAGGACACAGGAGAGGTAAGTTTAAACAATCAGTGGTGTTTGGTCAAAGGTTGGACTTAATGATATCAGTTCTTTCTCAGTCTTATGGTTTTATGAGTCTATGACTTGTTCCTGCTGCCTTTTTGACAACTGTATATAAAATATATGCACAGAGGGAGAGCAAGCAACAGCTTACACAGCGCTGTGTGATGCTCTAAGACCCTATAACCTGGCAGAGTTCCCCAGAGAAATCATGGGGACCATGGCTCAGGCAGACTGGGAACAGGAAAAACTTGACAGCCACTGGATACTGAACAAGAGCTGAGGAGAAGACAGCAGGACATAAACTGGGAGTGTCTTGGTTCAGCAGTCAGGCCTGCAATGCAATCCTGCAGAAGGCTACACACACTGCAGTGTTCTGCAGCTTGATACATGGCATATGATGCATCACTGGCATTGTAGAGCTGCTCTTCTGGAACTGTTGCATTGTGGAACAGCAGTGGGAGCAGGGATCACCATGTGTTGGCACAGAGTGTCACCACTCTGACAGGCTGGGAACACATACTGGGGATTACATGGCAGTAGGCACTGGAGAAGAAACCAGGAAAAACTAGTTGGCATGTCCATATAGGATCAGTGCCACTCTCTTTTCTGCAGGAAGTGGAGAGGGGAAGACAAGTGATGCTCTGACATTTTGCCAGTAAGCCAACAGGGAATCGGGCAAATAAAATTCCCTACACTGGACTTGGGGACGGACACAGTTGAATAATAGAGAGCAGCTTGACTGCCAGCTGAGCCAGGCACATTGAAGCATGGAGAGAAAGGCTCCATGGCATACAGGCAAGCTAATCTTCCTCCAGCTCCATGAGGAGCTGTGAGCAATGTACCTGCATTCAAAGCAGTGTGCAAAGCCTGTGTGTGGATGTGCATCATGCAGCACCTTTGCTGAAGACTGCTGGGAGGAGGAGACAGAATGGCTGTGTAGCACCTGGCTGTAAGCTGAGACCAGGAGAGATGGGAGAAATATGAAATGTCCCTGCAGGCAACACCAATTACCACGGCTCATACAGTGCTCGGGCCAGTGGTGCTGGTAGAAGGGCTGCTTTAGAATTTGGAAAAATTTGCAGAGAAACAAAGTTTGCTGGGAAATGAAGCATGAAATAGTGCAGCCTGACTGCTAGGGAGCGGGATGGAAGGAAGAGGAAGAGGAAGAGAGGTGACAAAGAAGACAAGTGAAGAACAGGGGACCATGGGATTACTTTTGACTAGACCAGACTGCACAGAATTCAAACCTCCTTCAGGACAAAAGTATTGCAGATAGTAAATATACCAATAAACAGTTTACATGTTGGCCTGGGATTCTCAAATTTATATAGAGAACTGTAAACTCTAGTCCCAAGGTAGCCACAGGTCAGTGTGACCTTCCTCCTACATCAGGGCTGTTGTTTAGGCTACCTTTTTGGCTACCATGAGCCCTATTCCACAAAAGATATGCTATTACCAATCCCCTGTGGCAAATTTTCCACAGGAAAATCATGAACATTAGTGATTTGCATTATCTCCACTTCTCCCCAGCTTTTGGTTCCTATAGGAAACCCACCCACTGAGTCAGGGACATAAAGATCTGCAGAACATTTATAGTCCTGGTGTAAGTCCCCTCAGCTGTTCCATATGTCCAGTAGCATCTGTTATAGCTCAAAATAGGTTTTACAAGTCTCCAGGATTTGAAAACATTGTCTCGGTCTTCACAACCTTCTCAGTGCTTTGCCTGCATCACCAGAAGGGATCTCAACGAAAAAGAGGGGGAACATCAGAAGACACTCTTGGATAGATTTTTGATACATGATGTAACAGGGAATACCTCAGAAAAACAAAGTATCTTGCTGTGGGAAAGAAGATCTCAGTTTCTCCTCTGTGGAGAAATGAAGGCAAAGTTAAGCATCTGGGAAAACATTTGTCAAAAGCTGGGAAGAATCACTGAGATTTTTTAGCAGAAAATTCAGCCAGAGAAGGGCAGTTGAGTACTGCCAAGCTTGGCTAAATACCAGAGAGGGGGAAGGGCCCTGTTAGATGTCATCAAGCCACAGGGGTGAAATGTAGAGCAAGGGCAGGGGGAAGATTTCAGTGTAATCTGCAATCTCCAGGTGGATGGCTGGGCTGTGTCACACATCTCCCTGAAACACCAGACAGAGAAAAGTATCCCAATCTCAAGAGGAAGCAGAGAGATTCCCTACTGACCCCCAGGACTGATGGGTCAGTGGCAAAAAAAGGAACAGAGTGCTTAGGATGCATCAAAAAATATACTGGAAGGACACACAAGAGCCAGCTCCCTGCATCTATTGCAAGTAAGTCTGAAACAATATGTCAATTTTCCTAATAACTAAATTTTCCTGGAGAAACAGAGCAGGCATTCATCTGGCCACATAATCACAAAATCAACCTCTCTGTGTTGTGGTTGTGACAAGGGTCACTCGTTTCAGACCCCTGCACACCCTGTATGCTCAGCACTTGCTGCAATGCCAGCCCCAAGGCCTCCAAGAGCTGGGTTGTCAGTCTGGATGCAAGCAGGGAAATTGCAGGCTGTCAGTCACTGGGTGCTCAGACCCTATGTGTGAGTGGGGAGGACAGAGGAAGAAATAAACTGAACAGTGAAATTCCAGCTGCCTAGGAGGTGAGCAGAAACAGAACTTCCATGCATGCGAGGCCAAGGCCAAGAAGAAGCAGCCAAAAGAGGTAAGAGGAAATGCAAAGAATAAACACTCAGCAATAGGGAACAATCCAGTCCTTACAGTCAAAACTGTGACAATAAGTATCCACTGCATTCTCTAGAAAGTGCAACCCCATTATCCACAGATGTTTACAGGTACCTGTTGCTGCAAGCCCAAGAGAAGAAACTGTCACATTAACTTTTAAGTTACCAGTAGGCCAAAAGAGATGCAGGCTTTTTTTTTTTTTTTTTTTTTTTTTTGTGGGAGGTTTCCGTGGGTTTTTGATTAGTTTTGGGCATTTTCTCCTCACATGAGGAGAAAATCTCAGAACAAAATCTTGAACATTATCAGGGATACCTGGTGTACTTTCATCTTTTAGACATAAAAGAAAAAGGTCTTGGGGAAAAATAGGTTTCAGTATGGGCTATTCCTCTGATGGTCTCAGTTCTGCTAAATTTGCAGGGAAAGGTTACATGGCAAGAATGAAAATACCCATGCAGTCCATTTTCCACTATGTAAGCTGACAGCCGGTGTTTCAAGAACAGAGCTGTAACCTACAACTGTGGACTTTAAGGCAAAAAAAGCAAACGGACTTAGGACTGAAAGCAGGAAGATGGTGCAGAGACCCAAGAGAGAGGCATGCCATTGTCCTTCCTGGGTCAAAGAGCTTGTTAAGAGGTATGGCTCTACTTTCAGAGAGGAAATATCTCATTTGAATCTCACTGTGGACAACGTGATTCCATAAAAACAGAACTCCTGAAAAGTATTCACCTAAGCAACACTCAAGTAAGTTCCATTCAGCAGAAAGACCTTGAAACATGTTTATTTACATTGTTTAAATCCCATAATCTTTTCTTTTTCTCAAGGGGGATTTTGGACAATAGGGCTACAAGGCTGGCTAAGTACACATTAGAGTCCAAGTACGAGAAAAAATACAAATCAAGTCTCTAGCCCAAGTGCCAACCTGAATGCTGTCTTTGCTCCTTTAACAGCCATCTCTTTCCACAAAGTTTTGCACTCAAAGTGGCCATAACATGCATGGATGGGAGAGAAGCAGAGAGCAGGATTATGAGGCACAGTTACATAAGTATGACCATCCTGTGAATCAGCATGATTGAATGTTTCGAGTCAGGAGCTTGGCTTAACTCAATTAATTCCCCATGCTGGCAGCAGCACTCTCTGCCATCCATCTGATAAGGTGAAATGGTCACAGAATCACAGAATGGCTAAGGCTGGAAGTGACCTTGAGAGGACATCTGTTCCACCCTATCTTCTCAAGCAGGGCCACCTAGAGCTGGCTGCCCAGAACTGCTGTCATCTTCATCCTCCTAAGCAGCAGCAGGGTAAGGAGAAAGTGCCGAAGCACCGCGTGCGCGTGATTGTTATCCAATGCCTTCATCTCAAGACACTTAATCAGGAAAGCTAAACCCATCTTTTCCAAATCCTGTTTCAAGGCAAGCTATGTGCACAGCTGGGAAACAATGCAGCTTATTACACTGTTTTCCCCTTTCCCTCAGAAATAATATTTTCAGGCTGTGCCCGCATGTACCATTCCACCCAGGCCCCATCGTACACTGCGACATCTGGCTTGCCACAGAGGTAGGCCCCCAGAGCCACATGGCAAGCGGTGACCCCAGAGCCACACGTGGCTACCACTGGCTTCAAGAGGTCCACCTTCTTCTCCTGGAACAGAGTGCGGATCTGCTCAGGGGTCTTCTCTAAGCCAGACTCTGTGAGGAAATCAGTGAAGGGGATGCTCGTCGACCCAGGGACATGACCAGGCTCAATTCCTAGAGAAAAAACAATACAGACAGGAATTAACCTCTATTGTCTGGGACAAGTCTATTGCAAAGCCTCTTCTGTTTCACTGAGAGGAATATTTATTGCTTAGAGTATTTTGTTAAAAAAGTACATTTACTTTTGTTACACTTTGCTTTACTAGATTACTGATTACTCAGGAAGGATGGCTCTATGTGTAACCTTCATGTTACCATATGGACACAACCCTGCCAAGTTCCATTCTTTCCCCTAGTTCCCTCCACATCTTTCTCCCCATCAGAGCAACCCACACTGATGACACCCCTCCACAGACCATTCTGAAGGGAAGAGTAGCACCAGTACTTGAAGAGACCAATGAGAATCTTCAGGGTGTATCAAAAGCTATGTTCCTCACCCCAGCCCCTCATGAGGACAAAAAGATACATGGCTTCCCTACTGCTGAATTTTCAATGAGTAGCACTTGCTAGTCAAAAGGGAAGGAGGACAGGTGGACGCACTGCCTGAAGTCCCATCCCATAAAAGACAGCCATTATTTCCTAGCATTTCCTCTACAGGAGTCAAAGTGATGGGCACCCTAAATGAAACCCCTCTTTATAATGTCACTGTCTCAGAAGGCACATTACCATCTCGGGGCTCTGGCTCTACTCCCCGGAACCGTCCTGCAGCACGGGCATCCACTAGTTGGAAGCGACGGGAATCCAAGTTATCTAAGACATCCTCATATGTTTTCACCAGGGATTTGTCCAAGGAGGCATGGAACTCAGATGGAGCTACCTGGGTTTTCCCAGAGCTAAGTGCATTCCCCTCTCGCTGCCAGTTCTTCAGGCCACCATCCAGAAGGGAGACAGCTTCGTGTCCAAAGACCCGGAACATCCACCATACCCGAGGTGCTGAGAAGAGACCTTGGTCGCTGCCATCATACACCACAACATGGGAATCATTCCCCACACCCAGCTTCCCCACATACTCGGCAAAGTCATTAGCCTTGGGCAGCATGTGATCGTAAGGCGAGGTTCGGTCACTGCACTGGTCAATGTCAAAGAAAACCGCACCAGGGATGTGGCGCTCCTCAAACTCCCGCTTCGGATCGCGCTTCATCTTCGGCAAATACCAGGATGCATCCACGATTTTCAAGGCCAGGCCAGCTTGCTGGGACTTGATGGCTTCTGAAAGCCATTTTGCAGATACCAGAGCTCGGTAAAGGAGTTGTTGCGACATCGCTCCCGAGTCCTGGCTGAGATTAGCCAATTTCTGGATTCTGCCGGAGTCCACCTGACTGCAGAAGGTAGAGAGTCACAAATTAGAGACCAGTCTTTCAAAAAGCAACTGGACAAAGATGCATTATGAGACCTGTGTCTGCATTGAGGTGCTGGCTAAGCCTACAATGAGGGGCGTGAAATGCTCCAGCCCTGGAAGTAGTTTCCCAGAGCTCGTCCCAAACAACGCCCGGAGCGGGACAGCCACGGCAGTCGTGCCCTGCGCCCGGCCCCACGCAGCTCCTCTGGCCCTATCCAGGGACGCCAGCCAGCACCGACAGCAGCCAGAGCGGAGCGGGGCAGCCCAAGGACCAAGTGCTCGGCGGTCAGGCACGGCCCCATGCCTCTGCCCGCACGGAGAACACCGGCAGCCGGGGCCTTGCGGGGCCCCGCCGCCGCCCTCTGCGAGCCCCCCCCGGCTCGGCGGGGCCGCGATTGCCGCCGCTTCGCCCCGTACCTCCGTGCTGGGCCTCGCTGCCCGCCAGCCACGGCCGCCGCCGGAGGGCGGGAGCGCTCCCAGCGGGCCGGTCCCGGCCGTGCGGCCGCCTCCGTGCCGCCCCTCGGGCCGCGCCTCCCGCCGCCATTTCGTGTGTCGGGCCGCGTCGGGTTCTGTGTGTGAGGGGAGCGCGGCCCGGCGGCGGCGCTCCCGCCGGTGCCCCGAGATGGCGCGGCAGAGCCTCAGCCGGGCGCTGGTCACGGCCTCCTGGCTGGCGGAGGCGGTGCGGGCCGGGCGGGTGGGCGCCGGCCTGCGGGTGCTGGACGCCTCCTGGTACCCCCCCAAGGAGCGAAACGCCCGGCAGGAGTTCAAAGAGAGGCACATCCCCGGGGCGTCCTTCTTCGACATCGAGGAGTGCCGGGACAAGTCGTCCCCCTACGACTTCATGCTGCCCAGCGAGTCCCACTTCGCCGACTACGTGGGGGGGCTGGGGGTGAGCAATGACACCCACGTGGTGGTGTACGACGGGGACGAGGTGGGCACCTTCTACGCCCCCCGCGCCTGGTGGATGTTCCGGGCCTTCGGGCACAAGGAAGTCTCTGTGCTGAATGGTGGCTTCAAGAATTGGGTGAAGGAGGGGCACCCCGTCACGGCGGAGGTCACCCAGCCCACCCCGGCTGTCTTTAAGGCCAGGCTGAACAGGGCCCTGGTGAAGACTTTTGAGGAGATGGTACAGAACGTGTCGTCCCTAAACTTCCAGGTGGTGGATTCCCGCCCCGAGGGCCGGTTTCGGGGGACAGAGCTGGATCAAGGTAATGGAGGTGGGACTGACACCTGCCCCAGAATGGGATGAATGTGAATACTAGACCGGGAGTAACAGCTCTTGACAGCCATCAAAAAGATTTTCCTAATGCACAGGCATGCCTCAGCCCGACTCATTGGTTACCTTAAGGGATCCACAGTTGCACGTTCAGACCCCAGTGCCATCACTGAATGCTTTTGTTGCAGTTGGCTGCAGGAGGAAATAGCAGATAAAGTTGCAGGAGGAAATAGCAGAAAAGGGCTGCAGTCATTTGGTTCCAGGATCTCCCATTCCACACCCTGCGGAAGTTTATCAAAATGCAAACATGGGAGGTGAGAGCTCCCAGGGGTTTGTTCAGGGGCATATCTAAAACCAGCAGACACATAAAAACTATCAGTATTCATACAGGCGCCTCTCACCATAATGAGTGCACAAGCAAAAGCCAAGGTTTTAGGTAATACAGTAACCCAAGGGACATTCTTCTTATCACTCTGACTTCCAGCAAATAGAGAATTTGCTTGAGCTGATCTTTGTTCTTTTGCTTATGTAAGAAAAGTCTGAAGCCTTTAGCAAATGTGTGGGGTGTCAGCCTCTCTCTTTTAGGTGCCCCAAGTTAGAGGAACAAAAACTGATTTCGTTACCTCGGTGAAACACTGGACACCCAATCAGCAGAAGTCCTGGGTGGGAGAAGTCCTGTGCAGTGGGGACAGCAGGTACAGCAGTGTGCCTGAAAGGAAATTGAAGTTGGTTAAAGGAGGCCCTTGCTGTGTAATTTAAGCCTTGGTGTATCCCAGAATAACCTCCCTTCTGAAAGGGTGTAAAGGAAGCTTTCCTGACTGACCATTCAGGAGGCACTCTGGCAATCACACTCCCACAACTAGAGACTTTAACTGCTGGGACCAAAGTCCCTTTTCAACAGGCAGTCCCACTAAACTGATGGGTGCCCCACTTGACTACCTACACTCCCCGCATACACACTCAGACCAGGTTTTCTTACCGTCTCGAGCCTGGGTTTTCCTTAGCAGAGCCTCAAAAGTCTGGTTCCTTAAAGCAATTTATTAACAGTACAATAACACAGAAACAGCTTGAGCTCATGCCTCCAAGGAGGGACCTAAACAAAGGAAGCACTGAACTTTTATGCTCTTGCAGTCTCTGTGTGACAAAGTCCTGGCTCTTCCTGCTGAATCCTCGGCTCCTGCTGTGTCTCAGTGTCCGGTCACCTGGCTGTGCCACAGGTCCTGTGCCCTCTGCTGTGCCAAGGGTCAGCACCAGTTCCTGGCCTCCTGCCTGGGGCTCTCACAGCCCAGAGCCCAACCTGCGGCTGGCACTGCAGCTGCACACCGAGCTACCAGCACTGAATGTGTTCCTCAACAAGGGAATCACAGAAATGGTTGGAAAAGAGTTCTACAAGAAAGCACAGAAAAGCTCAGCAGTAGCTGTTGGGTCTGAGCAGAGCCCGCCCTGCTGGTACATGCAGAGGGTTTCTGTGGTCCCCAGGCTGTGCTGCCCTACTGCCCCACGGGTTGTTGTCATTCTGTCCTGGCTGTTCACATGTGTGTGTGTTGCTGTACCGCCAGTTATTGTGGCTGCATGTCCTGAAGTACATTCCTGCATCCAAACTTCAGGAGCATTTGGCTGTAAATGACTGCACACATGGGTGGCCCAGGTGTCTACAGGGAGCCCCTCAACACATTTGATCTGCAGAAAGACAATGTGGAACATGGGAGAGGTAATGGGAGTGATGGAGGAGCCTGTGGCTGGGGAAAGGGAAAGTTAGGCTTATCACTCATTCTATTTCTTCTCCTACCACAGCTCATCAAAGTGAAGGTTGAATTTTAACCTCAAGATGTGACTAAAATGCTCCTTGCTGGGAGCTGGTAGATTTTGCATTCTTTCCCAAGGTGAGAGTTGTCACAAGATGACAAATACCACAGACCCAACAGCATCTTCAAAACAGATTTTTCCTTTGAAATGAGTCAGCATGGAACAGCTTATTTGTGGTGGTCCAGTTTTGCTTCCCACAGCAGATCCAGCAGGATAAGCACTCCAGCTGCAGCTGCTCATTCCACAGGAGCTTGACAGCTCTCTGAACCAAGCTAGCCAGTAGCAGCACATCAACCAGCAGTGGGTAAAAGACAGTGCTTACACCTAAAAGAGCAATTTGAAATCAATGCTGATTAATTGCAGGGGTCATCCAATCAGGGAGGACACAATTTAGAGAAGACTAATGGTCTTCAGGTTAAGGAACTTTCTGCCTTCTCAGGTGATTTCAGTTTAATTATTGCTTCAGTTCTTGACTTCCTAATTAAGTCAATTAATCTCTCCTGTTCTGTGAATTTCGTCTCTAGAAGAGGCTAATTGCAGCTGACTCTTTTGCCTCTTTAGTTTCTCAGTTCTTTGTGGTAAGAATTAATTGTCCCCGTTTCACTTTTATCCTTGCTGGGATTTAGATCTCTGTACTGGTTAAGATAAGCCATAATATAGTACTAAATTTTATTTGGTGGGAGAGGTTCACCAAAGTTGCCAGAGTGGAATAAAGTGGGCATCTCTATAGGCCAGGTCTCATAGGTCTTAAATGCAGGTATTGCTTTGGATGCAAAGCTTGGGTGTTCATGCAGAGTGTGCAGCAGAAGCCTGACAGATGTGCAGCCCTGACCTATGCACTGAGTAGTTCGAGGTGTCCCTGCACAGTGCTCTGTTTCTGCAGGAGCTAGCTGTCCAGGGCTGATGATAAAAATAATTACATGATGGTTGCCAGTGCTGATCCTCTCTGGCTGTCGGGCACTGAAAACTGATGAACAAGAATTATAGTTAACCAAATGCATACAGAAAAGTTGTGAATTTCTGAATTCTTTTGCAGACATCTGAGAAAAGAGGCAAAAGTTTCCAGGCAAGAACTCTATCATCTAAAAAAAGAGAGGAAACCCAAAATCAATTAATGAGCTTGCAGGTAGTTTTCTTCTCTTTCTCAGCCCTGAAGTAGTCCTTGTCTCCCTTCTGCATATAGAACTCTTCAGATTTTGCCCATTTTTCCAGCTCTCCATCCTGCTTGCCTCAAACATAAAGCTTTTGCTAATCTTGAATATTCAGTGGGAATGAGAATGAAATGTACATTTTTCTTTCCCCTCTCCTCTAAGAGGATTCTGCAGCTGGGAGTGGACTGGCTTTGCTTTGATCCTGTAATAATTCTTGGGGCACAGGAATGGAGATTGAGAGACTTTATCAAAGTCTGTTTCAACCCACAGGAGCCTATGAGGACTTTGAGGGAGCTGGCCAGGACCAAGCTTAAAGTGTTCCTTACAATGTGTTCACGGTAGGTTAGACAAGATCAGTAATTGTCCCTTCTAAGACATACCATTTGAATGGAAGAGAGAGATAAACAAGGAGGCAGCAGAGGAGGCATTTGGAAAAGAACTATCTGCAGCCAGCACACTCCAAAGCCACAGGGAGTTAAATATGGGCTGAACAAATCTTTTATCTCTTTGACATTAAGAAATTCCATCTGGAGCTTTCATCGCAAAGAGAAGGCTAGAGAGGAGGGGCTATGGTCTTAGATAAATAGCCAACAATAAAAACAATATGTAAGCAGAGAATCAACAGATGTGGAAAAGGGGATTAAGTAGTGAAGAAGATAACATATTACAAGTTATAAATTGTGAGGAAGGATTGCCAGACACCAAGCTGAGTGAGACTTGGCAAAAGGAATTAAATAACAAAATCTTCTGGAACAGAGTGAACAAAAGAGAACAAGGAGAGAAAGAATAAATAAGGTTGCTGTGCAGTTAGCAGGGGTTCCAGGTGGAAGATTATTTGTGTGTGGTCTTGGCATTATACTGAGCCCTGAGTCTGTGCTACCATGTTTTCTTTTCTCCTACGGATAGTTCTGCAGAGCAGGGAGAGAGCTAACCAAAAGATATTGCCATGCTCAAATCAGTGAGGCAGATGATCTTGATCCCAAATATGTGTCAAAAATCAGTCATGTGATATTGGAACTTCATGAAGCAAGAATTTAATACATTTATTCAAAGCATGGTTCTATGGGACAGAAACAATTGCAAGCTTCATCTTTAGAATAGGGGATATAGCACAACCTAGGCAGCTGCTGGTCTTCTAACATGGACAGACTGGGAAACTTTCAAAAAACTCTTCAAGAAAAGTTACTTTAAACAAAGGCAAAATTGAGTAAAATATGTTGGTAGACTTGCACTTTACCCAAGAGCTTTATTTCCTTGCCAACAGAATTGGTTGGCCAGATAAGAGAAATGGAAACATGCATGTCTGGAAGTAATGTCTGATCTTTTCTTCCACCCCATTGGAAGCATCTACAAGGTAGAGTTGTGCCATTTACACTTTATTCATGCTTTGGGCATAACATTAGAGGGGCATTTATTGGGTCAATATGAGGAGAGGGCAAATCACACGAGTATTGTTAGGTTTTAAAAATTGACCGAAAAGGACATAAGTCAGATAAGAACAGCATGCACTGAAAGAAGATCTGTGGGGTTGTAAGTTGCCAGCAAGGTCCCATCATTAAGCTTACGTGTTTTGTTTTGTATTTTCCTGAATCATCAAGGCTTTGAACATAGGGAGTTGTTACTGAAATGTGCTGTGGGACAGCCATGGGAAGGCCTAAATGATCACATGGGGAGAATGATGTGAGGTGCCACCTGCAGATGTACGAGTGTATAACACTACAGAGAGCAAACTCAAGTGCTTAGTAGCCCAAAACTGAACTGCTTGTGTTTTTCCTACAGGACAATAACTCACATTTGGAAGCCATAGAAGAGGCTAAGACTTGGATAAATTAGTTGGGTGCAGGAACATCTCATGTAATTTGACCTTGGCAACTCCTGTCTGCCAACTGTGATGGTAGGAAATGCCATTTCTTTGTCCAGAAGCCTGCTGGACACCTAGAGCTGTTTATAGGGTGGCCAAGACAGAGAAAAGTGTATCTAATTGGCTCTTACTGGGTTTAGGCTAAGGACATGAGGTTTTTGGGAGTGCTGAGGCCTTGCCATCAGTCTGTTGGAGCAATAGCAGAAGGGCAGAAAAACTATTTCGGCCATAGGGCAGTGTTAGCTCAAGGATAAGTGGTGTATGGACTGACTGTGATGATCTGAACACTGGAAATTAATGTTCTTCCTCACATGAGCCAGGAGGTACTTAAGTGGGAAGTTTCATGACAAGAATCCACACTATTTCTGAGATGGATGCTTTTTTGAAAGGCAGCTTATAAAATGACTGCTGAGGTAGCTGGGGTCCAGGCTCTGTAGTCCTAGGGTTCCTTCCTGGAGTTTCTCATGGTGACTGCATGAATCCGGTCTGGAGTGTCCTCTGTTTCATATGGGACAAGAGCAAATGTATCCTCTCCCCTGTTCAGATTCCAGCTGCATCCAGCCTTGCCTTCCAGTCCTGTGTTTCTCTGCTCTTGACCTAGCAGAGAGAGATTATAAAGCTTCCTCAGCCACTTGAGAGCTCTTCTTAGGCAGTCCAAGCGATTGTGGTTGTGCAGTTTCAGCTCTTTTTCTCAGCTGAACACCCACATATGTGAATAAATGCAGTTTCTACAGAATTCTCCATCTTTCACCCACAGAGTGCAAACACTGGTCTCTGACTCCAGCAGAGTTTTGAATCTCTGGAGCAATAAAGTCTCCCTAAAGATCAAAGTCCAAACTGCTCTAAAATGAGTGTTTTTTTCAGATCTGCTCAGCTCCTACCTGAAGAGTGGTTTAAGGGTGATGAATTGTCAGTCTCCAATAAGAGAGGTACAAACCTATTTTAAGGTGTGTGAACAGTCTAGAGAAGCAATAATGATCATGGTGCCTGGGACACCTAGAAAGTGAATCGATGGCCCAGCAAGCCTGTTTGAGCAAGGGTTCCCTTCTAGTTCATCCTCCAGGAGTTCCTGGTCTCAGTACACTTCCCAGTGCCCTAGGTGGCTCACAGACTTTTCGGTATTGGGGTGATCACCAGTACTGCAGCAGAGCCTTGCAGAAATCCTTTGCTGAAAGCATCCTTTTCCATTTACTCTGTGGGAAAGTGGTAGCCTAACCCAGGCACGTAAGAGGCTCCAGTAAGCAGCTTTGCAGTCTGAGAACTATATACAAGGTTTTCTCAGTTTTTGCTTCATTTTTTATTTCCTCTCTGTCATACAGACACTGTATTGATGAGTGAGTTTTGGAGTTCTCTGTACTGAAGTGATGAGCTGTTGTCTTCTGCAACTGGAAAAAATATGGTGAAACCATCAGTCAAAACACTGCCTTTTCTATTTTTTCTATTCCTTTTTAAACATTAGTCCCTGCAGAAGTCAGCAGTTTTTATCCCAACTTCTCTCAGTAGTGCTAAACATTTCTGAAGGATGCATGAGGTGACTCCTGGACAACTGTGCTGTATTTTTAATGCACCCGGGGAGGATTAATCAAGAGACAAAGAGGGTACATCTGGAACAGGAAGAGGACTTGTGAAGCTGACTCAGGGCAGCTTTGATTGTCTTTAGGCTCTGTCTTTGTTCAGCAGAGCAAAAATTCCCTTCAATTCCGTGCCAAAGCCATTTTCCCCTTATATCTCACTATGTCATGTTACCACTCTGCATAGTGATGAAACTGCAGTGTCACTATGTATGATGTCAGTCTCTGTCTAGGTATACTTTAATCATTTGACTGTAACAAAGTCAAATGATTAAACTGCCCCAATCACTCCCATCTCCCAAGACCAGTTATCCCAATAATTTGGGCACATAGATAGCTGCCAGTGAAACAGATTACTATTCATGTGATTTTTTTTAGATCTGTCTCATTAGAAGTTCAAACCTAGCAAGGAAACATTCCCTGAAACACATTTTCAGTGTAATACATAATGGTTTTGGTTCTGGTGAGGCTTGATCCAAAGCCTCTCAAAATGATTGGAAAAGCTTCCATTATTAAGCCTTAAGAGTCTGAATTTGAAGGGTGTGATGCCAACCTTGTCCATTATATTTTTATATCTGCAACTCTCTAAAGACCTTCTTTTGACATGCAGTTTTGGACTTGCCTGAAGTGGTCAGATACACCAGAAGAAAAACAACCTGTGCTGATTTCATTCATGGAGTAGATAAGAAGTGATACAAAATTTAAATTTTGATTTCTCTGACCCCATTGTCCCAGGATAGCTGCCTCAGACGTGATGTGGCTGACTTAAGGTTGCTTTATGATTTCTTGTTTATTTTTCTGAAATATGACTTTAAGGTGATGCAGAAATAAACTGTGAACAGATAACCACTTTCACAAATTCCACATACAGTCCACATTTCCTGCTTCTGAAAACTACAGTGTGTCACTACACACTGATGGCATACCTGGGGAAGGTTGGAAGTGCATTGCTTTATTCCTCTTATCACAGGTGCCCTTAATGCCTTTGTTAAGGCATTTTCTGTGGAGGTTATTTGATTCCTATCATGTCTAGGGCTTCTTCAGATTTCTACATCTCATTGCTTTCAGCAAGGAAATAGTTTGCTAAGTATTCTGGAAGTTTTGACTTCAACAAAGTTGAATAATATTTGTCCTCTTCTTTTTAGCCTAATACCACTTTGTATCTTCATCCTCAAGTGGAATAAATGAGTCTTCTGGATGGAGTGAGACTATCTGCAGTGATGTCTCTAATGTCTCTTGTGGGTGTCTTTCATCACCTATGTTAATGTGTCCTTGCTCATGTTTCATTTTCTGGTTCACTCTCGCAGGGTTGGAATCTGGCCACATCCCTGGTGCTGTGAACATACCCTTCCACTCATTCCTATCAGAAACAGGGCACGAGAAGAGTATTGAGGAGATCCAGGAAATATTCCGTCAGAAGAAGGTGGATCTCTCGAAGCCGCTGACGGCCACGTGCCGCAAGGGCGTCACGGCATGCCAGATCGCCCTGGCCGCCTTCCTGTGCGGCAAGCGCGACGTGGCCGTGTACGACGGCTCCTGGTCCGAGTGGTTCCACCGAGCCCCTCCGCACTACAAAGTCTCCGAGCTGAAGCGCAGCAAGGCCTAGAGGGAGGGCTGGGTCTGGGATAACGCGGTCTAGCAGCTGTCTCCAGCCCAGGGTAAAGCAAAAGGGAGGAGGTGGAAGTAAAGAAAATATCGGTTTGTTTAGGTTTTTCCAATTCTTTAAAGAATTATCATTAGGTTTCTATTGAACTTCTGATTTTTGACAAATAATAAAATCTTAGATGATGCATCTGTGAATATTTCTAATTCTCTTCTGTTACCTGCGACCTGCTTGTGTTGGGTGGGAAAAGCAGCTCTGCAGCATGAAAGAGAGTTCCACTCTGTTCTTGAAGACCTGCAGAAATTTCTGTGGCCTGGTGAAAGATCAGGGGCAGAGTGAATCAGTTCAGTGCTAAAATACAGCACTGGGTATTGGACATGGCAGGGCCAAGCTGTAGTTCTGTCATTGACTCTATGGAAGATTTCTTGCCAGCCCACCATCTCCCTATTTGGAATGTGGAAAATGGGGGTACCTTCCATATAGCAACTGGACCCAACCCACAGGGAGGTGCGTTGCTTCCCTGGGGTTCAGGTAAGGGACATCAAAAAGAAGTGTATGGTATCAACTGGTATGGCCCACTGATTATTACCCTCTACTGCTGTTCCAGGTAGGCAGCAACAAGGTCCCAGCAAGAAGGCTGAGGTCAGAGAGCTCATGTTCAGCTTTAGCATTTGGAGATGCTAAAAGATCCATTTCTGCTGAAATACAGTCTTGTTGATTATCATGACTATGTTAGGAAAGTCTCCATGAAATCCTTTATGTGTGATGAGAACTTTTGGGCATGGGTATTTCATGAAACATGAGCCTTTTACTCTGCTCCTTGTGTGGTTTTCCATCAGCAAGGATAACCCTTCTTTAAACTGTGTGAAACCATGTTTCCTATGGAGCTGGAGCCCACAGCTCATAGAGGCAGAGAGCATTGTTCCCTAGCAACCATCTCTACTCTTCAGCCTTCATCCCACCTCCATACCTGGACTTCAGCAGGACCTCCCTGCTTCTACAAACCACCAGTCACCACACCGGGGATCATGGACCAGGTGAGAGAGGTGGTTATGGAAGAGGCTTTGCCTCCTGGTAAACCATAGATATTTGGATTTTTTTAATCAGTTAAGAAAAAGAAGAGAGAGAAATGTCATGTTCACATCCATGGGGCTCCTCAGGTTTGGAAAGTCACTGAAACTTCCTCACACTTTGGAGACCCAGTCAAAGGTGGAAGGCCTATGAGACCACTCTTGGCCATGGCTGCTGGCTGGTGAGAGTGGCCAGTTCCCACACCTGTCTAAGGAGGTTTTCTGCCTGGGAAGAACAGCTCCCTCTTTCCTCAAAGGCTGCATGTGAGGAAAGTCGGTGTTAGGCTATGCTAAACATTTCCTTCAGAAATAAAGATCACGTTTAAGCCTTCTTAGCTCTTTGATCAAGATATATGTTTTCTGATTGGTTGCCTATTGTCCCTCACAGAATTGGTTTAGCAAAGCAATAAGTAGACATACTTCTGTGGTTTCTGTTATCCAGGAGGATGGTGAAATGGCCTTAAGTCCTTCTTGACCTCAAGGTGTGGGATTCTCTGAGCAGTGCTTTGATTTTGGACCTTCAGGGTCAGAAATAAAATAAAAAAAATAACAATCACATGCAGTTGCAGTGTTTTTAGAATAACACTGACAACAACATCATATACAATTACAAACTGGAAAGTAGGAACAGTTGCAGGCTTTGGTGTCATTTTGTCTTGAGAGGAGCTGGGGAAATTATTGATGAAAGGGATTTGGGAAATGAAGACATTGCCTCATTAAACAGAAATTCTGCTTTGTTGGAAGAATTGGGAGAGGAGGAATTTCTACATCAGCAGACTGGAAAGTTCTTCCTACCGAATATAGTAATAATAACAAACAGACATGTTTTTGTTTTAAGTAGGAGGTGGGAGTTAGCACAGCAGTTTATTTAGCAGTAGCTTCCTGCACTTTGATCATGTGTAAGTGTATGGCTCTTCTTTAAAAAGAAAGAAGAGTGATAGAGAAAAGAAGCAGATCATTCCCTGTGAGTCAGGACTGGCTTCCTCTCCTCATGTCTTGTGGCTCTGTTCTTTTTGTGGGAGAGGTTCTGCAGAGCATGCAGCGCTGACTCCTGGAGCCTGGCTGATACAGTAACTTCAGCTTCAGGATCCCAATACTGTGTTAAGATTTGGTGCTGCAAAGACTTGTCTCAGTGTAAAACCCAAGCTGCTGCTGATTCACAGCAGCCCTGGTGGAGCACTAGGCTTCCTATCCCATGGGCTGGCACCTTCATTCCCACAACTGCCTCAAGAGCAGAAGGTAAGCCCCATGTCATGTCCTGAGCTAATCTGACAAATCCAAACATACATTCCTACCTGATCCAGATCCCATTTGTCCTGCTGCTAGTGCCAGCATGCTCACAATTACTGTATTCCACCACTGTGGCGGTACCACTTGTCAGTTTCTTTGGGTCTGGATTGAAGGCACTTGAGACAGTAGTTCACGTTTGGACTCAGGTGTTTATTATTTCTTATCAGTGAAACAGTCTCACCACTGTGAGTTTGGCAGCTTTTCATTAGAAAGCACAAAATGGCTAACAATCTCTTGTTACAAGGTCTTTTAAGACTAAACTATCCAATTAAGAACTGACACCTAGATTATTTTCTCTTTTAACCCAATAACTGACCCCAAGGAGCCCCCAGTGCAGGCTTTCCTGCCCAATTACAAAATGCCACCCAAACCCATGAAGAAGAAGAAAGAAGCAGCATGAAGAAGAAACCCAGGATGACACCCTGTGCCCTCCATCTTGCATCCATCCACAACATACTAAAAATCCTAAAACCTAAATTTCTCACCAGGTGATACACCTACACTACTCTCTACAATCTATTTCACACTTTTGTGCATTCTAGTCTATCTTGAACTCTAGGAAACTTTCTCCATGAATGAGGGTCAAAGTCAGTGCTCCCCAGGGGGTCAGGGCACCCCAGAGCAGACAGAGAAATATTCCTGGTGCCCTGGGTT
Organism: Agelaius tricolor; assembly: GCF_023055355.1. Classification (NCBI taxonomy): domain Eukaryota; kingdom Metazoa; phylum Chordata; class Aves; order Passeriformes; family Icteridae; genus Agelaius; species Agelaius tricolor. The sequence goes on along the minus strand of NW_027269263.1, from coordinate 19,099,909 downwards.
TCCACACACCACTATGGGCCAGGGCTCTGGTTTTAACTTGTCACAGCCTTTGCATGGGCTAAACCTATCAAGTCCTCCTGGGCTGAGGAACACACCCAACAAACAGGACATGACAGAGGGTTACACAGATGTTCCCTCTGCCCAAAAGGCTCTTCTCATCCTAGTTGTCCAATGCATTGCCTACAGAAGCCACTAAGGGAGACTCAAGGACAGACCCAGGTCCTAGGGATTAGTCATAGCTGAAAGAGCTGTGCAGGGGTGGAAATGCCAGGAGTTTGCTGCACTTTGGGAAAGTGGATTGACAGAGTTTCCCTATTTATATTTCCAGAAACATCAAGCTCAGGACAATGCAGCATTAGAAACAGGACAAAAAGGACCTAACAACTGTACTGAAATGACAAGAAACTCCTTGACCTGGGCATCTCTTTCAGATTACCAACAGCTGGATTACAATTTGAGAGTAAATCTCTTCCAAGGTGAGGGGACACACCACCTACCCCTGACTTTCAAAGCTGATTCCATCTATGCTTTGCCAGGGCTCAGGCAGCCACGTTGCTGTGGGTAGAGATCTGACCATAGGTAATACTCACTTTCCCTTCTTATTTCTTCCATCCGAAGTCACTGCTTTTCCAGGCTGTGGTACCTGAGGAACTAGAATCTAGACACTCCCATTTTATGTATTCTATCCCTTTCTTTTCTTTCACTATTTTTTCCCCCACAGTGTGAAAAGTGAACGCAAATCATAACCTCTGTCATCCTGTCCAGAGTTGTCCAAATGGACACCATTTGCATTTGTCCAAATGGACACCAATGTTCCCTGCCATCTCCAGTTGCTAGTTACCTCCAGTTCAGTTTCAACATAATTTCTGTTCCAGACCTTTAGACATGTGGAGCTCTGAAGTATCTTTCCCTAACCTCTGTTTCCAAGGTTCCCCAAGATCCCTCCATCTAAGCAAATATTGGAAACTGAGAATTCATCCAAGAAACTCTGAAATAATTGTCCCTGGTCCTAGTTTCTCATGTACCAGCATAAGGCAGATTCCTTTTCCTTATACAGTATGTTCCATGACATACTGTGGGTATTGAGGACTGCATTGTCCTTGACTGCATTGTTCCGTGTAGTCACATGGAAAAGAAGGACATCTCTCCTCAGGGAGCTCAAAATCAATATTGTCAAGACAAAGGTGTGATTAAAAGGAAGGTGAAGAGGAAAGGGTTAGAAATTAAAATAAAGCCCCCTCGTGGCTAGAAGTAAAGAGGGGATAAAAAGAGAAGTCACAGTTGGCAACTCTTTGTTAAGTAATGTGGCAGAAAATGAGATCAAGAAGGCCTGGAGTGGTAAGATGGTGGTGATTTTGTGGAGCTGTGCTGCTAGTAGCTGCTAGGCAGCTAGTCACATGGATGAGGAGATTCAACAGGAGGTAAGTGGGCGCTTGACTGAATAAAGATGGGATACAAATAAAGATGATACCTTGCAGCACCCTTTGTGTGCATCTCATACTTGAGGATGAAAAGCAGATAAATTGGCAAACACAGGCAACCTCCTGGGTGATGATGATGAAGCTATTTTTCAGCACCCAGCCTCAGACCTGATTGAAGGTACTGCAGTCATCACATGCCTTTTCTTGAGCCCTGGCAACTGCTGGTGTTGCTCCCCTGCTCAAATCCAGGACTGCAGTAGGGTGATTTCTACATACAATTCCTTATTTGCTGTTCCTTACAGGTGGCCCACTGAAGATCCAAAGCTTGATGAGAGATTCCTACACCCCTGACATATTTCAGAAGGCAGTCAGAGATCCCAGACATTGGCATGGAAGGAGAATTAGTGAGCTAGGTATGACTTCTGCCAGAAGAAGTACATTGCTGAATTCCTGAGATGGGTGCTGCTTCTGCCAAGGACAAAGGATTAATTTGGGCAGAGGCACAAGGGGAGTAGAAAATGGCATTTTAACAAGAGAGAACTTCTACAGCTAGAATAATCCTTGGGGTATGATAGCACTAGGAGGGAAGCTGTAACTGAACTACGATTTCCCTTCTTTACAGGGAGATGGTATGAGAAATATTTCCTAGATCTTAACGTGCAGAAAGAAATGAAGAAACATGGCGGGAGTAAAAAAGACAAATCCTAGAAGATGAAGGTTGAAGATTGGAGTGCATTCAACAATGAGTCTTTTTCTTCCACCATCTAATAAACCTGCCTGTGAAACCTGAACCCATTGCCTGCTAGCTGGCAACAGCAGATTTGTTCCTGGTGCTTTCTCCCCTCTCTATAAAGTGTTTCTGGGGAGAGCAGTGTGAGATAAATCTGAATATGCAAACAAGAAAAAAATCACTTTGTTATTTCCACCACAGGTACAGTGGGAAAGATTAGTGTGTGATGTCCATACCCTTGCAGAAGGATGTGGTGTTGAGAGGAGCCCGCACAGAAATTCACCTGCTCAGCTTGTAAGTTGGAGCAGGACCTGTGAGTGGTGTAAGAGGGCAGTGGAGGAAGGGGTGTGTGTTTGTGAGCAAACTCATCTTTGTGAGAAGATTCATGATGCTTTGACAGCTACCCCAGCAGTCCAGAGAGCACAGAGGATGCACTGGGATCCTGCCAGGGTTGTCCCAGCAGCAGAAATGTGCTAAAGCAAATGGAAATTCACCTGAGAAGAGGCAGCATCAGGCTGTTTGTGAAAGCTCATGCTATTTACAAGCCAAGACAGTGAAAATAAAACCAAAGAAACAACAGGTTATTCCACCTAAAGGGAACAGGAAAGCTGTAAGAAGCCTCAGGACTCCTCCAATGCACAAATCACCCCACAACATGCATGTTCCCTTACTGAAGCTCTCATAAGCCCCACTTGCCCCTGACAGACCTTTACTTAGCTCAGAGGTAAGTGGCTCTCAGAGAGAAGCACATGCATCCAGCGTCCAGTCTGTTCAACCTGGAGTTCAGGGGCGTATCTGGGCAGTAAGTAAGGACCACCCAAGGGTTGAATGATGCAGGCTATGCAGGGTCTTTAGTGCTTCCTGATGTGTTTTTCTCACAAATGTAATGGTCTTTATTGCAGACGCTGCCTTCCAGCTCCAAAGTGTAGCAATTTGGTGCAGCAATCACAAAGTATGTTTCTGGGAATAGCAATGCCCTGTTCTTCCCCATCTGGTCCTAAGCTCTCACCATTTTGGAAGATTGATGCTTTGCTCAATAATATGAACTGTTTTGGGACAGAATTAGGATTATTACTTCACCATTGGCTGGTGATTAGATAACAGTATGCTGACTTTGTTAAAGTAGTGAAGGAGGTTAAAATTTAACTAATATGATAATCAAGTGATAATCATTCTCCACCACCAATAATTAACCGAATATTTCCAGGCAGATGTCCAAGTCTTTCCAATTAAGGAGACTGGCCAAATTGCAGCTTGTAGAAACGTCCCTGTGGGTTTGCTTTGTACATCAGTACTGAGTGGCTGCTGTCTGAGCACACACCACTCTGGCCTGCCCTGAACAGCACAGCTCTGCAGGAACAGCCGGTTCTCTGTGTTGCACCCAGCACTGATGGCCAGTATAACTCCAGGTACATAATGAACACTGTCCTCTGAGACCACAGCAGGTCCTAGTCCAGAAAACATGGAGCTGAACAGAAATCTACTGATGTTATTTGGCATATTGGAAGCAGGCAGTTCAGGGCACAGTCAGCTAATAGGCAACACAATGTGGGATGAATCCACACATAGATGTAAAATTTGTTCCTACTAGACATTAAAAATGCCTACTAGCCATTAGAAATGGACACTAGGGCAAGCAGGCAGACTGCAGGATTATGGTTCAGCTGGAAGCAAACACCTTTTTACTATTCATGAAGGGCTCATTAAGAGAATAGATCAGAAGAGAAATGGACTGCAAGGTCCTGTTGGTGCACCACTGGGCACAAAATGAGGTATTTGCCTCTTGCAGTGAAATGAAGGCACTGTGTATACCTTTTACAAATGAAGATATTTTATAACCACTTAAATAGTATAAAATACTTGGTGTTGTATAATGCACTCAAATGGGTGACAGCTGTTTGATGATAAATGAACATACCTGTGTCAATCCCCCTTCATCTTCTTTGCTTTCCCAAATGGTACAGCTCAGCCAGGAAAAGCCACTTTCAGACAGGTGGCACATGAAAGCTCCAGAGATAACTGGGATTATAGTTTTCAGTAAGGCAGCACAGCCACTAGGGACAATCAATACCTGAAGTCTTTGAGTGCTGAAAAGACTAATTTAGCCACAGCCTTGGCAAGGAGCATTTTCCTGTGTGGCAGAAGTGTTTTAGAGTGCTTTGGATTTCTAAACACATATATGGAAAGCCAGCCTTGGAATCTCCAGGTACCATGTCACATGCAGTTAGAAAAGAACAGAGTTGAAATAAGTGCTCATGCTCACAGCAGGTGAAATCTCCCTTCTATCCATTCTTCAGCTCTCAACAGTTCATTCCTTCTTGCTTGTTTTGTGCTGGTGTTGGCATTTCCCTGCCCATGCTCTGAACTGAATCAAATTGATAAACCAGCAGAAAATCAGTACAGAAGGAAGAACAAAACAAACCAGAAGTTAACAGGTTAACCATTTAAAATTTCTAAGCAAGGCAGACAAGGCAATGAGTGATGGGATATGCAGATGTGGGGAAAGAGGAGGAGAAGGAGAATGGAGATGAAAATGGCCTTTCACTGCCTTTTTTATGCAGGAAGAAATTAGTTTGCCTCCAGTGTATTGTCTCACAGAACGCAGTGCTTTGCAAAACAGGTAGCCCGTATTTGAGTGATTTTACAGGGTCTGATCATTGGGTGGCAGCTCTGAGCCAGTGTTTTTATCTGACAGCTCAGAAACTGGAAAAAAAAATGAGTTCTTCTCTGGTTTAGCGAAAGCATTCACTGAAATTGCTATTAAAGAACTGTTTAGGTCACCTCTAAAGAGTCGGTGCACTTGAAATATAATCAGACTACAAGGACTTGAAGTAGAAGAAGCTGGTTTCACCCCAGCTTCTGCAGCACTCTCCTCACAGCTTTTTCTAGCAGTAATGGCTACTTCCCAGTTCAGGTTTATGCATCACTGCAGTTAAAGCACAGGTCATTTTGCATTATATCACTTGCAATAAATATTTCCTATTATCCAAACAATATTTTGTTTTTCTTTTCATTTAACCCTCTCACCTCTGCCTATTTCATGCTTTCCTGAATGATTCCAACCTTTGGTATCTCCACTGTGAATGACTTTGAATGGCTCATATAAAGAGATGGTAACAACTGTAAGAACAGAAGACAGACACTGCAAAAACTCCTTTTAGCGTCTTCAGCCAGCTATTTGATTCAATCCTTTGTGCTGTAAACTTGCATGGAAGTAAAACTCAAATTCAGAGCTACATCTATCCTGAGGTAAGCCCGGTATTCCTAAAAGAATGGAGACTTACTGCTGATCTGCCCATAATGGGATCAAAGAGAAATCCAGCACTGCTTAAAGTGACAAGAGATCACAACAAAAAGGGAGCAGGTGAATTGACTTCAGTGGATTTCACTCTCAGGCAGTTTAAAATACAATTGTGTCTTACATTTGAAGGTATTAAAAACTCTTATTCATGAAGAGAGAATGGTGATTTGAGGGTTAGGAATTACCTGTGGTGCTCCACTTGATAGTGGTAGAGCAAATGAGCTGAGGAGCAAGAAAGGTATCAAACAAAACCAAAACTCAAATGGTGTGTTCCTCAGGGTTCACTTTGTGTTTTCCTTGCCACAGACTCCTCTCTGACAGAGCCAAGGCTTCCTGGATTGAAGGTGGAAAAGCAGTGACCTGGTGTCAGGGGTGGGAAACACTACAAGAGGTTTAAGAACAACAACTCCTTACAGATGGAGAATAGGCTTTCTCAGCTTTGGGCAAAACAGGGGTGAGGGCTACATTGAAAAATATGCAAGAAGGTTCTATTGCTGATTTTAGTGAACAGGCCTAGAATTTTTATGCTGAGTTGCCAGTTTATCCCTCTTAATAACATTCCTTTTCTTTTAAACCCTTGGATTCATTGCTTCTGAGCAGGAAAACTGATTATCCAAGCTCATTATGTGCCCAAGTGAAATAATTTTCTTTTCCTATAACCCAAGAGCCTTGAGCTGAAATTGATTAACTATTTTTAGAAAGAAGCTCTAGCTAAATCTAACTTCTTCCCCTGCCAATCACACCTATCAATGGAGTGCAAAACAAGCCTATCTGAATGCAGGTGCCTAGGAATTATGGACTGTCCCTTTTACCAAATACATTAATATGACTGAGAAAGAGCTGGAGTTGTTTGAGATCTTTCACCATCTTGGACTAGAAGCTGGAGAGAAGAGGTAGCATTTTTGGACGGAAAATGGGATGATAGTGGTGTTATATTTCGAATTTTTTGTTTGGTTATCTAACACCCCTGCAAGGGGTTTTCTGAATCTCAAGGCTGGCTACTTTCCTTTTCCAACAGCTTTCTTTAGGGTTCTGAAGACCCTTGCAGTGTCTTCCTTGCCACTGCTGGATGAAAAGAAGCACAGGACTTGGCTGCTACTAACAGCTCTCTAGCTGGCAGCTCTCTAAGGTGCTAACAGGAGATGCTCTAAGGTGCATACAGACAGGAGATGACCTAATGGGGTACATTGTCTTCCAGAAAGCCAGAAGGAACCTCTGGCCAAATCTTTTGTACCTTCCTCAGAAGTTGCAAGCCTCAGACTTTTCTGTGACCCAGGAAGAGGTCAACTGTCTACTGCCAACTGCAAGTGTCCCAGTTCAGAGATATGAAAGCACAATTCAGCTTTTGAGAAAAATCTATGTCTTTCCCATAAATAAAACAGGGGCAGGGGCCATTCTCTGGCTCTCTGGTAAAATGGCACAGGCTGGCTGCATCTGCAGCCTTGCTGGTCTCCTTGGTCTCCCACAGAGCCTCTGCAGTGTAAAACACAGATCAAGTTCTGTGTCTCTTTTATTCAGCTCAAAGTGCCCGACGCACTGTGTTACAGCTGTACTCTGAGTGAAAAAGGATGTGCTTTGCCCAGCCTGGGTGCAAAGCCTGCTGGGATGCTGCTGAAGGACACTGCCTACAGCCTCAGCCAGTACAGCTGTGTCCATGTTGCCCAGTGGGAATTGTCGCTACCCTGTGCTGTCTCCCAAATGGTGCCAGGTTGTTATCTTGGAGAGCACTGGTTGGCACAGGCAAAACCATGGCAGGGGGAGTGCTGACAACAAAACAGTGCAAGCAGTTGCAAGGCAGTGTGTGATACTACATCTTGGCCCTGAATTATTTGGCACTAATAACTCAGGCAATGTGACTGCTAGCATCAGCATTTATGAAGCTCACGAGCTTTCAGGGATATTTTGCAGTCAGTTTTTTAAAATAAAGGGCCCTTGTCTCTTATAAGCACTGAGTGTGAGACTAGACAAAGGGAGAAGACAACAATTTCCAAGAAGCTGCAAACAACCCCAACTTTTCTTCACATGACCTACAAAAGTACAAATTAAAAAGACCTGACCCTCACTCCTATGAGCCAGATAATTATCATGAGACCCAGGAGTCAATTTAATTTGTATCAGATTCCCTAACTGCTCTGCAACCTAGGATATTTTCCCAAAGAGAGTGTTCTGGTCACCTTCCCTCTCTGTCATAAATTTGAGGCATTATGGACCATTTAGAGCTATTTCTGACCAGCCACACACTAGCTGGGACCAATGCAGCTGTTCTTTGTTTACATTCCACTTTCAAAGTCAGACTTTGCTTCAAGGAGCAGAAAGTATGTCATTTCTAAAGGATGAGGGGGTAAGGGAATATCTGTGTTTTTGTGAGAGAGAAGTTGTGTTCAGGCAAGCTGGAAGGAATTCAGACAAGAAGGTTTCCACTGCTTTTTATTGAAACCTATTTCCAAAGGAAATGCAGAAGAAGAAAGGAAGCAGTTTTCTGTCCTCAGACTTCCATCCAGGGAGATCAAGGACTGCAGCTGCAGTAATTCCTTACAATTTCCATAGGTGTTTGGAAGGTGACACAGGAGATAAATGGGTGAAAATGCTTTGGTCCCCCCATTGCAATGGGTGATACCCACATGCAGCTCTTAGCCTATGGCTAGTAAGGAATTCAAGGATTAGATATTCAATAATATAATCTGAGAATGTTTTAAATACTCAAGACTAGAGACAAAACTTAGTGGTTCACTTTTATCATTCTGAAACAAGTAGATATTTATCTCTGCCTCCACTATCAAGTCAAATTAGAAGTTGTGGTTTTCTTGATCATATCCATGGTTGTGACACACCCAGGATATTGAGAAGTTCTGGAAGTCAAGGTGTTTTAGACCTTTGTGGGAGTTTCAAGTCCATTTCTTTGTTCAGAACCATTTATTTGTTCCTGGTTAATCAGAAGGAAAAAAGCATGACTATCTCAGTATGATGCTGCTGCACTGCCCTATGTGTGGTTGCTGAATCTTTCCCCACTTATATTTTGTTCTGTTTCTAAATCAATATTACATTATGCCGGCATACTCCTGTAATTCTTTAAGTGACATGAATAAATTCTCTAATATCAAACACTTCTGCTTTACTCTCTCTTTCTTTTCTCAAAGGAGGATGCACTCAAAATAACTATTTTGGGTTGGTGGGTGTCTGAGCCCTGAGCACAACCTTTTTCATGCCTTCCCTCAAAAGGGGTTTGGCTGCCCATGCTCAAGGTTGCCTAAACTGGAATCATCCTGGCTGAGGGTCTCCCCACCTTCACTCAGAAGGTGCTTGTAAATTCAGGCCCTTGCCTGAGCTATGGCACAGCCATATTTGTGCCTGGTGATGCACATTGCTGATTGTGATCCATGGGATTGACTTCCTAGCTTGACCTTAGGTCTGGATACTGGGTAGGGACGTCCTATGGGGTCTGAATTGATGGTTGATTTTGGTCACTGTCACTGCTCTACATTTCCTGTTACTGTGGGATCACACCATTGTCACTGAGGTCAATGCCTTGCTGTCACCTTCAGCTCCCAGCTCACCTTCCCTCAGCAAGCAAAGCTTGTGACTTCCATAGCAGTAGGCTTGGCATTTTACATGTGTCCACACATCTGTTGTGCTTGCTCACACTAGAGAATACAAAGCAGGGACACCAGAGAAATGTAACCAGCAGTTGAGACAGAGGTTTTGTAAGGACTGTGGGACTGCAGAACTCCTGCAAACAGAAAATTATTTCCGTGCAGACCGTGAAGTCCTTTATGCTGCAGGAATACTTCTGTGCTTTGAGACTTCAGAGCAAATTGCTAATTTTTGGAATGTAATTCAATACTCTAGGGATTGTAAGAGCTACTTTCTCCATTGGCTTCACAGCTGTCAAGTCAATTCATGAATGAAATCTACAGCTCTTTCTCAAAATTAAAACCAAGGTAATTTCTTCCTATTCTTATTTCATGTGTTTTCTTTCCTGCCAATCTCTTTGCTGGAGAGAAAGATCATCTCCTCATTCACTATTGTACTTTTTATCTTTCCCCTATCTCTTCTTGATTCTCTGTTCCTTCCTCCCTCTCATACTCTCCAATCTGACTGTTCTGTTCTCTTCCTGAAAGGAAGCAGAAGTAGCAACAAGATAGTGCAAGACACATCTAGTATATCTGGGAGGAAACATAAGTCAAACAAACACATACAGCTTCTGTTTTTCTCACAGTTTTTGTTTTGCAGAAATAATTTCAACAGAGCTATGCTCTTACTGACGCAAGGAAGAAGCAGCCCTCTTTGCCAATCTGATTAGTTGTTATCACCACTGTCTCTAGTGTAACACATTATTCTCCACTCAAGTGCAATTATTAGTAAGTCCTGTTACTAAATGTGCTACAATGTGTCTGTGTGCTCTCACAGCAAAAGCAGGGGACAGTGATTGAAAAGCTAATGAAACCAGATGGATTAGCCTGCTCTGCTTCCTGTTCTTCCTCATCTTGTTGAGAACCAGCTTTCTCCCTTGTCTGGACATAACACTGGTGTCTGCAAGCTGGATACTATGCTAGCTGCAAGACCAGCCCATGCCCTTTTGCCCAGCTCCATCTCTCTGGTTCATCAACAAAGCCTCTTCAGGCCCTTCAAGGGACACCAGCCAGGAACTTTGTTTTTACAGCAGTTATTAAAGCTCAGAGTCACTCACATTCATGGTTTGATGAGCCTGAGAACACACCATCCATGTGCCAGCTGTAAGAGGTATAGTCATTGTAGGGTCATATTGTAGTCACTGTAGGGTCTTCACTAGAAGGCTTTCTGAATAGAAAATGGATCAGGCTGAAGAAGACAGTGGGAAATGGTAAAATGAACATGGACTGGAGAAAGCAGAGACACAGAACGTGCTGGGTGAATGAGAACTGCTGGGAATAACCACAGTATTGATCTGTGTTTATTTCACTAGTCAAGATTGGCCCCACATGGGAAAGTGGCAAGAAGTCTCCAACATCAGTTGCTACTCTTAGAACAGGCTGGAGTCTTTGCCTTTTATCAGAATTTTATCTGAGTCTTAGAACTGAAAAAGTCTCAACTGTTTGACTCTGCTTGTTTGTAAATCAAAATAGTCATGCAAGAAAAGTAAGACTCTGGTCTGCAACCTGTGCAGAAAAGTTGGAATTGTTTTCTCATAGGTAAAATTAATTTTCAATAAATATGCTAATTCAAAAGATAGGTCTAAAGGGTTAGGTTTGATGCTTTTAAGCCTCATTAAGCTTCATGCCTTTGGATCAAAAGGGCCTCATAACACTTGCTAAAACTGCAAATACATCTTTCCCTTTCCCTCTCTCACCCCCCAAAAGGAATCACAGCCATTCTGACACAGTGAGCTATCATCTAAGACTTGTGATGCTACCTTTGACTGTCTTCCTGAACTGCAGAGGCCTGGTGCTCCATGAAACCCCAACACACATGGAAGGCTGGTCAAGCGAGTGTGAGTATAACACAGAAAGCCTAAAAGAGCAGCTGTCCCCAGTGAGAAACCTGTTGTTGGAGGAAATGAGAGTACCAACACCAACTGGGTAATGCTGAATGGGAATTTATTTAGCTGAGCACTCACATCAGTATTAGTGTCCTAGGATAAGCATAATTCTGACTCCTGGTAATTCTCTGCATAGTTTTGCAAAAAACAAGGATCTAAACTGAATGAGAGGACCCTCAGGACCTAAGCAGTGTAGTGTTGACTTTTGTACCCCTTAACAAGAGAAAGAATGTGGCAGACATTTAGAAAAACAACTAAGAACATAATTACAGATTTTTTAAAAGCCAAACAAATGCTCTCAGCAATCCACTGCTTTTCTAACAGTCAAGAGAGATCTCATTAAAAAGTCAGCAAGGGCAACATATGAGTGAGTGGTTTATTGTTTAAGGCAAAAAACTAGATGCCTCATTAAGCACGACATTCAGCTTTGCCTTTGTGGGTTGTTTTTATTTGGTCAATACATTGCCATGCCCACCAAATAAGCCCACTTGCCTTAGCAAGAGTTCTGCCTCTAGCAAGTCATATGCAAAAGTGAGAGACACCCACTCTGTTTAGCTACAAAGTCACAGAAAGGAGAAAGCTTCCTGGCAAGGAAAACACATTTCAAAAACCTAGCAGCTGAAAAACTCGTGTCCCTCTATCAGTAAACAAACATTTCTCATGGGTGGATTTGCAGAGAACCTGCTCTTCCTTTTTCTTTTCTGAAAAACCTCCATGCAAGAGGGAGCTGAGTCTGTGTTGAGGAAAAGTCACTGTTAATCAAGAAAAATGAATGTGCCCTTCCCTGAGAATTCAAACTCCAAGAACAGGAGCTAAAGTTGTCTCTGCTATCATGAGAACTCCTGGATCAGCTTGGTTGAGTGCTCTGTTTTTTAGAAACAACAGCCAAAAGATAGTAAGGAATGATTTTGTCTTTCCTAGCAGCCCAAGGACAGCTTAACCTTGCAAGAAACACCTGTGCCTGAGCCAAGTCACTGTCAGGTCCAAAAAGTCAAACAGGCTGCCAAGACTGGGTTGTTTCAACCATTGTAGAGTTACTGCTTGAGAGACCACAAGTCCATGGCATTCAGTACTGTGAATCGTATGTAAGGCAAGGAATCTTCCCAGTTTGTGTTTATTTCTGGAAAGATCACAGTGCAATGATGTGCTGGTTTGGGCTTGGATATAGTTAATTTTCTTCACAGTAGCTGTTACGGGGCTGTGTTTAGGATTTGTGCTGAAAACAGTGTTGATAATTCAGGGATGTTTTAGTTACTGCTGAGCAGTGCTTACCAGAGTCAAGGCCTTTCTGCTTCACCCCACCAGTGAGGAGGAGGCTGGGGGTGCACAAGAAATTGCACAAGACACAGCCAGGACAGCTGACCCCAACTGACCCAAGGGATATTCCATACCACATGGCATCATGGTCAGCATATAAAGCTGAGGGAAGAAGAGGGAAGGGGAATCTTTGGAGTCATGGCATTTGTCTTCCCAAGTCACGATAACACGTAATGAATGGATGGAGCCCTGCATCCCTGGGGATGACAGAGCTCTTGCCTTCCCATGGGACGTGGCGAATGCATTCCCTGGTTTGCTTTGCTTCTATGAGCAGGTTTTGCTTTCCCTATTAAACTGTCTTTTGCTTTCCCTATTAAACTTTCTTTACCTCAACCCACAAGTTTTCCCACTTTTATTCTTCCTTTTTCCATTCTTTTTCGCCTCCCACCATGAGGTGCTGAGTGGCAGTTGCCACCTGGAATGAAACCACAAGCATTTTCATCACCTTTTGTTCCAATACCTTTTTTTGAGCACCTCAGAGGCTCCAACACGTCTGAGTAATGGCTGAGTTCCTCTCTCACACAGATGCTGTGCCTCTGCTCTGCCAGCTGTGTTACTAACTACATCTTGACTTTAGCGTAGGTCCAGCAACTAGGTTCCTGATGAGATGTCATAAAATTAAGAAGAACAGGGAAGTAAGTATTTTCAGCGTTACATTTTGCTTAACCAATTTCCCAGAACTGTGATATTTTTCTGCTAGTGAGATGTAATGATCTCATACCAGAGGCTGAACTTTGCTGCTTGTTCCCTTTTCTGTTAATCTGCACTCAGAACCTGTCCTTTAAATCACCATTCTCCTGGTGTGCAATGCTTTCTGAAAGGAAAATTCATTTCCATAAATTTAAACAGTCATTAAACAAAATATTGCTTTTACACAGTGAATGCTGTCTTAAAGGCACATTGTTGTTGCTAAGTCTGATGTGTATAAAACTGTCTGCATTCAAATAGTAGCACAACAGAGTGTGTAATGGCACTATTGAGTACTTCATAGTAGCACTACTAAATATGGATTCTGCTTAAACCAAACCCACACAGCTGAGGGATTAAAATTCAAGCCACACTCTGATTACATATTTTAATTTAAGTGATAATATCAGTCTGCATCAATAGAAGTGAGGCAAATACACTCAAATAGAGACAGTGTAATGTAACATATATTTATCTTTTTAATCTTTGGGGGAAAAAAAGAAGGGGCTGGTGGCATCTAATGAAGTGAGAGGCAGTGAAATCTCTTACTGTTTTCTCTAACCTGGACTGCAGCCTCTGTGAAGAGAGTTCTGCAGGTTTGGACACTGCCTTCAGCAACTGAAAGGAGTGGAGCTCAGCCAGCTGTGGATTAGATCCACCACAGTGTACACAGCTTCTTAGGAATCAGTGACAGCTGGAAGTGCAACAGAAATTAAAAAAAATTAAAAGCTAGAAGATAAACAGAGTAAGGCAAAGAGTGGAATAAGAAGAGAAAGCTACTTGACAATAATTTTCAGAGTATACTGTAAAAATGAACATTGGACACAGTGCATGGACATGAAATTGAGAACAGAGACTTTTCATCTTCACATTTCCAAAAGGGCACACATGTACACTTCTCTCTTCATGCTCTTTTCCCAGATTAAAAAAAAAAAAAAAGAAAAAAAAAGAGGTGTGTAAACTTATCCTTTTAGTTTCCTCTGAACAGGCAGAAGAATTTTCCCACTTAGATGGAGAGACCTCAGTGGAGAAAGATGAGAACTGGTTGTGAATACCCATGCACTTTGTCTCTTAAAACTTCAGTCATTCATAAATAATTGCCTTTTCTTTTTTTCATGCTTGTTGAACACAGTCACACTGTGTGTGATTCCAAGCAATACTTTGTTACTGCTCTCACTTAATTTACTCCAATTAGGTCCTGGCGTCCCTAGACACCAAGGATCTGCCTATCAGATGGAGTGTTTCTGCAACAGAGCAATGCTTGGTGAACAAGAGATTTAAGTTCCCTGGGGTGGAACTGAGGCATCTCTGTTCAGCAAAGCTGTGGCAACTTGTGCTTGCCTGGAATGTGACAGGATCAGTGACAGCAAATTCACCACGCTGGTCTCATGGCAGAGTCTGGCAGCCCCCCTTACCACGTTAGCTTGCACTGAAACAGCAGCCTCACTGTGTCAGGAGATACCTGTGCTAAAAAGGACTGACAGCTCTGGCTTGGGCAGGTTGAAAGGAAACTCATTCTGCAGAGCCAGGCTGTGAAGTGGTGCCTTTCTTCTTAAAGGTCACCCAAAGGGAGTTAACTGGTGTGTTAATTCCCTATTTAAAGTGAAATCCAGTTAGAGCCCTCAGCAGCATCTTAGGGTAGAGGTTCGAGAAAACTCTTCAGATATAAAGAGCGAGCAGGAGAGATCAGTCTAAATCCCAGAATTTCTCCTTCTCTATTTGCTGAGCCTTAGTGAAAGCAGCTTTCATGGGTGTATATGAAAAGCAGTGGGCAGATTGCCATAAATTCATAGGTAATCTCTTCAGGGCTACTGGGATGGGCTCTTCAACTAGAAATACTTCAGTAAATCCTTTCAGGAAACACAGAATCATGAGCTGACAATACCAAAAGACCATCTGTAAAGCAGTCAAAAACTTCCATCCCAAAGTGGGACATAACCTGACTGAATAGGTAGACAAGTCAAGCCTTTTAGCTCCAACACAGGACAAGAGGACGAAGCCAAATCATTGTTTCAATACTGTGTGGGCATTGCCCTATCTGTACAGGCCATCCACAGCCTCTCTTGCCCTCGGTGGAAGCTTTGTCAGGCATGTGATGTCACAGACTGAGATCACAGCAGCCAGGTACCCCCTGCTGGCTCTGGTCTCCACCCCCCGGAGGATGTCACCTCCCAAAAGGAGACCTGAAGTTACATGAACACTACCAACACTGCACCAGGAGTTATTCCACAGGGACCATGTGCAAAAAAGGCTGAAAGGTGTCTTCTTAAGTAGGATGGGCTCCCTTCAGGAGCAGAAAAAAGGAAAACATCTCCTTCTTTTCTCATGACCAAGTAAATACAAAAATGGATAAATGCTTTTACTAGAAAAGACACATGCAGTAGAAAAGATGACAGAGCACAAGGTATCTAGACATTCTCTCAGTATGTGCCAAGAAAAACCCAATGGTTGTGGCCCAACAACAAAGAAACAGCAGGTGAGAGGTTCTGAAAGCAGAGTTTAAACCAGGAAGCTGAAAAAAGGAGTCCTACATAGTAGCATTCTTCAATGGTCCTGCTTTTATACACTCTGTCAGATAAGAGTCTCACTGCATGATTGATTAAACTCTGTGGGGAAAAGGGGATTATATTTATTAGTATCTGGTAACATTTTGAAGCAGATTAAGTTTATATAAGATGGATTCTACCTAATCAAAACAGAATCAGTTCTGCTGACATTTAAGATTAAAGACACTATGAGGCAATTTTAAAATGAAAACCAAGGAAATGATGCCAGATGTGGAAAATAAATTGTTCGGATTGATCTGTTTGTGTGGTCTGAAATCACAGAAAGCCTGTGACTTAGAAAAAGGGATAGGATAGAAGGTAAGAAAAATACAGAGAAAAACAATAGCCTGGATAAGCAGAGCATATAAAACTATGCAACCAAATCAAGACAAATGCTTTGTTTTATTTTACTTTATTTGATACTATTAATCTAGCCCCAGAGTCTATTTTTTAGCCACTGTAAATAATTGCTTCTTGAAGTTATTTGTGAAAGCACTCACAAGAAAACAAACAGATTTAGTCCTGAAACATATACAAGACCTAGTACAAGCTGAAACAATAAAAGGCACAAGTACAATAATGTTTTAAGGAAAAACTGGCAAAAATAAGACTAAGAAGCTGTTAAAGGATGAAATGTTTTCAGTGGACAAAGGAGCTGTTTAAAGTATCACATACAAATTTTAAAAGTGAACTTAGGCCTTTTGTAAGTCTACCCATGCTGTAAAGGTAGAGTTATTCTAGCCCTAATGTTCTGAAAAAAGTAAATGAGGCAAGACATGTAGAGAAAAATGACAACTTAGAATGATCTTTTGCAACTAAATTTTACTGTTTAATAAAACGTATTTACTTTCTTTACAAGCCTTGCATAACCTATACTATTACTCAATTGGTTTCTTATCATATAAATCTGTAAAGGAATTTAAACATTCAATTGCTGAACAAGGACTTGAGGTAAATAATCAAAGGCATTAGCAGGCCTCAGCATCAGAGAAAAAGAAATACCAAATACCAAAGCTTTTGAGGAGTACTCAGAGAATTATCCAGGGAACCACTGACCAGTCAGGCTGGTTTTTGTACAGGATGATACAAACTATAAAGAAAAATAGAAATAGTAGAGAAAAATGTTCTGGAGAAGTGTTAGCATCCCTGTGTAAAAGAGACTTGTTTATGCCTCATAAAACTGGTAGAGTTCTTGGAAGAACTCCAGGAGCAAACATGCACAGGGTTATCCAATTAATGCCTCACACCTAGATGTCTAACTAGATGTCTAAAGAGCTTGAAGTCCCTCAAAAATGCATTTCCAAGAAACTAAGAGATAAAAGGAAGGTTGTCATGTAGACTGAAGTCCTTTAAAGACAGAAAATTAATGAGAAAAATTAATGGTTAGTTTTCATATTGGAGAAAGGATTTAAGTGTTTTTTTTCCCAGGAAAACTATAATTATTAATTATCTGGCAGACCAAGTGGTGAGATGTTGTATTGAACTAAATAGTTTATTTAGTTGTTGTTTGCACTAGGTAATGGGAAAATATTACTGGGTATGTCAGGCCATGTGGATGGTTTATTCCCCCTCCTTTTTACATGGTCCCTTCCTCACACACCCCCCCCCTTTCTGTATCTTCTGGTGGTCTGTCCTATGGGTGGCCCCTCCCCTCGCCCCTCCCCAATGGCATCCCATTGGCTACGGTCTCTTTTCCCTTGGGTATAAAACTCCACTGCCTGGGTGGTTGCTGTCTCCAGAAGTGTCCTGGCCCAAGCCAATAACAGGATACTCACTCCCACGTGGGGAAGAGCACTTCTCATCTCCTACTTCGTCTATGCAGTCTGTGTGGGCTAAGGGTTCGAGCTAGCCGGGTCAGATTTATATAAACCCAGAGAGCCACGATTACTGCATTGAGAGATCTGAATGACTGAGAGAGACAATGTTTCTTCTGGGGTACTCCAACCTAATGATGATGGAGAAAACACTAAGTTATTAGGTATAAATGGGATATGAGATTAGAATCATAGAACCAGAGATTCACAGAATGGTTTGGGTTGGAAGGATCCAAACCACCTGCCATGGGCAAGGACATCCTCCATTAGACCAAACTGCTGAAAGCCCCATCCATCCTGGCCTCGAACCTTCTAATGAACTCCTCTGAGCTGCTAGTTTCTTTGTCTTGTCTCTCATTGTAAAAATTTCTTCCTTATGTCCAATCCAAATCTATCCTGTTTCAGTTTAAAACTGCTGCCCACTGTCCTGGGCACTACAAGAATGAAACCTTGGGATTACAATGAGGATCAACTGGGCAAGCTTCCATCCAGATTCCTGCACTTAATGCCATCCCCATTCACTTTTATTGCTTTCACTTTGATTCAGAATTGTCTCTTTTTCTCTTAAGCGTTGAATTTCGTCAGTTTCTTCTCCTGTCTCTTTGTTTAGCTTTCCTCCCTGATTTGGGGATTTCAACGAGAATACTTTTGGCAAGTTTTCAGTCCTTTTCACTGCACCTCTTTTCATCTCAGTATACGTGGCTGTAGTCACTCAATTTCAAAATTCTCTGGGTTTCTTCAATCATATTTTATTGGATCATATCTCTCTTCCAGAGAGTTTGTTCCCCTTTCTTCCCTGATTTGGGAACACTGCAGTTACAAAAACCATGCCAAGGGGAACACAGGACTGCCACAACAGGGCTCCCTCCACACCTTTCTTCTTGGCACAAGCCTCAGCCCAAGGTTGCTTTTACTGCTGCACCTAGGGTTATGGTTACACCAAATATTCTGAGATGAGAAGAAGTGCATTGAAAAGGACAGAAACTTGCCAAAATTATTCTGATTAAAATCCCCAAATCCGTGACTAAAGGAAAACAAAGAGAGAAGTCAAGGAATGCAAGGGTTGAAACTGGAGTGCACAAAATAAACTCAAAAATGTGTGTCAACAATCTGTGTAACTTTGAGTGCCACAGAAGGACAAACAGCTTAGAAGATTAAAAAGTACTCATCCCAAACCTTTGCAATGTATGTGCACACTGCAAGCAAGGAGCTGGAAATTTTTTTTAAAAGATAATAGGAAAAGCTGTCCAGTTGTTTCAGATAGCTTTACAACTACTTCTCTAGACAAACAAATCATCCTCAAGAATAAGGACCAAATGGTTCCCTACCAACAAGCTGAAAATTACACAACCAACTTACAAAGGTTTTGGCCTAAATCTGGTTCATGTTGTACAAATTTGTAGAGGAGTTTGGGTTCACCCACTGAACCTCATGGTGAAACATCCATTGTGTTGTATTGAGGAGTTGTTAGGGTCAGGGTTGGAACATGTGGAATCCTGGTATACACCTGAAAGGACTTGTAAGGGGCAAAAAGAGGCATGAAGTCATAGTGTTACTTATTCCCCATGTACAGAATGGGACTTTTTTCATGGAAATTCCATCTCCATAGTGAGAGCAAAGGGAGCATGTAGGGAGTGAGGAGAAGAGACAGAGTGGAGTTCTATGGGAATAAGATTGTGTGTACGATGTGCTTGTAAACAAGAAACAAGGCAGGGACTGCAGGATGGGTTGGTTTTTTTTCCATTTCCCAGCAGAGGTACAGGATTCTCTGAAATTCTCCAGCTACTGTTCCTTGAGGTTTTGGAGGGCTTTCCACCACAGGTTTCTTTTTCTAACAAACCATTCAGCCCCATTTTCGTTCCTTACATAAGAGAAAAGCCCCAAGCCTACAGAAATATACAGCAACAGACCAGTTCAGCATTGACCTTAATTAGAACTACTGAGGTCACAATAAACTTCCTACCCTAGTCTCATGCAAATTCAAGTAATATGTTTCTGGTTGATGAAGATTATGATAAGGGAATAATAAAGTGATTACTTCAGAGCAAGGAAAAATGCCTGCTGTTAAAACATGGGCACAATCTTTTATGTTTGAGTATGCAGTAAGGAAAGGGTTGCAATCATCTCATAACTCGTTTTTTGACTATGTAGGAAACATTGGTGACTCATCATGCAGATATACAGGCTGAAGGGGTGAACTACTTAGTGAGAAGCTCTACAGAGAGAAACATGTCATAATTGGCTCCTGAATCATCAGAATGATGATTCCCCTCCTGCTTATCAGTACCTAGCACTGGGGAAGGGAGCAGCAACTTGCCTTTGCACAGTAACTTTGTGGCTCAAGCTAATGATCAGGAAGTTGAAGACCTGGGACTCATGACTGCTTCTAAGTCTTGAATCACCAGGCTACAGGATTGTAAAATGCTTTTTACCACTCTCACTGCATCTGGACTTCACGCAGAGGAGAATGGAAAATTCATAGAATCAGCAACAGGTGAAGTTTATAGAAGTTTTGATTCCAGTAAGAAGTGGATTCCTCTGGCAGAGAAGAGCCGTGGATTATGAGCTCTGTTTCTAATGTTCATTGCATATTTTATTTAATGATACTTAGGTGGATATTGAAGAAAGTATCCCTAGAGCAGAAACTCATTCTGCTCTAAATGAATTGTTATAGCTGGAAAGCAAACCACTGTGCAGCTCCCCTATCCTGACAATGGCATGTTACTCTGCAAACTCCAGGCTTCTTTAGATGATAATATAATCTCTGTGGGATCATAACAAATGTGCTCTTATCTGTAAATCCTGTCTCCAAAATCAGCCTCTGCAAATGCCCAGCCAAGTGCAGAGGAGCAGAAGGAACAGAGAGCTGTCAGAGTACTGATCACATCTTAAACTACTGATGACAATGCAAATGGGCTTTATCCAAAAGCCACTGGGCTGAATAAAACTTCTCCCACTCATTATTCTTCTTGATTATTAAACCCCAGCAATTCAAGGCCCAGCAAAGTGATGCATATCTAAGACATGAATTCAGATACAACATTTACATATGAATTTGAACATCTCCTTTTAGGATATGCTTCGATAGAGCACAATTATACAGCCTGGAAGAAGCCAATTGTGCCACTTATAAATGGCCAAAGAAGAAATTCTCAAAAAAAAATCCATTGATTACAAAAGGTCTAAATTGCAAATCTCTCAAAGTGTTCATCACTATTCTCTATCAGAGGCTGCAACTGCCTTCTTTCTGCTGTGAAGAGCACCAACTTCAATTTTCACACCTTTCAGATTTAAAATGGTATTTACAAGGATTAAATTCCCAAAAACCCAAATAATTTCACTGTAATTTCTGAATCAGCACAGTCCCATTAACCCAGCAGGAGGAATCAAGTGGCACAAACACAGAACTTCTTTACTCTGTCAAGTAATACAGCAAAGTCAGGAGAAAAATGTCCTACCTCATAGATCGCATAGTTGAACATATAGAATTTTTTGAGACCTGAGCAAATGATCTGATAGTAATTTTATTGTAAACACAATATGTTTAACATATGAAACAAAATACTCATAGGAAGAAATAATATGTTTATTGATACAGATTTTATATTTGAAAAAATATTTTTTTTGGAAGCCAAGTCTACCTTCAGGTCTGAAACCAAAGCCTTTTCACTGATTGCAGAGTAGCAGTTCTGAACAAATGCTCTTACCTTGCACCACTTTCTATAAAGCAAAACTGGGAAAAAGGTCTCCGCTTTCTCAACTCTCATTTTTGAGGGAAAAAAACCAAACTAAGAATCAATTCCACTTTAGGATGAAGTATATAATGTACAGAGAGTCAATGAACATAAAAGAAAATCATATTGTACTTCAACACTTAGAAGAACCACAGCAGTTACAGGCTTGTGCACCTTCCCAGCATCTCTTACCTACCATTTTCTGTTATCTGCCCCACTCCCTCTCACTGAACCTTAGGAGCCCTTGGGTCTTCTTTCAGTAATATTTCTTCTTCCAAATGATTCTCTACAACTTGCTTTATGTATCCCAGTAATGTTTCCTTGTTATCCTCTGAATCCACTGTGAGAGACTGGACGTTAACATTAAGAAACTTTTCCTGGATTTCGACAACCTTTTTCTCAGTTTTTATTTATGCTTCTATAAGTGTCTGGGGTTTTTTCACCTTAGGCAACACCTATTTCATGCCATATTGGAAAGGCAAAGATACAGATTTTCCTTGGTGACTTCTAGAGCTATTTTATAAGTGCACAGAAATTAAACAAAATGGCTTTTAAGGATAGAACTTTTCTTTCCAAGTTTTTCAAGCTTGTCTTCTTCTGATAGCTTTTCAAGCTGTTAAGTCTGCATTTCCTGCCACAAGATTTGCCAAGCAATCTGATATAATTGCAAGATGATTGTGATGTATTATAGGATCATGAGGAGGATAAACTGATCATCATGGATAAGCCAAAAAGTTTAAAAAACACTACACTGCAATATTTGTGTAGTCCTTCATGCCAAATCTGTGAAGACCCCCGAGAATGACATTGAGCTACTTCAAGTTTTTTAACATGTTGGACTGAAAGCTTGAAAATGGAACTGGGGTTTATTTGTTCCTAGGTTTGAGGGTTCATTTTCACCAGATGGTTGCAACCTCTTTCAGTTACCTGTCTCTTTGGTATTCATTAATATTTACTCATTTAACAGATTTCTTTGATCCTCAAAGATTGCTGCCAGGAAAAGTAATCATCTGATTTCAGGTTTTTGAAGAGCTGGATGGCCTGTATTTTTTCCCTCTTCCATACATCCTTTTCCTTCCCTTCGATGGATTCATCATCACATACAGGCTGCCCAAGTGTTGTCTCGCTTTCAGAAAGTTTCATGACTTGATGGTCTTCCTGACTATTATCCATCTTCACACTGGATTTTAGGCTGTGGAAGCAATAGTCACCAACCTGGCAAAGGAAAACTGGCTCAGTGCTGTCAGGGTTTAACACCACCAAGTTACCTTCTGACAAAGGCTGCTTTCTAGGAATACCATTTTCCTTCTGTAAGATAGGCAAAGAAATCTTTGTGGGCTTTGAATTTTCACGGAGACCTTCAGGCAGAGTAAGATAGTCACCAAAGGTATCCAGGTGTAATTCAGGAGATGAGGCTGGTGCTTGGCCTGAAACTGGGATCATGACACCAGTTTTCCCCTGAGAAGACTCATGGCAAGAGTGGTCACTGGGAGGCTGGGGCTGCTGTGAGCCACAAGGTGACTCCTCGGCTGTGACAAGTGGAGGATGGGTGGAGGTGCTGGCTGATGGCAGTACCAGGCTGTCCGTGGTGATGTACTCCAAAGGGCACTGTTGAGGAGATGTGGTACAGCTGAGAGCCTTTGGAGAGTTCTGCTCCTCTGTTCCCTTGTTGGTGCCTTCTCCACAGGGTGATGAGGCCTGTGAGACTTCTTCCTTGTCACTGACGTGCTGCATCATTTCCTTCTGATCTGGGAGCATGTCCCTTGGAGAAGCTGCTTCTGGCTGCTCCTGGCTCTGTGGGGCCTGGGGAGAGTCTTCCCTTGGGAGAGTCACATACTGAAGGGAAACTGATTTCTTACTGAGTCCCACAGGGTCCATTTCCAGGGTCTGGTGTATATCAGGGTGAGAGGACACCACTGGGCTGTACAAGTACGGACCATTGAAAGCAAAGCAAGGGATTGCTGTGTGGGAATCAATACTTGCATCAGCACTGTTTCTCCTTGAAATGGGAAAGGAATGACCAGCTCTCTGACTTGAGCAGGCAACTGGGGCATGCTCTGACTCATTTAAAGCATGGTATGAGTTCTGTAGGTCAGGTGTAACAGGGGAAACATCTGTCTTCTTAGTCTGCCCTTCAAGGCACTCTGCCAAAGTCTTCGCCGGCCTGAATGTGGGAAAGTTAAAAATTGTTCATGAGAGAGATTATTGTTTTAAACACAAAACATAAACCAATCTTAGTTGAAAACACACATAGCTACACACAGCCTTAGAAAAAAAATTGTGCAGATGCAGCTACTATTATTTTTTGTAATAAAAAATTGAATCTCCTCCTCAAAAGCAACTTGTATAGGATTTTTAGTGACAGAACATTTGATTATATTCTGCCATGATGCAGTGAGGTCTTAGAGACTATCCACAGTGTCACCATCATGTGCTGTTCACTCACTTGTCCACAACTTGAAGGAAGCTAGCCTGCTCCATCTTCTCTGAAAGGTTGTATTTGTTGAAGTCCAGCTGGTTGCTTGTTGGCCAACTTCCCAAATGTCCTTTCTGAAAATGAAAAAGCAGACATGACCAAAGAGCAGTATCTCACTGGCAGTAGAATCAGGAATTGTACATTCCCCATGGACGAAGAAAACAAATAGAAGAGCCTATAGCACCTGGTAACAGGGATACAAGTTCACGAATACAACTCAAAGGTATGTTCTCCTCTCCAGAAGATGGTTTCTTCAAACCCATATTGCCTTATCACTGACCTGACTACAAGTACTCAGTGAGCCAGCTAGGAAAGATGCCCTCCTAAACTTGTTATTTGTGAATGGAGGACCCAAGGGATTTGATAGTAGGTAGTTGTCTTGGCCAAAGTGATCATGAAATGATTGAGTTTAACATTTTCAGAGTAATGGGAAAAAACGAAAAGGAACAGTAGAGTTACTACTCTGGTCTTCAAGAGAGCAAACTTCAAGCTGTTCAGGGAGCTACTTGGCAGCATACCCTAGGAACCTGCTTTTGAGAGTTAGTGAGCCCATAAGTGCTGGGCAGGTTTTAAGAACCCCCTTTTAAAAGCAAGGCACAGGAAATTTTAAAGTACTGAAAATTTTTCTACATTGATTTTAAATCACAGTTGTGTTGACAAGCACAGCACAAAGAGGTCTGCTAAATATAAGAGCACTGTTATGTTGAGTAGGACCAGAACTTCTAAAAACAAGTAATAGATAAATGAAGGTATCTGTTAATTGTGGACTAGAAAACAAGAAGAGCTCTTGAGATTATTGGAAGTCCTGAAAAAGAAAAAGAAATAATGAATCCTTCAAGGCACAGTTCCCTCTTACCCGCAGATAGCCCTGGATCAGGAGACTCTTGCTGGGGTTTGGAATCTTTTCTTCCCACATTTTCTTCTTCCTGCAGCAAGAGCAGTTTTCAAGATTTGCTTCTCAATTTGCTGCTACCAGAAAAGGCTGCACCACATAGACTGTGCTGCTCAGCACAGCAGGGCACAGCCAAGGCAGCGCTGCAGCCCTACCCAGCTCTCTTCCCTGCACAGCCATGCTCAAGGCTGCCCACCAAGGCCCATCTCCACCCAAACCTCTCTCCTGGGGGACAAGAAGTGCCTCAGACTTCATGCCACCCACATGGGCTGTTAAGTCTCCCTGATGCAATGCAAGCCTACCTGAGGAAATACTTATAGCTGCAATAAGCAACTATCAGTGAAGCGATGATGAGAGCTGGGAGCATCACTGGGAGAACCAGAGGTGGCAGAACTGAAACAGAGAAAAGAGAAAATCTATCCACCTGCAGAGTGACTGTTTCCTGCAAAAGGTTTTTCACTCTGGCCACTATTCAGGGAATTTGATATGAGGAGGAACAGGATCATAGGGCCTTCAAACTGTTGGAATATCTTCCAAAGTGGGACAGGCCAAATGTGCCCTGAACAGCACACTGACCAAAGGAGTTCATTGTTTCCTTTACTGATTCACTTCTTAGCTTCTACTGACATCAGGATTAAACATTTTAAGCTAATGAAAGGATGGTTATGAACCTAACTCCACTATGAACAACAGGCATGGCTTCAGACATCTTAAGTCTGCCTGACTCTGCACAGTTCTGAGGAAATGGGGTCTCAGAGATTTTCTAAGAGCTCCCCCTGTCAACAGCCACAACAGCACACTAATTTCTTCCTGAATACATGTACCAAAATTTGCCCACAGTATAATCACTACAGCCTTCCTCAGGACAAATCATATAAGATCATATTACTTTGGGCAAAAGATTGTATGATGGCAGACATTCTGCCTCCAAGTCCATAAACAGCAAGAACATATAAAGATTTTATCTCCAGCAGACTCCATTGTGTGTTTTACACAACCTTATAGTCACTCTGCAAATATAAAAAGCTGATGTTTTATCTTCTATCTTCTTAAAGTATCAAGCTCTTTAGTCACTGACAGCAGAATGGATTACTGGAATCAGAAAATAATGATAATCTTTTGGGCAGGATGTCTTTGATTCATTCTCCACATGGAAAACTTTATGGTTAGTTGTACTCACCTTATGAAGGCAAGCAAGAAAGAAGCTTAAAAGGTCATTCACTTCCTTCCCTAGCATTGTTGATGTACTGCAAGGATGCAGGCAGGGCAGCTGCCTTGGTAAGTGACTCCAACTAGGCCATGGCTGCACCTCACTCCAACCCCAGCTGAGACAATGTGTTATACTAAAGAGCCATCCCAGCCATTAGCAGTCCACCAAAACCTGAGAGAAGCATGGAAAGTACCATTCTCAGTCTTCCAGGTGAACTCCTCACTCCATTCACTCCAAGGTCCCTCATAGTCTGGAGGCTTATTCACCCTTGCACGCATTTTCCCCCTATATTCTGTAGATGCTGCCAGCATCTGCAGGGTGAAGATGAAGGGAGGTTCATCATTGCTGATATTTAACACCTGGAGAGTCTGAGGAGAAGGAAGAAGCACAAATGATAGAGGTGAGAAGAACTGTCTTTCCATTTGACCAGTGAAGAAATATCCATGACTCTTGCACTTTCTTAGTTACCTTTTCATATCGGTCGTTTTCCCAGTACTTGACTTGGTATCTCTGTGGTATGAAGTTGTACTTCAAATTGTGTTTTTTCCACCTTAGTTCATACTCTTGGTTCCCTGTTGCTGTTACTGACACATTTGCAGGCGGCAGCACCTGGACTGAAACACACTGAATGTCTCAGAGCACTTACCAACCTACTGGTCTCTTTCCACATTGTGAATCATTTCCCGGGACTGAAAACAAGGTTGTTTTGTGCAATGTAAAATGGCTCAGCTTTTTCATACTTCTTAACTCTCTGCATCTTCATTTTCTAATCAAATACAACAATATTAACGGTATACAAGAGTATTAAATAACAGAAAATCCATACCCATGAATACTGAGAGTGCTCCCTGTGTACAGAAAAGCAGCAAAGCAATAGTTGAAATATCTGTACTTGTCCACCACATTACCAGAAATTTTCAATTCTTTTGGAGCTACCTCCTGATATTTTCACCCACTGCAGGAGCTGCCCCAGCTTTAGAGTTTGAGAAGTCACCCAAATACCTTCAGATACATGTGGGCAGAGATGACCTACCTGGTGCACCTCACTGGGAAAAGGATTCCTGCCTCATCCAGGGTTCCAGGGGCCATTGCACAAACCCACAAGAGCTCACTGACTTCTTGAGAAATCACATAGTGACACACTCCTACTCACTACAGACACCTCTCACCGCAGTCCCGTCACCTGGGACATTCACGAATGTGAATCACAGAGAAGTCAACAGGATGGCAAATGCTCACTGAGAAGCTCCAGGTCACAACCTGGATTTCTGCACAACAGTTTCCATCACTGTCACCTTCCTCAGAGTAGCAAGTGCCACTGAGGAACTCCACACCTACACCCCAGAGCTCTGACCTGATACAATCCCTTTCTTCATCAGCGATTGTTTCTTCCACTTCCCACTCACATTTCCTCAACACCATTGTCCTCAGCCCCACTTGCTCAGACAGGCATCTCTCCAAGAAACAAGAAGGAGTAGCAGGAAACAACACAGGAACTCACTGTTTTTGTGGGCTTCAATCGTCTTTTCCTCTGTCTTGGCCCGGACAGATACATGGTACTGGCTCTGGCTTCTAGAATTGCTAACAGGGATCTCACAGCTCTGGACCACGTATGGGGTGTGGGGCAAAGTCTTCTCATGCACAGGAGAGCACTCCTCTTCTCTGAAGAGAAGAAAGAGGATGAATGGGAATCAGGGGGATGGGACAGGCAGAAGCCCCATGGGAGAGGCACAGACACACTGCCATGGACAGAGCACATACTGTGATTCTGGGGTGGCCCTGACGAACAAGCCAAAGAGGACAGAGGTGGTGATCACTTTCTTCACTTCCCAGCTGCACGTCAGACGATCTCCACCATTGAAGAGGCAGCGAAGGTTCCTGGGCTGAAGGCCACCTTCAGAGAACACAAGTGCAAGGTTAGTGGCAGGAAGGTTCTGGCTTCTCAGTTTCCAATCCAACTCCCTCCCATGCTACCTTCAGGGGTCTTCCATGACACCTCCGTGCTCCACTTGCTGTACTGCCCAGAGAAGCCACTGGCCTGCCCTGGTCTGGCTCGCACACGGGCAACGTAGCTGCTCCCTGGGACAAGGTCCTCAGGCCTGAGACTGCACTGGGTGGTGCTGGAGAGCAAGAGCGAGGCAGCTTCCTGTTGTTGGGAGAGAGGAAGGGAAGAAGGAAATTGGGACATTGAGGGATGGAGAGGTGCAGGGAAGACAGGGAAAGAGTGAGAGGAGGAGGAGTTGACTGCCAGGCTGCATCTCCAACAATCCCACAAGTGTGATGGTCCATGCACATGCTGCCATGCAGTGTCTCCTCACTGCCACACAAGAGGGCTCCAGCGTGTGCTGCAGCACAGCTCAAGACAGGTGAGGCACAGCCACTGTCAGGCACAATCTTCCCTCGCAACAAGTAGCAAACTCCTGCAGCTTGCAAAGTCCAGACTGTCTTCAGCTCCAGCTACACATGTTCATAGCACTGCTCAGCGCAGAATTAGGTGGGAATCTGGCCAAGATAATTCTCTTAAAATCTAAAGATCAGTCCGACAGGTACAGAGCCAGAAACATGTGCAGATTTAAGGAAATGATAGGGCAAAGGATATGGACTCCTAAAAACCTAAAAAAAAAAAAAAAAAAAAAAACCCAAAACATATCTGTCTCAAAGGGGGAGCAACTTCAAATGTATTTTGCTGTTTTCCCCATATGAACCCACAGCCTCCTGTTCGATCACGATTTAATTCAGTTTAAGAGGGATTCAAATCCAACTCAAATCCAAGTACAATGGTTGGGAGTTTCTTTGAGTGGAGAAGAGATCTTTGCATTCCGTTCAGGAAAAATGGCATTTCACAGGACAAGTCACTTGCTAACAGAAAGAGAGCCCCTTCCACCTGACCCAAAACAACACTTGTTGTAGCTGTTCACAGTGACTGAAGAATGGAAAGACCATTCATTTGCATAACTTTTTCCACAGACTTTGAACTGCCCAAATTGGTGCAGCCCAAACCAGGACACCTCAGCTCCTCTGCTCTTACCTCCCAGGACTCCCACTGCCGCTTGTAAGTGACTTCATAGTCCAGTGCACTGCCCAGCCCCTGGCTTCCATCGGCTGTTTGCCAGGTCAGCAAGAAGTCTCCTGATATCATTGGGCTGACTGAGAGGTTTTGAGGTGGGAGGGGCCGAACTGGAAGGTGAAGGTACAATGCATGAGAGGAGATAATGAGGAAATGACACAAAGAGGGGAAGAAAACATCTAGGTAAGCTTCCCCATTTCCAGAGTATCTTATCCCTGACAGACCAAGTACCTCCTGCTTTACTGGCTCCTGAGATGATACCACATCCAGCTGCTCTCAGAAACTTGCTGCCTTCTCTCCCTACCCAACCCTTGCAATGTGGAGTTCTTTGGCAGTTTTCACAATTCTAGATCAACAGCAAATACATTCTCAAAAATCCTTAAAATTCATTGGGAAACAAGAATTTGGTATTTTAAGCCTTACCGTTTTGGAAAAGATCAACATCCAGTTCTGTTTGATTAACATCTTTTCCGTTTTTAGGCCTGAAGCCATAAGTATCCTTTATCCCTATTCCTAAATAGTCTGTAGTCCTGCGGCAGACCCAGTGCACAAACATGTCTGGAGATTCATGCAAGTCACTTTCTGTCTGGCGTTCACAAGACATGTTCTTGTTCTCCCTGTGTACAGAGAAAGTGATCTATAAAGAACTGATCCAAAAACCTGTAGTTAGTACAAAATTAAAACCTGAAACCAATTTCATCCCATCCTGATGTTATAATTCACAAAGGCACTTATATCCTCTTCTCATTGTTCCTATTAGTCCTGGTTTGCATCAGTAAATACGAGAAACATTTTTTATACCAGAATTTTGCCTCCCCATTTCAAAGTCGTGTGGCAGAATGTTACAGTACCAGCTAATTTTTTTTTTACTTTTTAGCCTAGCTCTATGTAATCTCATATTTTTAGGTGAGAAATAGTATGATGAAAATTTATGTCATGTAAATACACCTTTTACTCAGAGTTAAAGGCCATAAAACTTCTGATGATCCTAAACTGCTTTACTACTCTCATTTTGCAGTACCAGAAAAACACTTAGAAAAAGATTCTCAACCAAAATGTACTTCTATATCCTTAGTAGTTCTGTTCTGCCAAGGGACCTTAAGTATTCATTAAAGATTTCATCCACAATGTTAATCCTCCTTTCAGATGGCTCTTCTCCAGGCCAAGCAGCATCATGAAAATTAGAAACATTTTTTTTAAACTAGGCATGAGAGGATAATCTTTGTGTGGTTGCAGTAGCCTTAGCTGCTGGAGAGATGCGTTGCTTCTTTATGCACCCTGTGGAATTCTGTTTGTGCTTATGGCTTCATGCCCAGTATATTATCTTTTTCCAGCTCAGATGAGAAATATTAAGTTGTGAATATTTAAGGCCAAATAGTCTCTTCCAGGACAGGATGGAGTCTTCTAGCCAACTTTATATATCAGCAAGCATAATTCAGCACTATTGCTATTTTTATAAGTTGGGTATTAGCAAGGAAACCAGGGACATTGCTGAAGTACGGATTGGACACTGCAGTATGTGTGTAGCCTTAAGTAAAAGAGTCAGCCCAAAGGGTGTGAAGCCGTGAAGTTATTTCTATCTACTCACCAGCATTACCTTACAGGTTGGGGTTTAGTCAACTATTCTTCATCTATGAGCTGATCTTGTTTAATTGTTGGCCATTTTGATTTCAGCTGTGTGACTGTCCATGTTTAACACCTGCTTGTCTGATTCCTTCACCTCAGTTATATTTCATGATCCACACACTTCATCATGTAACAATGTTTCAGAGAATCCTCCAAAAGTCCAAGAAACTTTATATCATCTTTTCCCAGAAGTATTTAGCCTCAAGGTCCTGTTCCAAAGTTCTTCCACTGTTTTCATCTACTTTTAGGTCTATTAAATTCCCACTTGTTTGCAATAAAATCAAGAGTTCTTAATTTTTCCTTTTCTTCCTGTATCTCCAGACTCTAAATAATTTTCTTCTCAACTATCCATCTTTGCCTTCCTCTCTCCCTTAACTATTCCTCTATTTCTGTCCTTTCTTATCCTCACCAATGATCCAGTCTGGTGATTTGGTTCCCTTTTGAAAAGGAAACAAATGTGACAGAGAGATACTGTCATAAACACACCAGTATCTCTTGGAGGAAAACTGATGGCACAGATAGAGAACTTACCAGCTCTCTCTATCTCATAAATATACAGTCTACACATATTTCTCAAAAGTTATCAAAACCACATTCTCAATCCTCCTAAATGAGCAAAAGGACAGGGGGAATGTCTCCTCCCTTTAGGGTTACAAACAACATTTACACTTGTTCTGACACCTCCTTCTCCCCTAATGCTGATTATTAGCAGCCTGTATGCCCTGTATTTCATATCTATGATCCTACAACAAAATTATGGAAAATAATTGTAAAGGTGATAAAAATATCTCCACTGGCATAGCTTACTCATTCCTCTCTTCTAGATGAGGCTCAGAAGCAGGTATAACTTTTGCTTGATTAAAAAAGAGTGTGGATGTGCTTTCTAAAAACTTGACTGCATGTCCCCAGAATTCCAAGTTATGGCAAATTTCCCTTTGTACTTTTATCTAGCTCAGCACATTTCAGGTACTTACATGTCAATATTATCCCTTTGGTAAAGAATCATACCAATGAGGTCATGAGCCTCTGAATGCTCCATCCATGTGCAAGTCACCTGTGAGTTGTAGTCACTGTAGCACTTCAAGCTTTTCATTGGGATACTCTCTGGGAAAGAAATTCAGGCAAAGAAAAGATGCAGTGATTAAAAATATAAATGGTGAGAGATGAGATACAGAATGTGTGAGGCTCTCATAAGAAAAGTCTCCTCTTGGCACCAGAAAATCCTAGACTCACAGAAATGTTTGGGTTGGAAGGCACCTTAAACATCATGTAATTCCTCCTGCCATGGGCAGGGACATCTTCCATTGCACCACTTTGCTCAGAGCACCATTCAATCTGGCCCTGAACATCTCAGGGATGGGGCATGACTCCATGAATATATGTGCAGAGTTGTGACCACTCTGCACATCTCCGCAACACACAAGTGTCCAAACCAGGCTACAGCTAACAACAATTTAGTGAAATCTTTGTGCCTGCAAGACATACAGTTCTAGCCAAACACTGAGTATATCCAAGGATTAGTCGATACCATGGTTAGCAGACATATGGTGATCATTTCCTACTTATGTGTTGCTGTGGGAACTTTTTTGCTACTAACTTCCCAGTAAAGTTTGTAATGCTAGAAAGGTCTATTTCTAGGTGAGATGCTCTGAGAATAGCCTTGCTATGACTCAGAAGAATGTCCAAACTAATTTGTTGGAACTAGATTTATGATCCAGAGATGGCCAGATCTCTCATGAAGGATATTTTCTTTTTTAAGCTCACAACTGTGAAGCTGAAAAATATAGACTGCCTCTGGCACATGCACTATGAAGCAAGCTGCTTTCTTATCCTTCCTTATTTTCCCAGAAGGCAATATCCATGCTGCACTATTGGGCTATTGCACTTTCAGGTGACAAAGGTGCATACATGAGTGTGCTCTCTCAAATAATATTTCTCGATGAGAGCTATAATCAGCTTGTTTGAGAGGCTTTTTACAGGCAAAAACCCATCAGAACACAATGTTGCTGTCTTAGGAGGCATAAGAGGGACCTTACTTTGATCTTCTACTGAAAACCAGTACAAAGTTCTACTGCTTTCCTTGTGTAACCAGAAAATGGAGCATCCCACATAGAAAAGAATGTGGAAGTGTCAATGTGGGGGTAAGGCTCAGAATGCCAAGAACCCAGTCTGACCTACACTTCAGAGACCTCAAAGGAAGATATCCTGTAATTAATGCTGGGCCAGGCAGCACAACTCCTCCAGCTACTGCAGACATGAGCATCTGCATTAGAAAAGGTAGATGTCCATGGAGCACAACTCCTGATAACACTCTTTGTCTGCTCTCTCTAGGATGGCTATATGCCTAGTCTTGTGGTAGGTATGGTGTACTTCCTATTGATTTCCCAGCTCTGTGAAATCAAATTTGGAGGCAGGGGAGGACAGAGCGTGGGAGGAAAAAGGAAAAGGAAAAAGGAAAAAGGAAAAAGGAAAAAGAGAAGAGAAGAGAAGAGAAGAGAAGAGAAGAGAAGAGAAGAGAAGAGAAGAGAAGAGAAGAGAGAAAAAGAAAAGAAAAGAGAAAAGAAAAGAAAAGAAAAAAGAAAAGAAAAGAAAAGAAAAGAAAAGAAAAGAAAAGAAAAGAAAAGAAAAGAAAAGAAAAGAAAAGAAAAGAAAAGAAAAGAAAAGAAAAGAAAAGAAAAGAAAAGAAAAGAAAAGAAAAGAAAATTCTCATTGTGTAAGAAAGGAAGCACAAGCAATGGATATGGCAGATGGTCTCTTTATCTGTCAGCTATTCCAGAAGAAGAAAAACAGGTCATCTGGATTTTGCTCTTGGTAGCCCCCACCACACTGTCTTGTGTCTGGCCACATGTCTCTACTCCTGCACACCATCTGAATTATGCATTCATTTGCAGTCCTTCATTTTCCTATGTTTTCACTAATTATCAGGGTCTATCCCTCCTTCCATTCACTCATTATCCAATCAGCTTGTTCATCTCATCCATTTATATACTGTCCATACCACCAACATACAACTGATTTAGCTGTACATGCACCTGCTACATGCTGGTTTTGCTCAGGATGTCTGCTCTCTTACAGCTTAGAAAACAGGAGAAGAAAGCAGAAAAGCAAGCAGAAAAGGAGGAAGAGCATTGGCTGAAAGAAGGAGACATTTAAAAAGAAAGGCAATAATGGAAGGATGAAAGAGAATATAAATTTGAATCTCACCTTGAATGGCTTGAACATGGAAGACCAAACACAGATACAGCAGCAGGATGAAAATCTCTTTTATGTCCATATTGTCCTTGGCACACAGGCTTGATCCTAACTCAGAATTTCAGAGTTTCCATTGCCCACTGGCCACTCTCTTGCCCTGCTTACTGTGGAGCTGTTTGTTTCTGTTTCACATAAAGAGAAGTAAAACTGAATAAGGGAACTTCTTTAAGATCATGTTGAAGTGACATTCAGGAAGAACTTCTACCAGACATTTCTTGTAGGACAAAATTCACGTCCTCACTGTGTGTTGTTGCAATGCAAGCAGAGAATGAAGTAAATGTACATTTCCAAGGAAGTGCAGGGATTTGGTCAGCTGAGCAGCAACAAGACAAAAATCCTGATTTGTGATGAGAACTCATCCTTAAAATTAATTTCATTCTTCTGCTCTTTATGCTTAAAGCCTTCCTAATGAACCACAACAGTGGTTAATTTCCTTAAAAATATGATCTCAATGACAAAGTTCCTAGGAACTATAGTGGATGGATTTCCATATTCATTCACTCTGAGAATTTTCTTGAACTTTTCTCAGTGTGCCCCAAACAAGTTGCAAATTGTAGACAAACTACCAAAGAAATTAATTTAATTTTTTTCCTGGTTTTTGGTTAAGACTAAAAGTAGATTGAGCAGTTCCAGGACCATGGACCACACTGTTCAATACTGGAATTTAAGTAATTTTGGCCATCTCTCATCGCTCTCTCAAAATCATAGTACACACACCTACCTAAGTACATTACAGATCTGAGACTTTTTCTACTTTAGGGGAGCATGGAAAAACCACTTTTCAATTCCTATTGATTTTCAGATTCCCAAAAGCCACTTCCTTGGACTGGAAACAGCTGCCTGAGCCGTTGAATAATCATTGCAGCTAAGGAATCCCCCAGTAACTCACAGGTCCTTGTATGAGAGCAGCCTCTACCATTATGCTTCCCCCAGAAAGGAAGTCATTCCCTTACCTGAATCCAGGGGTGTCTGTGAGGCGGATGATTCAACCTGATGGGGAACTCTCCCTGTCCAGCACCACCCCCCAGCACCAGAATCCTCTGATGCAGATTTCAGCAAATCCACACTTGCCTAGAACTGGAGACAGAAGTATAAACCAACCACAGGATTTTCTTGGCGAGCAAGTCTTCAAAATAACTACTGCATCTTTTATGAACCTCAAATGCCACTTTCAGAGAAGCTGACACCTCCCTTTCAAGGAAAGTCTGTGCAATTGCACAAAATAGGAAGTCTGTACTTCCTATTTAGCCCCCAAAGCATGCACTTAGATGGGACTGTTGGGTTAACTGGGAAGGGAGGGAAAGGAAGTTTGTCATTGCCAATCTATGTGTTAGTAATTACCAGATCATGAGACTTATGTATTTTAAGAAAGATACAGGACTGACTGCAGCAGATGTAAGAGACATGAAGAAAGAATTTTCTGTTTTTCACTCCAGTGCTGTTTCTTGTTTTGCTCTAGACTAGACAATCTTCATGGCAGGGATCTCTCTGGACTTTTGTTTGTACATCTGTATTGGGGGAGAGTGAACTACCTTTATCTCTGTAACTCTTTAGTAATATTTCTAAGTTTTACCCATTTCAACAACAATTAATAATAAACTATAAGTACTGTAGTACATAAAGAAAACAAGAAAACTGGTGAGAGTAGTTGATCTGAAGTTATCCTACATCCAAGGCAGCCTGATCTTTTAATCCAACCATAAAGCAGCCCAGAAGCCTTCAGAAATAAACCTTAGGAAAGTTAGGCAGCCATAAGGGAGAAACATGCTCAGGTTTGTGTTCTCAGGGATAAACTATGGGGGCTTATATGAGTCCCCAGATACAGAATATAACTGGCAGAGACCTGCACTGCTACTCCTCCTCTCAATCCTCACGGTACTGACCAAAACCACAGGCAGCAGAGTTATTCTCTCATCAGAACTGCATCAATAAACAAGCAAAAAAACCCCAAAAAACCCCTATCATGTGAATAAGGGAAACATGCAAAGCAAGAAAAAGAAAATGGATAATATCTGGGGTAACTGTGTGTGAGAAGGTGTCCATATAAAACCTGCAGACAGTTAGGGGAATATGTAACTTGGCTGGATGGGAAGAATTTATTTTGCATTGCAGTTTAAGGGCAGAGGGGGATCATCCTGCCCTGATTTTCAAAGGCCAGTGTGTTTATGTTCTTCCAGCACCCTTATAAAAGAGGACAGTTGCTCCCTAGCAGACCTTTTTCCTCCCTTTCCCTTCTCATTGAAAATGTTCCTCCATTTTGAGAGAGACATGCCGGTTGGCATGAGTTGCTGGTTACATCACAGGATCCAATTGTCACTGAAAATCTCTGAGCGCCACTTGCTCTTTTGAACTCCAGGAACAAGTAACAAAGAATCCTGCACACCAGAAACTTTGCAGTCCATACCTGCCATTAGGCTTCAAACTTACAATGCATTTTCTTACGTATCACATGTAATATCACATTGCTGTTACTTCATCTCCTTTCTAAACTGCATTGCTACAATGCCTCTGAAGCAGGAAGTTACATTTTGTAATATTTTAATAAAATAATGTCAAGAAGCCGATCCCCCCCAAAAAAACACTTTTAAATAAAAATTGACAAACTAATATTTAACTTTATTCATTGAAGAATCTGATACAGTAATTTCTTGATAGTTCTACTTTGAATGCAGTGTCAGAAAGCAGAAGATAGAGAAGAAACTGCTGTTTGAGTAGGATATCCTACACATTTTCCTAGAACATGAAAATAAGTAGATTGTACAGTTATATAAAGGTCTAAAAGGAAGACCACAGGTGTACTAGGTTTGATTCACAGAATTCAATATACTGGTCAGTGGAAAAGAAGAAAGCTAAGATGGGCTGAAACTTCTTCACTGAAATCCAAAAAAGTTTTATTGATCCTCTGAGGACAAACTCTGAACACCCAGTCAGACTCCAACGGCCCACAAACCTTCAGATCAGCAAATGAAGAGAAATTTATGGGAGTCTAGAGAAAAAACAAAAGCTTATGAAGACATTCTGGACAAATAACTAGTCTTGGGAGTAAGAACAGAAACTAGAGCAGGTCTAAGGGCTCAGGAGACCTCTTTTGCAGGCTGACACTGACTTGCTTTGTAAACATGGCCCATGATTTTATTTCTCTATTACTCACTTTCTCTGGTCTCTATGTAGATGTCTGTATTGCAGATGTGTGCTAAAAAGCTGAAGAAGTTAACTAAGTACAGATTTTACACTGAAAGGTAATATATCACTAAAAATTACTCATTTCAAGGACACTTCAAAAACATTTTGAAGGAAACTGCCTACAGAGAGGAATATCTATATAGCACTTACATAGCCCCTACTGTTTGAGTAGCACCTGTTCCTGGGCTAGTGTTGTAGACACCCAAGTCATCTTTGTGAGTGATGTGCAACTTCCAAGGGAAGAAGTGCTTCTCAGAGGGACTTCTTCTGCTCTGAAACACCATGAGTTCAACATCCTGATCGGAGAGCAAGCGGATCAGGTCACCTTCAGGATCCCGGTAATTCAAAACAATGTCTTCTTGGTTAAACTCCTGCCTGGGAGAAAAGAAATGGATTGATCCCAAGAAATCAAGGAATGCCTGGGAGGTGCTACATGATGAATAATATACTGACAATCTAATTAATTTTAATAAAAGTCACACAAACCCTTGGGTATCTTGGCTTTCTTGATGCAGCAGTACTAGAAATCATATAGCCACATTCATGCTGTGTTGTGTTTAAGCTAAGAAATCTACCAGAACCAAGAACCATTTCCAGTAACACCACATAAATGGCACAATTAATCTGTGTGTTTGATAGAACTACCATGCAAAAGAGCTGACTGTGGTTACCACCCACTTTTGCCTACTTATTTTTGCTCTTTCTGAGGAGTGTAAGAATATTAGAACAGGTGTTCTATTACCAGTATTTACTAATATTTAATGTTCTAAATTGTTGATGTTCAACACCAGATTAATCTAGTTTAACAAGTGTTAGAAGGCCGTGTCCTACATCATGAAGAAATGTACTAGACAAAAGATGCTTTTATGGGGGTATGGCTCTTGTCATAGTACAAGAAATGGAAATTTCTACCCATCACAATTGAGTCAGAAGTGTGTCATTCCTTACTCGTTGACAATCCCAGAAAGGACTAGTGTCTGCACAGATGACCCTAGGCCAAGTCAAAGTGTAACTTCTTCAAGACACTTGAAAAGTATTTCATACATAAAACATGGAGCTGACCAAGTAGAATGTGGAAAAATCTCAAACCAGAATGAACTTGACAAATGTTTAAGTATCAAATATACAGCCAAGTGCTTGCATTGTACCTCATCAATTCCATTAGATCTTTGAATGATGGAATGCTGCTCAGATCCTCTTCCACTGAGATATCCCTGTATTTAGAACACATATACTCATTACATATCATGACAAGAGAATTGTTGGTGTTTCTTCATCAGCAAACTTGAAGGCTATTTTGTTACTACCTGATGGTGCTCACAATCTCATCATAGTAATAACAGCGAACTTTATTAACTGTGTCTTCCTGCTGTGGTAAATCTTTTATTATCTTCACAAAAGCACATGGGAAAATCCCAGTGGCACCATCAGCAGTTCCCTGGAATGATAGGAAATGTTAGAATCAAGAAAACCATGCCATTTTGGCCACATGCAATAAGTTCTGGAATTAGATTAATTTACATAGAAACAACAGTAAGAATTTTTCCATTACAATCAAGAAAAGAAATTCTATGGAAGTGACCTGATGGCATCCCTACAAAAAGGTTATACAATTACATAGTCAAATACCAGGCAGGGGAGTGAAACAGTGTGTAAAAAATGCAAGTCAGATGGCTAGAAAGGAAGGCTGTGGTGTTTGAGCAAGCAGAGATATCATATCAGCAAACATACAGTATGTTCCCCTCATCCTTTTTTCAGAGCACTGCTGCATTACCCAAGTTCTCCCTAATCAGGCTGACGTGTGTTGTGGTATGAAGCATGAAGCATACATCAACTCACCCTGAGGCCAGAAACCAATTAATCGCTGAAATGGAGTTTCCATCTCCTTTCTGTGGCCTTTCTGTGTTCTAAACACTTCCAAAGAATTTAAAAACATTCCAGCAGAAGCAAATGCAAATGAAAACTGAAGTCTGGAGGGCAAAACATTTGTAAGCTAAAAACCATCAAGGAACCAAACAATTACTAATTTGGAATCAGGGATTTAGTTTTGACAGTAAGACCTGATTATGATACAGTTTCTCCTTGAAAGGAAGAGGCAAGTCACAAGGATCAGAAGAGCCCTTTCTACTCATATATTTCAAGGTATGCTAATAATTCAGTACTGCTATTGCAGTCTTACCTCCAACCAGTCTTTGTTTATTTTGCTGAGAAGATAGATCAAATCTCCCTTCTTGAATCTGAGTTCCAGTTTATTGGTTCCAGGAAAATCAAACAGTGCCTATGGAAAGTAATAACCTCAAAATTATTAATTCACAGAATTACAAAAGCAAATCTTTCTGTTGTGTTCTTGAGGAGAAAGCATAAAGCAGCAAGACAGTGTGCACTTTGTCATCACATATGTATTTCTGGGATAAGGTCACATATATTTGACTGTAGTCTGCAGTTCTCACAATCTCTTCTCCTACTCAGCACACACAAAACTGCTTTGAAGAAGCAGTGAAAGCAGTAGGATAAACATGACCCTGAGAGAGCTACATAAAAGGATTCTTAAAGTGACAGAACACTGAGCACCAGAAAGATCAATATAAATAAGCTGAAAATACTTAAGAGCAAGTAAGACAACAGAGCTAAAGCCAACAGCTTGAAATCCTGAGAACTGAAAAAATATAATATTTCTCATTGCAGCCTTACAGCTTTTAGATTTGCTGCAAAATATCACAAAGAGCCTTTAAAAATTGCAGAAATGTTGTTTCTTAATTTAAGGGTAACTAACTGTTGCTTTTACATCTAGCTTTCAGGTCTGGATGCTGAACTGGGAGATGTGGGAAAGCTTGGGAAATTGATGTGTTGTTGAAATGGAGTTTAGATGCCCTCTTCAGGAAAAAAAAAAAAAAAAAGGAGGCAAATACATGCTTATCACCCTAACAAAAGGTTAGAGAGTTAAAGTGGCTGTGTTATCAAAAATACACATCTCTCCTATTGTCCTTAGAGAAACATGGTCATTTAAATGGTCCTAGAGGAGCAAAAATGAAAAGGTGCTCTTTATTCTGTGTTGTGATTGCTCTTTTGATCTTGTTTATGCCAAGAGTTCTCTTAATAAAAAACAAACAAAACAATGCTACTGTTATGCTAG
Source organism: Agelaius tricolor (assembly GCF_023055355.1). NCBI lineage: Eukaryota > Metazoa > Chordata > Aves > Passeriformes > Icteridae > Agelaius > Agelaius tricolor. The sequence goes on along the minus strand of NW_027269263.1, from coordinate 19,060,005 downwards.
TGTCTACTTATTAGCCCTTTCAAAAGCCTTTTTTCACCTATTGAAAAGTTCTGGTAGGTATATTCAATACTAATAAATTAATAGATAAAACCCAAGAGATATGACTGTTCCAAGACCTATCACTCTCTGTGTAAAGAACAAAAGCAACAAAACTCAAAGCAGATGCCTGGGGATTTTAATCTTATATGGCAAATCACATGTTTCAGGAAGCAAAAACCTGCTCGGACAAATACTGGTTACAAAGCAGTTTCATGTGCTTAATACTGAGAAAATATACCACAAAAGACAAGAGTATGGCCTTTTCTGTTACAGAAAATACATTTATGTTACAGAAAATACAAAAATAAGATGCCTCCCCTGCAAAGCTTTTAAACATATACTGAAGATACTGAGGCTGAAGCTTATGCCTGTTTTAGATTTAACTTATGGGTAGCACTATGCAAATGTGGACCATTTGGCAGTAAGCTGTACGTGTCTCAGTTTTGAATCTCCTGTCACTCTGATTTCACCATAGACCTTCTTATTACTCAAGAGATGAGGAACAGGACACCTCTTTCCATCCTTTGTTTCATTCCCTGTTGTTAAAATCAATTGTTTATTTCACTTTCTTCCCCCAGGCTCTAATTGAAAATGGCAACCTGATGGATGAGATACCACAGTAAACCGGAGTTTAATCTCCTGTCCTGTGACACGCTGTGCAGAGTACTCACCTCAGCCCGTGGAGCTGCGGTGCGATCAAAAACAGGCACTTGATCTGAAACACTCTTACTGCAAAGAAATGAGACAACAGGGAGGAAAACATCCTTCTAAGTCATTAAAAATGCTACACAATCAGTAGTGCAGTGTCTGTGTTTTTACTTTTTAAGGGGCATGTAAGCCATAGATCACCAGAGAAACTGCATGAGAATCTGTGTGCAGCACTGAAGTAAATAAATATGGATGCAATGACACTGCCCTAGTTCTCTCAGTTTCAGTGCAGAGCAGCAGCAATCTGATGGTGTCTGCTCCTGAGAACAGATGGAATTTTCAATACAGTCAGTATTCTGGACCTCTCTTCCATAGCACTGCTCAGTCCCCCTACTCTGCTTTCTGGGCATCATTGTTTCTAGCATTTATGGCATTTAGTTCAAACTCTGCCATCATATACTCATGCAGTTTTTGCACTGTTTGAGGCAGGTGAAAAGGAAGCGAGCCCATCTTTGGAATGCTGAAAGGAGAATTAATTTATCTGAAGGGTAATGAAATATGACGTCTACTTAGCAGTTCTCCAAAGGGGTGTCAATGCTGCTATGTAGGACAGGCCCCTGTTTAGACAAAGGATGGGAACAAATTAAGTATTCAGTTTCATTTAGTGTCTGAACCAGATCTCACTGTAACCTGTGCCAAAACTCACACTGACTTCAGTGGTGCAAGCCTATGTCCTTAAGCTTGGCCTGTATATTCTGCACATTATAATAGAGATTACCATTAAAGAAATATGGGCAGATAGAGCTGGACAGTATTTTTAAAAAGGCAAATACTCTCATTTTGGAATTTTCCTTTAATGCAAGTACCACATCCACTTAAAAAATCTGAGATAACTGAAAACAAGAAATAGTCTGTGTTCACTCCACCACAAAGACCCTTATATTAGGGATTCATGGATTCACTTGGAAAACACAGTGGTGATCCTCATCTCTCTCTCCCCCCAAAACTGGACAGCGTCTCTTACATCAAGCAATGCTGAAAAAAACATGTCAATCACTTACACTCGGCGTGTCCGTGGGCGAAGCCGTCTCAGTCTGTGAGGCACCTGCTCGCCATCAAAGGTTGAGTGGTAGAAGAACAGCCGAACGTCCTCATCCATCAACACCCAAGCAGGGAGGCAGAGCAGGTTCTGTGCCAAGAGCAAGCAGGAAGCAGAGTGTAACAGTGGGAGAGACCAATTCTCTATTTATTTACATGTAACAAATATGCCTCTCTGACCTACAGGATCATGAAGGATATTCATTACTGCCAGAAAGCTCCCTCCTCTCTTTTCTCACTCAGCAGGACACAGCTGAACAGCTGACAGTCTTTCCTCTTTACTCCTGGAGTTGGCCAATGTATTGTTTCACACTTTTTGTACCTGATTTACTGCAGAACTAAATTGCTTTTTGTTTTTCTTTTCAGAACATGAATGACTGTGGAAAGAAGGCAGTCTTAAGTAGTGGAAATCTTGGCTAGTGCTTCAGACTTTTACTGATTTGAAGTTCAGGTCTTCAGTTAACCTGCACACAAAGAATATCTCTCCTTGATGCATGCTGCATCTTCACTGTAATTCAGGTACTCTCAGAAGCCCACCTGTCCTGATTCTGGCTGTGAGAGAGTCAGTTTTCTTCTTAGTAGCTGGTACAGTGCTGTGTGTTGGATTTAGCACGAGAATGATGTCAATAACACACAGATGTTTTAGTTGTTTCTAACTACCGGCTGACTTACTCTAAGCCAACAGCTTTTCTGGTTCCCAAGTCCTGCCAGTGAGGAGCTGCACAAGAAGTCAGGAGGGAGCATGGCCAGAAGAGCCGGTCCATGGGATATTCCATGGAGAGCCATCCAAAGGGATATTCCATGCCATAGAACATCATGCCCAGTATGTAACTGGACGGAGCTGCCCAGGAGCCACTGATCACTGCTCAGTGGACTGGCTGGCCATTGGTCAGCAGGTGGTGAGGAATTGTATGGTACATCATTTGTTTGTTTTCTTCTTTAGTTTTATTTCTCTGTATTTTTGGTTACCTCCCTTCTAATTACAATTATTTATTAGTATTATATTTTACTTTATTTCAATTATTAAACTGTTCTTATCTCAACCCGTGGGTTTTACCATTTCCCAGTTGTCCTCCCCATTCCATTAGGGAAGGAGGGAGTGAGCAAGAGGCTGCGTGGCACTTGATGGTGGGTATGGTAAAGCACAACCCACCCACCATTCTCCTAATCCCTTGGATGCACACACCAACTCTGTATTCATGCAGCACCTGGAGATTCACCATTTCCTCACACATCTTGGGGGGTTTTGGTAAGGATGTCTATCTGTATATGAAGACCCTTTGTGAACTGCATACTCCAGCAGACACCACAGTCTGAACAATCTGGGGAAGAGGACTTCAGTTGTACCACAGTGTGGGCACTGTGTCTTCAGGAAAGCAGAACAGAGAGAAGCAGATACTTAGAACCCAAAAAGTACTGTCTACCTTAGCTGATTTCAATGGCTAAGTATCTGCAGTGATCACTGCATTCTTTACTTTAAAATTAAGTTTTACCTTCATGTAGACATTTAGGATAGGAATCCTGTTCTCAGCAATTTCCTTTTTGGCACCAACAAAAACTTTTCCTGGAAAATATAAAACCTGTAACAGTTATTGAAGAAAAAAAAAGCAAAAAAGAGGCTGTCAGAGAAATGAAGCAGTCAGGAGGAAGTAGAAGCTGAAAAAAATTTACATCTTTTCTAAAGGATTTTAGGTTTCTAAATGAACTTTACTACAAGTGAAGGGGCTGTCAATGGAACATGACTTCTCTGGCATCCACAGCCAGGAATTAGTCCCTTGTCACAACTACTTCTCTCATCGCATTCCTCCTTCAGGCAGCCTGGAGCTGAGAAAGCTGCTAATTGTGCAAAGGTTTGGTACTGACAGCTTACCTGGCAGTACAGGGAGTGTGCAGGTAAATGGGCTGTTATTGCTCTCTGGCCCATATCTCTCCTCTAGTTTGGTGTGCAGGGCATAGAACTCACGATAGCGCCGGAAAATCAGGTATCTGCCACCACCTTTAAGCTTTACTTCAATGACAAACATCTGAAACAGAGAAGAGGGATTCTGGATGGTGTTCATACTTATAAATACTCACCAACTGAATGTGAGGAATAAAATAGGAACATAAGATCTGTGCTCCATTAGTGGGAATATCCTCTTAGGAGCAGAGAGGAAAGCAAGCCTTCAGTTAAGCATCTGCCAATTCAGGAACTAGGATATAACAAGGTATTTGTGTGGGTCCAGCTTGCATATGAAGCATGTCCCTATGGCTGCTTTATATTATATGATCTTAAAAGGAAACATGAAATTACTAAATTCAACTTTATGCTTGCACACTTTGCCTCAGTGACAAGCAAAATACTTTACGAAGACAAACACAAATATTTTACAATAAGATGCCTTGGACATCTAAATCTAAAGACAGACTGACATTTAAATGAATTGATTTTCAGAATTGAAGGCATTCATACTTCTTTTTTGACTTTAATGTACACAGTTGCAGAAATTATTGTCTGACCTCCTTCAACCACTATTTTATTTCTCTTTTGACAAAATTGCTTTGCTCTAAAGGAACCCAAAATTTCCACGCACTGACCTCTGAGTCACATTGCAGCCAGATCCTTCAGAAAACATAAAGACAGAGCAACCAAACATCACTCTATTCCAGAGAAAAACCTGAATTCTGCAGTGGGAAGTGTTTTAAGAGCAATGTCTCCAGCAGAAGTCAGACTGAGATGGGCATATTCAAACCTTCAGAAAATCCTAGTGCCTTTCCCTACTATTCCCTTCCTGTGTGCTCTTTCGTGTCTTAATATGCTTCTTTCTGTGAAGATGGGAGCATCCTAACTTGCCAGTACCATGGAATAATGAAGCAAGACTCTCCCTTTCTACCCTCTGAGTTATTTTCCCACTATCTTCACCAATGATACAGCACTCCAACAGGAAACAAATCAGATATTAGGAAAAATTATGATGTTAGAGGATATCTCCTACATTTCATTCAGAAAATAAATTTTTAGACTGAATCTGGGATAACTATACTCCATTCCTGAAAAATAAAGCACTGAGAAATCTTCCACATGGAACTACTCACACCAAAAAGCAATTACACCAGATTAAGTGCATTTTGCTTCCCACAACCAAACCAGTCACTGGTGAAGGCATGTAGAGGCAGGATAAATCTCCCTTCTTACATAGTAATTAGTAAAGCCTTTCTTCTCTTCAATATCTGCAATATTAGCTGAAACAGGTACATCATCTGGAAGCTGGTCAAAATCACTGTGAAGCAAGAACAGAAGATTTAGGTTACTCATATTGGTAATAGCCTTTGAGATGTCCTATGCCACACAGAGAAAAGATAGGCAATATCACATTTTCTAATATGAAAACCAAGATATTAGAAACTCATGGTGTCAGTCTCTTCCTCTGGAGGTCTGATCTTGAGATGTCAAATTTCAATAAGTTCAGCATAAATCAGTGACCATTGAGAAGATTTATTATGCCTGAAAAATACCCCTCTCATTCCTAGGCTTGCTCAAGGAACAGGACTACAAAACAAATACTTGAACTGCTAAGCTTTTCCTGATAAATGTGATCAGCTGTGGATGCATTCTTAATCCTTCCTTAATCTAGGAGATTTACAGAAAGAACTCTGCATCAGTGGATCCTATTCTAAGGAGATCATTATACATCATGATTTATGCTGCTATTATTACTGCATTACTGTAGAATATAGGAAACAGTTTTGAGAAAAGAGCTTGTTATGCAAGGTGCTGTAGAAACTGACAGCACAAAGCTAAATCCTAAAAACTTTATACTCTGTGCAAGATGCATAAAATATACCACATACATATAAGAAAAGAAACAACAGGATAAGCACAAACAGAAAAAGAACAAAGAAACAAAAGCATAGTATTTTTCTATATGAAAACTATTGGTGCCTACACCAGCTGTCAAAATGTTGTCAAGTTTTCTTGATGACATCACAATAAAGCAAACTCTTGAAGAGGCTTGGAAAAATAAGGCTAGGCTATCAAATATTTGGAGAGAGACCTCCCAGTCACAGCAGGTAAGGTTCATCACAGAATATTTGGAGTTGGAAGGGACCAACTTTCAAAGATCATCAAGTACAACTCTTAATGAATGGCCTGCACAGGGATAGAACCTACGACCTTGGCATTTATCCCCCAGTCTCAGCAGATAACCTGAAGCACAAAGATACTTGTTTGAAAATGTCAGAAGTGTGTGAAGGAACTCATGTTAGTAGGCAAGGTTAGAATAAGCTTTGCAGATCCTAGAAAGAATTGGATTTGAAGTGAGAAGGAAGAATCTCTGCAGGAACAGGGATTACTAACAAGCAGCCATATGACCACTCAGTCATGTTACTAGTCTATACTGCCCACACTACAAAAAAAGCATGGATTGGCAGATGCTTTTTCCTCTATGACCTTCTCCTTGGTGCAACAGTTTTGACAAGCAGCAGACAAATTCACCTTTGCTTCAGTCTTATAACTCAGTATTGTCAGAGGGGTATTTATATTAACACCTGAGTAAAAAGCATCTAGAATGAGGAAAATAGAATAATAAATGAGATAAAGAGAGACTTCTAAAAGGATCATCTAAAAAAATCCCAAGCTGACAAAATGTTAAATATTCTGATAGTACAAAAAAAAAAAAAAAACACCAAAAAAAACCCAAAAACTGGTTGCTGTCTCAGTTTATTCTGCTAGGAGAATATCCCAGCCAGGGGCTTCCACAAGGCGTAGCCCATTTGAAATGCTGAAGCAATGATGCAACATCTTGCAATAGTTTTCTGTACAAGGAAAATGCCATGAATCAGCACCACCCACAATACTGTAAATACTACCCCTTACTGTGAAGAAGGATGTGGTTATGGAGAGCAAGAGATATAATTAGTCATATCACAAACACTCATCACAAACTCCAGTAAAAGGGAAACTTGTTTTGCAGCTATAAAGAGGACAATGACCCACTATGTCCTAGGTTGTGAATATTCCCCACAAAAAGAAGAAAGTCCTCTCCAGCAAAAGAAATGGTCTGCTTGACCCTAAGCAGCCTAATAGTGTGGAAGTTACACACTGTTCTGATAACAAGAAGCCTTTTAGAATCACCAAAGATGCTTGCATCCAAATTAACCAAACAGATCAGGAGTTACATGAGGCTTGTGGGGAGGCAGGAGCAAGCTATATAACCCATTACCTCTTTTCTCGCAGCTGTCGGGGAAGAGACATTGTTCTTCTTAAATCCAGATGACTAAGATCTATTCCTCTACTTCTTGGGCACTTCCTGGTTTAATAGGATGAACACGAAGTCAAATGAATTCTCCTGCAGGAAACAAGACTCCTTTGCAAGGCCTCAGAGATCTTTTTTTAATGTTTCAATGTCAGACGATTTCTGCTGTACCTCCCTACCCCCATGAATTTGAGGAAGTACCAGGGGGGAAACAGTAATAAAGAGACACTGCTCTGTGATGTCTGTCATGTCTCAAAACTGCCACAATTGAGAAACTGAAAGCCCAAGAAAAAGCAGAAACTATGAGCCACATATTCCATTGTCCACCCTCCACCAAAATATTTGCCTCTGTTGAAAGCCAGTATGACAGGGCACAGCAAAGACACTTTTGCCTCAGCTAAAATGTCCCCATATATACCTCTACATTAATATTTGTAAACTAGGATGAATACTTCTGATCCCTTCTTGAGGCTCTGTGATTCCCAAGGATCTTCCTTTTCACAGACCAAGAGCCAGGAGGTGGAGCTAAAGAATAAATTTTAAAATGGGAGCAGAATGTATCATCAGAAAAATCAGCCTTGTCAAACACCAGGGCATCAGGCACAGATGAGATTTGAAGGATGGATCAATGAAAGTAAGACAGGAGTCCTTTAAGGCCAGAGATTTTTTTTGGCTTCATGTGCACAAAACAACCCACATTTGCCATATACAAAGACAAGGTAACGGCTTGCCCTGGCTTTTACTCAAACTGTAGTGACAAAGCATTTATATAACATCAGTTGACAATCTTTCAGGAAGAAAGTGATGAGGAAACCACGATTTCTTAACAATATGGCTAAGTTGTAACACAGCTTATCTGCCTTTTAGTCAAAAACTGTTATGTGCATCCTTGCCTCTCCATTTCAGTCTTTGATTCTCTTCCATTTTTGTGTTCAATACATATTTGCCTCCTTCTCCTCCTTCCGTTGCCAAGAACAAAAATTCCCATCTGAATGGAGCAAAAATCATCCAGCATCCTTCAAAATAAAACTCTATTTACAACTGTAATCATCAGCCTTGAGAGTAACTGCATTGCATTGCATTTTAATGAAGTAAATCCTTCACCCAGCTCCTTTCCATGGCACCATAATAGAATTTGAGAGGGGATATAGTGTCTCTTGATCAGAAGGGACCAGGAGAACAAAATTCTGAACTGTATTTTCTGTGTGATCTGCTACTCTGCTACATATCATAGCTTTGACAAGAAAATCATAGAAAGGGTATCCTAATTTTTTTTCAAATGTTCTGAAAGATAATCTAGATACAATGCAGGTACAGCTTTTAATAGACAGAGGATATGGCACAATGCAAAAATACATGTTCATTGTTTATCTAGGAATGTGGCTTCTTGAAAACAAGTTGACAGAAACTCTTAGACAGATTGTCTATGCAAATGTTCTGCTGTAAGATGAGTAAATCAAACTGAAAGCAGCTCAATTCCACTACTCTCCACTAGAGATTACAGCTAGGAATAATACTAACCTGACAGAATAATGCTAAACCTACTAAGAATGTTTATGATTCTGCAGTATTTTCTTGTTCTGCACTCAACCAGAAAAAAGCCTTGCTTTTCTTACAAAAGGCAGATTTCTACCTCAGATGAGTGGATAGCTGATTTGTTAGAAGGATCACCAAGGTTGTGAGACTAAGATTGGAAACACTGCTTTGCCATGTTCTTCTGTGCCAAATGAGCGCCTCAACTACCACATGCTTTCTTTCCATTTCCACTATTGTGCTACTATAGTAGAAATAATACCCCTATTATTTGGGCTGAGAAAATAGGCTGTCTCTAATCAAATACACATGCTTTCTCTGTTCAAATAATTATTTCATGAATGAAATAAGTATCCATTACAAAACTGATATCCTAACAGTACCTATGTGAAGAGATATGCCTGCACTAGGAAAGTACCCAATTTCATCATCTGGCATGGCCAGCTCTCAGTTTTGAGAAAACCCATCCACACACTATGGCTGGCATGGTCATTGTGGTGCTGTGCACCAACCCAAATACACATGCAAGAGAAGAGAAAGCAGGAATTCATCCAAGTGCAAGGAATACAAAACAAAAATTGGTTCATTAAAGGAGACTACTAAGAGAATCCGCAGATGACTGAATCATGACCATATGCTGCCACCGCTATATGCCTCTTCACAGTTCACAATCTTCTCTATTATTTTGGACATGCCTGTGAGCTGTGAAACTGTGGCCTTCTGTCCAATGCACCTGTTGTTAGAAAACACATGTACAAGGATACACAGCACCCTGGAAATCTGACAGTATCAGCTAGAACTAAACAACCAAAGCAAGTGAGGAATTTTAGTGAGAAATAGGAATGCAGTCCCAAATCACTAGAGATACATGAACCACCAATAAAAGGTAAACCAAAAAATGTAGCAGAAATACTCAGCTGAATCAAGTTTGGGTGACAGCACTACATACCATGTCTGCTAGGGCAGCAGCAACTGTATCATTTTGTATAGTTCAATGGAATAATGGCTTCTTTCTGATGCACCTGATCTTACAAAAGTGCTATGCAGTTATGCTCAATCACCAGCCATAGAATAAATCTTTTAAGTGATAGGAGAAAGTGAACAAGAATAATATGGTTAAAAGATTCTGATCTCATCACAGATTAATCTGCAAAGGAAGTAACATTTAGCCATGACTGCAAGGAAGCTGAACATCAAATACAAACACACATGGCAGAGTTGGCTTTCAAGATACTTTCACTCAACCTACTGTTTTCAAAGGATATGTGGAATATTTGTTTCTGTAGCATACACATCATTAGCAGTTGGATGCCTTGACTCCTGTGGTTGCTTGAGACTGAGCTACAACTGTAATAACACTGATTTGGGAAGTGTTTGGGGATCTTTTCCATTTTCCTTTAATAATACTTGTACAGACCACCAGCTTTACGGAATGCTTTAATAGACTTTTACAATACTTATTTTCAAATACAGCCATGTATAAACTAGCAATTATTTTTATTATAGCACATGAATAATTAATTACAGTTCTGTAAAATTTCTGGACAAAAGTTACATTTGATAAGCTATTAATGGCCCTGTAATCTTTGGAGCACTTTTGCAGGTAGTGCTACAAAATCCTTAGGAGGCAGTTGGCACAATAGAAACTAATAAGACTGTTTCTTTCCTATATGCTTTCAGGACAGTTGAAAAAAAAATTTTAAAAAAATAAAAATGCTGAAGTTGTCCTATCTTTCTGAACTTGAAACTTTAAAAAAAAAAAAAAAAAAAAGAGGGCATAAGTTGAACTAATTGGTTTTGTATTCTTAATTTGATAATGGTTCAATTAATAGTGTCTGGATGTATGGATATTCTCCCTGTCATGCATTATGTTGGGATTTAAAAAGTCACAGGAGTATGGATTGATAGAATTTAGAAATGTTCTTTGAATTAAATCTGGACAGTGTTTCCATGATTGCTTTTTTAGGGTGAAAAGTAGCTAGTAGGTATTTGCAGAAAAAGACTCTTTTCATGCCCTGCTGATATAAACACAACTAAATAATCCATCTTGGACTGAAGAAATTTAAAGGTCAGCATCTACCACTATTCCTGACAGTGAATTTAATGGTGTCTTTTCCAGAATAAATTATTACTCAACATGGAAGAGGTTTACAGTACCAAATCTTAAAGAAAGAGCAGCATTTTTTAAAATTACATTTTTCTCAGAATATCAAACTAAATCATATACCTGAATCCTGGCTTTTTCACCTCTAATGCTTGAGCAAAATAAGGATTTCAGGGAAAAAAAACCAAAACAACAAACCAAAAAGTGATGTTTTTCTTTTGACATTATCAGCTATTTTGGAAACATGCAACCAACAGTACCATTCTGAGGTTTGACAGTTCATGATTCAATAGGCAGATCTCTCCAGCTTTTCTTATGCAGAGCAATATCACAAGCAGTATTATGATCTTCCTCTCAGTGGAAAACAATTCTTCTTTTAAAATAAACCTGCTTCCTTTGAAAAATATACAGGGTTTCTCCCTGATGGAATAGAATCACTAAGAATGGAAGAGTTGAACATGTTCATGTCCTTCGTGAACAATGAACATTTTGTTCTTGCAGAGCTCAGGTGGATATTTGATACCCAGGACTAGACAAAGTGAGAAAAATGGAAGCTCAGAAACAACAAGAGAACATTTCTTCATCCACATCATATATGATTTCCTGGATAAAAGAGGTAAATAAGGAAGAAATAGGGCAGAGCTTGTCACTGCTATTGTGCATGACAGATGTGGGCTGGAGGTGGAGCCCTGTGCTCCAGTCAACTTCTCCAATGTCAAAATCTGGTAACTCGCCATTGCAGACAAAGAAGCAGGAAAGTTCCATTCAAGCACTCCTGAGAGAGTTATGCCTACAACCATCCCTCCAGAACTTTAAAATCTACTTTTGGTGCACAGCAGCAGTGCACCTTTTTGGCAGGATGGTTTTTGTAAGTCTCCTAATCATCTTGAGAATCAAAAATTTGTGTAAGTGATTGCTACTCAAGGCAAAAAAATTCTGCTTCATCTATTTCACAAGTTCAAAAGACCTGTTAAAGTTACTCAAAAAAAACTTCACTGAACTTCCCCAAATGGCAAAACAGGGTTGGGATTTGCTAAAATTTGTACAGTGATGCATTCAAATCAGCCTACACTGTTCCTAACAGTTTAATTTCCCTATCCATTTGAAGAAATCCTGTGACCAAATTCCTTTTTACCTTATTAAGGAACTTTGGATAAGTGCCTGTAGTTAAGTGAAGTTCTCTGAAAAGTGAAGAGAGACAGGCACCACTGGCCAGTAAATAAGACCTCAAGTGGGCCAATTCTCCCTATAAAGGTTTTATCTGTCTCCTAGGAGTATACATGAATTATGAAATGACTATATTCCCAGTTTTGTCGCTTCAGGTTTCTAAAGGTAAGGTAATAGATCTGTCCCTTGCTGTGGACCTAGTTATTACTGGTACAAAGGTACCTTCTCATGGGGGACTCAGCTATATTTGGATATGCACTTTTACACTGGTATAATTGTCTTTACCCTAGGGGAGTTGTACTACTTAAGATACACTGATATAGTCAAAGAAGCACAATTTTCTGGTGCAGAAATATCCAGTCTGCTCCTAATAGAGAGTTTATGGCTCATTTTCTAATGGTTCATAAATTGGGACAATATTTCTTAATAAAATCAGGGGGCAAGGGGGCTAGAGATTAGGATAGGCAGGCAAGTAGCAAACAGAGAGGCAATAAATAGCAAAGTCTGGTGATTTTCAAAGTTCTGTTCTGTCTGTTCCTCACAACATATACTTACAGCCTGCCTCACCTGCTACCTCACCTACTGGCCTTTTATTACCTCAGCCTTCATTCCTTGAAAGATAAACTCGCGGGATGAATGCACCAATTAACATTTCAATAAGCAATTAAATCCCCAATCAGTGGCTGAACTGTCCATTTCAAGTGTGGAAGACTGGAGCTTATGTCTCCCATATCTCAAAAGGCAGAAGGCTGCCTCTTTATGTGAAACTGGGTCTGAACAAGAGACCTCTTAATTAACTGCCATAGCAAGTTCATCCCCTGCCTTGCTGTGTGTAATTCCTTCTGCCTTAGCTTTGCCATCTGTAAAATAGGGCTGACTAAGACTTTTCTCATGAGGGGGGAGGTGAGAAGGAAAAATGCTCAGTAGAGGTATAATTCTTGGGGAAAATCAGGAAAAAAGTGACAAACTACAACCATTATCCTTTGCAATCCATCTGCACTCAAAATCACCTGCAGTGCAAACAGAAAACAATACAAAAAGGTTGCTCTTTAAAATGTGCCAGTAATGCTCTGATGCCAGGCCTTAGAACAGATTCCCAAACCCTCAGAAAAGACTGTAGTTGGCTAAACTATCACATATGTTAAACAGCAGTAGTCAACAGGCCTGTCCTACTACAGAAAAGAACAAGGAAAGGAAATGAAGAATAACTTTCTGCCCAGAGTGCTATTTAATCTTGGAATGCATCATTGTGCTTGTGGATTGCTTCAATAATCTGAGCCAAACAAAGGTACTGGAGAACTTTGAAGCTGTGATTTCAAGAAATCAGTATATGGTAATGGTAACAGCTTAGGAAATTCTCTGTCTTCACATACTCTTGCTTTTTTCCTGCCTCGCAAGATGGCACATCTGCAAAATACATCAGCTAACTAAGCCAGCTGTAAAAACAGCTTTTTAAGCCACAGATCAATTTCTCAGCCCAGCTCACAGCACAGACATCAACATGATGAGGAGAATGAATGGGGAGGAATACATTAAACAAGCACTGCCTGATAACTTTGTCTTGCAAAAGCATTCTGGTCTGACAACACAGTGAGTGCATGTGTGTGCATGTACAGCCCCAAATGACTCATTTTGTCTCCTGACAATCCATCTCCACATGCCAATACTAATGCAGCCTCTTTCACCCATATGCTTCAGGGCAATCTAACAGTGGTGTGGCAAGAATTTTACCACTTCTATGATGTATGGAAGAAGCCAAAACACACCCCCAAACCATGACCTATGCTGTAATAGCTTTTCTGAATGAGACAGCAGCTACTGAGTTAGTATCTACAGAACACAGCTCCTGAGTAGCTTCTCCTCTCTCCTTTAGTGCCTTAGCCCTGTTTGTCACCACTTTATTCATTTGCCACCACTTTATTCATTTTTCCAGATTTCACTACAAACAACTTGTACAAGCTGTTGCACGATGTGAATGCAGTGCCATAACAGTGGGTTTCTCATCAGGAATCATAACACAGGTAGGTGGAAAAGAGGGCAGAAAACTGTATGGCAACAGCACTTTTTCATGATTGGAAAGTGTTTTCCTTGTGAAAAGGCAAAAATAAAACTTCAAAATAAAGGAAAAGGAGGAAGTGAAGGGTGGGTGGGAATAAAAATCAAACATGCCTGTGACTAAGACATACAATAAAATCTATTTACTACCCAAATAATTCTTAGGTGCAAACAAGGTGGTTATGACACTCTCAGATATGTCTGCTGCAAAACAGTAAAAGGTAGAGGGGGATTGATGTCCTGTTCCAGTTCTTTCTGTTCCACATCTCGCCTCTTGAGTTCTGCTGAATGTGACATTTTTCCCTGGCACCTAATACACAGAACTCTGCTGCTAATTTTGTGCACAGAGTTCTCATGCTGTGTAATTTGAGGCCAGAGACTCCTCCAACAGCCTGCCAGACGGAGTGCACACCCTTCAACACTGCTTCTGCTGCAGAGAAAGGGGGGATGGGACAAGGAAATGAGCCAAACAAGAAACAAGAAACAAGCTTCCAACCTTGTCTGAGATGTTTAGCCAATTTTTGGCTCTTAGATTTATCAGGGATCTATCTCCAGCTCATCCTGTTCAGTTTGTCAGAAGATGCTTGCAGTGGATTTGCCAGCAATTGCAAATACTCAGTCAACTTAGGATGCACACTTTTCCTTTTTTTCCTCATATTAGATTCTGTCTGGCTGCTCTAAAACTAAATCATGCTGTTGGCCACAAGGGTCTTTCAGTACTGCCCTGATGAGATAGTATAAAAACTGATTTCTGCAATATTATAATCAAAGATTTGAAAGGGAATCTGTTTTCTCTTTCTCCCCACCTTGGTTAACATCTTTGCATCTCACAGAGATAGTCTTTACTGTAATACATTCTACTAAAATGAGAATGGTCAAGTAACCTTCAAAAGATGGGCTGATGTGCTCAGTAGGGGATTGAACTGGATGTCTTCCCATTAACTAACCAGAAAAAACAGACTCCTCTCTTTGCCTCCAGTGCCTTTTAGTGGGATCATCACTTTCCACACTATTGAATTAATCCATTTTCAATACTACTTACTTCTTCCTTGGTGCTGATATTGCCAGAAGGAGAACACCCCACATTACTCTATTCTCTCCACTCCAATCTTCTTTCTCTTGACTGTATCACAAACAGACAGTGAGGGGACTGTAGGATTAAAAAAAAAAATCAGAACTTTCATAACAGAATTGTATCAGTAACTTCTTTTACTGTAAACACTTTATGTCAGAACAAAATCAAAATAATCTGCACTGCCTAAAGATTTCTTTGGATGGTACAGCATCATCCTCACTAATGCCTCTTCTCTGATAATTATTTTCACCAGCAGTATCAAGCACAAACCTAGTCTGAAAAAAAAAAAAAGGAAGGATCTCAGGCCCTGCTGTACAGTGAGTGCTATGATAATCCACAGACCCATCTGAGACTAATTTAAATCTTTCTTTAGAATTTGAGAAGAGCTGGGACATCTTCTGCTGTTCACCTGCAAGAGAGCATCGTGATCTTTGACACCCAGAGAACTTTCTTTGAACTTTCTCTGCAGTTCATCTCATTGTGAAATATGTGCCTCTGGAGAGAGAACAAGGAAAGGAAGGCTGGGAAGAGGAACACAGTCCTTTGTTCTACATCTGGGAAGTGGGATAAACCAAAAATTATACATAAAAGTTAGATAACTTCATATACTAATTTACTACAATCACTAACATGCTCCACTGAAGAAAAAGGGAGGGAAATGAGGGAAAACATAGGGACAATGCACAGCTGACAAAAAGAGTAACATAAAAAATAAAAATAGGGATGTGTGGAAACAATCAAATGTAAGGAAGAATTGGGAAGAATCTATCCTTTCTCTAAAGAAATGCAGTACATTTCCAAATTTGACCCACATGTGTCTGGCTATCTAATTTATGAGATGTGAAGCTGACCACCCAGAAGGTTGGCTATAAATTATATCTCTTAGATATGCCAATATGATTTACATTAGGAGCTAGGAAGGGAAAACTGATGAATCCTGACCTTACCCTCTGGGGAACTGCCTGGAATATACTCTGTTGGTACCTGAAAGTCTGTAGATGCCCTGAGGTAGTAATATTCCTTGCCAAGACCTCTGCATCATAAAAGGTAATAGATCAGAGCCTTTTTTCCACTGTCTGACTGCATGGCTGCCTAGAACAACTACAGTCTCAGATCCACAACAGTTGCAATTTTGCTAAGTCTTACTCAAATCCTTGCTTTTTCCTCTTCTTTCATAGATCTTTGTTGTTTAGCCTTTGTTTCTCTCTCTATACTTCCACTTTGGTTTGTTGGGGATTTTTGCAGTAGCAAAACAGTAGCCAGTAGGTCAAGAGTAATTCTTTTCCTTGTCTTATAAATGCTTATCAGGCTGTATCTGGAATACTGGAAGACTGTATCTGGAATACTATCACTTGTTTTGGACCCTCAAAAATAAGACAAAGAGTGACAGTCTGATAGACCTCAACCAAGGACAAATAAGGCTGGAGAGCACAATATTCAAGGTAAGGTTGAAGTAAATGACTTCGTTTAGCTTAAAAAGGAAAAGACTGGGAGGGAGATATAATTGTTACTCTAAATAAACAAAGTGAAATTAAAGAGCAGACACAGCTAGACTCTTCTCCTAGGTGGACAACGAAAGGACAGGAGAGAGAGTTGCACAAGCAAAAAAATCTCAGTGGAGATAAAAAATAATTCAACATGACACTGGAACAAGGGCCTAGAAAGACTCTGGGATCTTTATCATGGGAAATGTGCAAACTTTGACTAGACAAGTTTAACCTACCCTTTATATTAGGTCATCTTTGAGCTATTCATTGCATACATGACATCTGGTGGCCCCTTCTAACCTTACTTATTCTATGTTCAGATCCCAGATGCTATCTTCAGACAACCAAAGCCTCCATCAGAGTTACTGGCCAGCCAAGACAATCTGCTTGACCTAAATTAAAATCTCTCAGGCATTTGGCAACCATGAACGTTTCAGACAGTCTATGATACGGTGCTATAAAATTAAATTTCTTTTATTAAAAAAAAAGAATTAGATGAAACCCACGTTTCCATAAAATTAATACTTCTAAAATCATTACCTTTAATACCATCATAGTAAAAAGTACTGATGCATATTCTCAGATTGGAAAGAAGAAGAAATCCACTGATCTCCATGCCTTGCTCATACTTCCTGTCTTGTTCATCTGCAAATTCTTTTCTCCTTGATCACCAACTTTTCCCACCTCACCATTTTCCCCTGGAAATGGTGAAATTTTTCATCCCTCCCCAAGCCCATCTTCCTCCTCAACTTACTTTTCTCTTCGCAGAACCTTTTATTTCCTTTATTGATCCCAACCTTTGTCCTTCTAGCCTTGAACCTCTGAGCTGGAAAATAATTCCTCAAGGCACCTCCCCTAAATAGCAGCTAATTATTTGGCTTTGGGCCTGCACCTGCTTTGTCAGCTCTCTTGTCATCAAGTCTATCAAGTGTGTGGGGAAGCTTTGGAATGACCAAGAAACCTATAAACTGACCTGGTAATCCCAGGAAAAACCTGGTCTGCATTAATGATACTTGTAAAATAATCAAGAGAGCTTGAGAGATGCATAAAGCACCTTTGAGCAGCCTTCCTCAAATGTTCTCTGACACTTCAAATATTCAGTGCTCCAAAAAGGGGGAGGAGGGAAATATGTCTGCCATGAAAATGAATAGAGGGACTGAAATTATGCACCATACAACCACTGGACCTGCACTAATTTTATTAGTAACTAATACATTTCTTTGGGTTTTCTTTTGCCTTAGTAGTTTGTCTCCCATTACCCTCAGTCTCTTTATTGCTCATGCTGTGGCCTTTAGACATCAAGAGTCTTAGTAGAAGAAATAAAACAGTTATAACATTCACCATGCCTGGCATGCTGACACAGTGAAACAAAGGATGAAGAAACATTTATACAACTTGAAATTGGGCTCTTTAGGCTGTTAACTAGTGAGCAGTCAGAAAGACTGCAGATTTTATTAGTGGACCTGATTCAGAGAACAAAAATCACAGAAAATAACACTTTCACTTAAGTACATAACTCCAACTGGTATTTTAGAGATATAACTTGAAAAGTCAGTGACATTTTGCTCTCAGTTACAGAAAAGTTACAGTTCACATATTTTGAATGCAAGACATGGGGCTTACCAGTCCACCTACATCATCATGAAAATATACAAAGAGTTTATGAACATAACAGAAATTTTATACTAGAAAAATTGTTAATTTATCTCCTCTTGAATCCATTTTCTGATTCATCAGAGCAGACCTGTATTTCTAATCTGAATACTTTCTTTTCAGTTGTTGTTGCAAAACACAAAAAAATTTGAAAACAAAACACACTTGCTTGACTTGGCAATACAGTTCCAATTCTTACAGATGACTGTCTTATGCTTTCAAAGTCTATCAGATTTAGCTAGGCTAACAACAGACACTCTGCTTTTACATATAATCCTTCTGCAAATCTCAATAAACTCTTTGCTGAAATAATAGCCATCCAGCTGCTAAACCCACAAGATAATTAAACATTCTATGAAAGGACATTTCTTTTTAAGAAGATTGAAATGTTATCAAATTATGACTCCCTCTTAGTTTGAATAATAATTATTCAAATGCTTTTTTCTTTTTAACCTTTTCTCATGTAAGTTCTCTCTGAGGCCCTTGGGCAATAGAAAAACTAAAAATGTAACTGGGATAGCAGAAGGCTATGTGAAAAAGGCAGGAAAAAAGGCATTAAATAGTTACTTCATTCTCATTTAAACTCCAAATCTAGCTTCAGAGGGACTGTTCATAGTCTAAAAGTTAAGGGTAAAGAAGACTTTATCCTTAATTTATCAAAGTGCAAGATCACACTGCCTTTGACATAAGAATTGTTACTTGCTATGAGACATCTAAGTACAATACTTAAAATAGGCCCCATTTACAGATGGATCTAGAAAATTTGATGCAGTATAAAACAAGAGAGAAAGAAGCATCTAGGAAGAGAAACTTCTAGTAATTTCCAATAAGTCTATTCTCCAAATAAATACCTGAATGAGTTTTCTTGTACTGATTTGGTTTGAGTCTCCATTTTGACTGGACATATGAAATACTGCATAATACTTTACTAACCACAGAGAAATTGAAGAAGGTGTGGTAGCCTTGCTTAAGAATGTGCACTTGAATTAATGCTGACAAGGAAATCCAAAGAGTTACAAACATGACAATTTATTTTTAAAAATGAACAACAACAAAAAACATAGTGGGGAAAATAAGTCAACAATGGCTATTTTTAAAGGACTAGCAGACCATCTAGAACCACAGGAGAAGGATGTTTGCTATATACTACTGATTCCAGTCAAGATAGCCCCTCTTTCACTTTGGAAAGGGAACAACTCCCTTAATCACACATTTGGCTTTCTTTCTCCAAGTGTCTATATCTACAAAAATTACTTCTTGCACAAAACCTACCTATTTATTTCTTTAAAATATGACTGTATGGTGTGCTACCATTCTAAGGGAGAGTCTAGCAGATGTTTTTGTTTTGCTGTCTCATCTTCAAGCTCCTTTTAAGGAGCTATTAGTCTTCCCAAATCCCCCAACTAAATTTATCAGCAGTTGTTTGCAGCCAAGAGTTAAGCTAAATTAAACTTTGAAATCCCTGTACAGTGTATCAGATGCACTTCTCTTAGGGGAGCAGAAAGTTCCAAATGTTCCACTTACCAAAATGTAGAAGAACTATGTTTTTCTCTATAGGTTTCTCAAAGCTTCTACATATTTTTCAAGATGACCACAATTTCCCTGATTTTATAAGAGCAGGAACTCAGCTATTGAAACAACTTTTTATTTAACTCTACATCAGGTATGCACTTGCTCTTTCCACATAGGTACATACTCTCCTCTACAGGTGTAGATTATGTAGGGAGGAGAAATGTATGCACACACACACACACACTCTCTCTCTTAGGTTAAGGCTGCAGGCATGCTTGAGGCATCTGTTCCAGGAGACACCCACAGTGAAAAGGTATTTATCTACATCTCTCTCTCTCAGCATGTATGTATCCATTCCCCAGCCTTCATCCTCACACAATCAATCATTCCCTTGTTTGCTTATTTATGAGTCTCACATACTCATAAGTACTTACTAGAACAGATATTTCTCCTAGTCTTAGTGAGTAATAAAATACACAGTGCTTTAAAACTTTGTATGTCAATACTTGGTTAGCTTTGGTGACAATATTTGATAATTTCTCATTCCAGAACTGTATTCTTCTGTGGTTCTTCCATGTCAGAAGATGGACAATTATGTATCCTTACATACACACACACAAAAAAAAAAAAAACCCAAAACCAAAGCAAACATCACAACAACAAAAAACCCCTCAAAACAAAACCACAAAACATAATATGACAGTCCAGTATGTACTCTTTCTTATAAACAATAAAAAAGCACATGCATAGAATACGGATGCTTAAGAAGAAACAGCATAAGAGACAAATCTTCTACCTGGTTTTGCCTTTAGATTACAATCTAAAACATCAGTAGTTTTCATCAGTCACTGATATCTAACAAGAGATCAGCACCCACATAGATTTATGGTGTCAATGAAACTCCTAACCAATTGGCCTTCTCTCTGCAAAGTAATTATTCAGTGCTACTAATTGATCCCCATCACATTGCAGTTCCTGAGAAAAGCTCTGGAACAGGACCATGGTGAAACGTCCATTAAAAACACCACAAGACTCTCAATGACAACTGTGGAAGATGGCTCAGACCCTCAAAAGACATCTGAGTTGAAACTGCAGCTCTCTGGATTTAAAAGCAATTCTTGCAAACCAGGTTACATTAAACTGGTGAAATAAAAACAAACTTCCTCTCCCAAGACTTCATAGCATTTGCCCTGAGGCCAAATCAAAGATTTGTTCACAAAATCATTTGTCTATCTCTTACACCAGTTTTGGGGTTTATTTCAGGAGAGAAATTGTCTGTGAAAAGTGTGATTTCTGCTGTCTTTATTCCCATGGCTACTAGAAACTGCTAGAAAGGGAATTGGGCACATCACACAAAATGTCAGGTTAACAAATACCAACACAACAGCTCAGAGAAACAGACACTTTATCACACCTTCATCCTCCCATATCACACTAAAAGAAAAGGGAAAGAAATCAACAGAAAACTAGCCAAAACCATGAAAGGCAATCAAATACATCCTTCAGAAACGTAAGCTCATCTAAAAATAGTATGAAAGGTTAAGCAAGTCACTTGGTTTTACTCATAGCAGTAATAAAGGTCTTTGTAAGGGTTTTGCACAAGTTCTGTGCTGTTACAGTAGCATCTGTCTCCTCATTGCTGGAGAAAAACCCTGGCAAGGATTTAAAGCATGTATAACCTGAGAGAGGAATCATCTGTCATTCCCTCACGGGGCATTAGCAAACTTTAGCTCTCCTGGGAGAAGGAAGAGCCCCACTCGTCCCCCTGTCTCTTGTGAACACAGCTTTAAGCATTTTTTCAATATGCTTATGAATACAGGCTTATGAATAATGTTAATAATTGGAACAAATCTAGTTCTATTAAGAAGGGGTAAAAGAAGCCCAGCTGAAAAGAGACAATGTTCTGTGCAATAAACAGGGTGAATACGGTGGTAAAGAAGGGGTCAAGTAACTAACAAATCCTCTGAGTGAAAGAAATTATCTCTTTGCTCCACCCAAGTGAAACTGCTGTCACAAGGTATACTTGTCACCAAAAAGAAAAGGATGGTCCATTTTGGATGATACCACCCCATGACAGGATGTAACAGGCAATTTCTTGTGCCACTGTACTGTGTGGTCTTATGTAAACAGTTGATTTGTTGATGTTTCACTTGTCTGCCCTTTAACAGGTGAAAGTCTCTAGGCAGCCAGGCCATAGTAACAGAAGACATAGAAGCACGTTACCTCTGAGATCAACAATGTTTTTAGTATGCCCTGGTATTTGCTTTTTCCTTCACAAATTACAGAGCAGAATTGTCAACAGAAGTGCAGGAAAAAGAACCGAGATCATAAATTTCAGAGGCAAAATGCTGCCAACCAGCACATCACTTGTGTCTCACAAGTCTCTGCATCATCCACAAGCAAGTTATTAATTATCAATTTTCTGAAATATCTCATTCTTCTTCAAGACAGAAGCTTCTGTGTCCCAGTGAGATCAAAACTCGAAAGGCTCAGAAGGCTATTGCCTCTTACAAACAACCAACAGAATAACAAAGCCTGAGCCTAAAGTGCTGATGTATCTCTACCAAATGCATTGATGCTCTACTTCTATATTACAACTTCTCTTACCTACACAAGGCATATATACAAAGTTTCAAAAGCAATTTGAATTCAAAAAGGCCCTGCAATAGTATGATTTCTGCAAGAGATTGCCACCATGAATCTTTTGGGGAAGGAGAAACAATACAAACATCTCCAAGCAAAAAAAGTATAGTATGCCCATAATGAGGATCAATTCAGATGTGCAAAATATAAAAAAACATAAGTTTCTATAAAAATGGTTAGTCCAATAAATCTATATCCTTTTTGCAAATCATTTTTAAGTAGTAGGAATAAACTTTTTCACTTTCATAGGAAAATAAAGAAATCCCTATACATAAAATTTTGAACAATGTGATGATTATCAGAAGGAATATCTAAAAGGAACTTGTAAGTTGAGATGCAGTGGAAATGGCAGGGGAAATATACTTCCCTTAGGAATATGCCTGTGACTCTTTCTTTAGTATTTTTTTCTCCTGAACAGGAGATAAAGATTTTACAAGAGATAAACTCAAATTTTCAATTTGACATTTACCTGAGGGGATCCCAGGTGAGTGCTGCTGGACGAGCTAACACTTAAATGTCTGTCCATTCTCTTAAGAAGTTTAGAACAGGTAGCCAGAACAAAGATTTCCTTCCTGTAGCCTTCCATTTAGGCAACCTAAAGATATAGAGAAGTGAAAGCACAGGAGAATTCAATTTGGGTCAGATTCAGGCCATGAACAACATGGAGATATTCTTTTAGTGCCAATAAGATCATTTTGTGTGTATTTATTTATTAACAACTGTACTGATGCTGTTCAACTCCTTTCATCAGAGTGACTGAAGCAGCATTTCAGAATAATGACTTTTATTTACTGTCATTCACCTTAGCTGGATTCAAATCATCACTTTAACTTAAGAAGATATCTCATTTACCAATTGTGTAAATGGAAGAACTGTTTTCTAATGAAATATTGACAATAAATAAACAGCTGACACCACAGTGCTCCTGTTCTGGTAATAGTTATAGACTTCCTTATCTAGCAATTTACACTTGAGATGTTGACAGCAAAGCCCCAGCTTGCCATTTGAGCATCACAGCTATAAAATTCTTCCCACTTGCTGTTAACCCAAGTTAACAGCATGGGTTAACCTATGGGTTAACCCATGTTAACCCACGACTCCTTTACAAACCTTTGACTTTTAAATCCATCTCACTGGGCACTAATATCTCTGAAATAAATTACAAGTGCATTAATTATTTTTAAGGGAAAAAAAGACAAGAAAAAGAGAGGAAAAAATAAGAAAAAAAGAAAAAAACCCCAACAGATTAATCAAAGAATGACTATCAAAATTTGGGTTACCATAGGTTTCCAGCTGCTAAAACTAAAGTCCAATTTCCCCAAAAGCTGTTTACCCTGATCTAAATACTTTGACTGTTCTCCTACCAGCAGCCTAGTATCAATAGGAATAAGTAATGAAACCATCTTTCTGCTGTGCTAGTTTTTCTGGAATATAACCCCTGTGGTAATAATTACTTGGGGCTTATCCATCCCAGTGTGAACACCACCCAAGTGTCAATTATGACAAATGTCTGATACCCACAAGTGTCTGTTGTAAAGAAAACCAACTGTTTCCATTCTCTTAACCTTGGGGTCAGGGTTTCCCACTGGGACTAACAGCTTTTTTTCCTGCTGTAAATATCCATTTGAAGTTGCTAGGAGGTGTTATGATACACAGACCTACTCTTTCAGCACTTGCTTTTTTCTTCTTTGGTAATTTGAGCCTAACTCTCACCAGGGGTTTACACCTATCTCTGGGTTTTTATTTGTATTATCCCCTCTGGGTGAGACATTTTACTTTCTTTTCCACACCATTTGCAATACAAGCTGGGGAGTCCCCAAAGCCCACTGGTAGCATGGACTAGTAATGACCTATTTCATACCTCTGGGGTATCTCTTGCAGCTATTTGCTATCTTCAGCTTTTGAGACAATTATCAGAGGAATGGAAAAATCAGTTAAAATGGAACCACTGAGCTTTGATCCTAGGAATACAGACTTCCCTCAGGCAAAGCCAAGAACAGGCCATTGAAGAGGAAATTAAAATTAGTATACACAAAAGAAAGGACACTTTCAGTAGTGTAAGCAGTGACAGTGGACATAAAAAAAAGTGTTTTGGAGGAATGTAATCACAAAGCAATCAGATTACACCTTCCCCTAATCCTATCCCAAATCACAACCATTCTGGCTCAGGAACTTCACAAGCTGGATGTGGCCTGTAGGAGTTTGATAACCTTCAGTGGACCTCTCTTCCATGAATTTGTCCATTTTCCTCTCCAACATATAAAAGTGCTCATCATCACAACATCCTTGGCAGACTAAAGGTTTAAGTTGGTCATCTGGAAGAATTTCATCCCTGAAAGGGTGGTTAAGCATTGGAATGGGCTGCTCAGGAGAGTGTGGGAGTAACCATCCCAGGAAGTGTTCAAAAAAGAACTGGATGTAGCACTTAGAGCTGGTAGTGTTCAGTCAAAGTTTGGACTTGATGATCTTGGGGGCCTTTTCCAACTTTAATGATTCTGTGATTCTCTTCCATCTTTAACAAATAAGGAAAATCTATGAGGAGCAAAAGATGGCTGGCTGCTGTCCTTGAAGACTGAAGTTGCTTGTCACAACACATAGCAGACATATGAGATAGCAGCAGGTCAAGCTTCTTCTTTTAAGGTGCTATGCTAGTGCTGTGAATATACCATCCCAAATTTTGGATACATTGGCTAATAGGAACATGGAGCACCTTATTAGTTGGATTACAGTTATTTATGTGTGGTGGGAAAGAGAAAAAGAAATTATAGTGGGTGAGCATCCACAACTCTGCACTGTACATGTATCCTAAAGGGAAAACCCAGCCCTAATCTTTTTGTGAATGAACCTGACTGAGATGATAGTAAATATGCAACCACACTACCAAAACTGACAAGTGCAGTAACACAAACTTCCTCCCTAAATTCTACCATTTCATGTAGGTGAAATCTCAGGATCTCAGTGAGCCACAACTCTCCACACCTTCCAGCTTCAGGAGGATTTGTACCAATCACCTAGAAGTGTCAGATTTTGATTGTATTCTTCTTACAAAAAAAAAAAAAACAAACTCCCAACAACAACCCCCACTTTAATTAATTAAATACTTGACACGTAACAAAGACCTCACCATATGCCCAGTGTGGTCAAAAATCTGCTTCTCTCTTTGTAAATAAGCCTTAGTAGGAACGAACTAAAAGGATAAGAAAGGATTTCCACTAATCAGGATTGCTTTCACATGGCTGAATTACACAGAAGAATCTCAATGACTGGCCCTGCTCTCCTTTCACCAGTGCACAAATGCAGCCATTCCAGTGGCACAGACAGAGATGGAAGTCACAGTCCATTAGCCAAAAAGACAGTCCTACAGTCCTTATCCTCTCTAAGCTGCCAAAGGAAGGTTAAAAATTGTTCTGGCAGCTACCAAATGGAAATTAAGCATGCAGCTAACAACCATGAGATACTGGTATCTCTAAACCAGAATCTAACCCTGGTACTACACCAAGGGTTTATAATATGGGAAAGGGCAAACCCTTTCCCATATTATATGGGAAAAATATGTATTATATTATATTCCCAAAATATGGGAATGGCAAACTCCACATGATTGAATTTAGCAAACAGTATACGATGACTTATATTGTTCCAAAGGAAATGAACCATTTGGTTGAAACATCTGGACCTACAAGAGCCAGCTACTTCACACTGTAATTATCACCTGCTCTGAGCCAGGGTATGCACACAGCGTTTGTGAGAAATTAACAACACTGCTGAAAAGTAGCATTACTTCCCATACTACTGCAGTACACTGAAAACTCAAAAACCACTACAGGAAGTGTAATAGGAAAAAAAATAAGAGAAGACAAATGATTGAATTAACCTTTGTCATGTTTGATTCAATAAAGCTTCCTCTTTAGAAATTATCTAAAGCTGATGGAGTACTTCCAATTTATCACAAAACTCAGCATCTAAATTATATGGGCAGTAGAGAAATATTTTTAAATATTCCTATCCTATACATACATCAATTATCTTTCCTCACTTCTACGATCAATTTATCAAGCTAGAAAAATCTGAGCTTTTGCAGCACCTGACTTTCCCAAAAGATAATTTCCATTATATCACAAAACCTTCGTTGCTTTTAACCCAAGAAATGTTGGGTTTGAGTGTTGAAACAGAAAAAAGTTGGTTTTTTTTTTTACTCATAAATGTACTACAGATAAATGTAGTGCATAATCCTTCATAAAATGTTTTCCCACATCAGAAAAACATTAAATATCAGGAAACACGTCCCCAAATGGATTACAGAATGGCAAATACATTTCATAGGCATTTTTATTGTTGTTATTATTGCTTGGCAGAGTAAAAATAGAAGTGTCTTCAAAGGTGTCTTTCCCTGGAATAGGCAACTCAGCATAAAGAGAATTTATATGCTGAAAAGGTTACAGTCAATGTATTATGGCTGTATATATAGGATCTTTTCATTTATAATTCCCTGTCTCTCCCAAGAAAGCTCAGGTTGTAAATTTTTTAAACTTCTACAGCTCCTTGCCCAATGGGGCCCTGAATGCAGATTTTGCATGCCCCTGTAAGTATGAGCAATCAGAATTACACAATTGAGTTTGTTGTTGCGTGCAGGAAAAAAAATTTTCTGACTTCCTTCAAGGCCAAGAGGTAAAGCTGAATGTTGTAGCTTCAGGTGCAGGAAGCAATTTAGAGCTCTTCTGTTTTGTTTCAAGTAGTATCTGTCAACGCTAATGAAAGAAAAGGGCAAACTCCAGACCCTATCTTTGCTTTTCCTCACGCCAATGAGGGGGGTTACATCTTCCTATTCCCTTCATCAGCAGAGTCCCACCTCTCGAACTGAACTTCCTAATGCATCATGATCTCCCCGATGCCACTTTCATCCAATGTATGATTCATGGTCCTTTGCAAAACGGTTTCCCTTGCCAGAAAAACATTAAAAATCAGGAAAAATGTCCCTAGATGGATTACACAATGGAAAATAGGTCTCAATGGCATTTTCATCATTGTTATTTGCCTATTTGTCCCTTAACAGCTCACTTGTACTGCTTGCCTCTCCCCTCAACATTCAAGTTTCATGCGGACCATCAGTTTGCCAATGTAATGGGTTTTCACAGCCAGGGAAAGGTAAGCGCCAAGGATTATTAATAGCGTTCCTCTGTTAGTTAAGGGAAAGATAAATGTGACACCACCAACAAAACCCCTGAATATCTGATACCAGTGAGGAGTGGGTATCACCTGCCGAAAATAGAAAGAGCGACAGAGATTATATAAGTGGGGTTCCTACCCCGAGTTCCACCTCTTTTTGACCACCTCCCTATCTAACACCTTTTCAAGCGTGCTTACAAGAGATCCAAGAGGTAAGTAGCAAGAAAATGCTCAAATTTCCGCAGCAAACGTGAATTCACCAGCTACGGGCAAGAAGCAGGATCTTCGCAGATAAGGGTATCTTCTATCACTTCGGCATCATTCCCCTTTCCATAAACAAAAGCCCAGAAACAAAGAGATGCAAATCTCTCAAACATTGAGGAATCGCTTCCCTCAAAGGAGACTCCAAATAAGAAGAATAGATCATTAAAAGGAGTACATAGGTGAGCTCATTGAAGGGGAATGAGGAGAAAAGCAGGAGAGAAGGTGGAAATGACGAAATTGGGAAAGGGGAGAAAGAAAGTGAACGAGAGAGAACGAGAGCAAGGACTCCCGAAGAGGTTTTACTGAAATAGCCAGCTGTGAACCAAAGGCAAGCAAAACCACAAGATCCAGAACACGTCTAGAAATGGCACGTCTCTTTCTGCACAGATGACTGTAAGCGATGGGATGAAGTTGCTCTCTTTGGTGTGGTCACTAGGAAGCTAAAGGAAATGTGTCACCTTTTTTGCAAAGGACCGCCGTCTTTCTGCTTCAATTGTTGGTGTGAGGGCTTCGTGCTGTTCAGGAAATTCTCCCTGGTTTGCTTTTGGCAAGGGTGGGCTGATTTCTACTTAATTTCTTTGGTCGTTTACTTAGTAACAGTATCATCATTCTGGTGTTGGTGGAACGGGGAGTTGATCTACACAAAAGTTTTGGTGCAGACAACTTAGAAATCCATGGTGTGGATTTTGCAAATAGTTCGGGCAGGAAAATTGGCAAAATCTCAGAGATAAAGGAAAACGCGTCATTCATCTCGCAGGGATGATGACAAAAAGATGAAGGGTCGAGTGAGAAACTGTCAACTCGTGCAACACCTTTTTTATTAGTATAACAGTATAGACTGCAGGTTGGTGGTTAAAAGGGTCTGGAAATTTGCTAGCTGTCCTTAAAGAGAGACACTGCTGAGGCTGGAGCTGGGCCTCAGCCTCTCCTCCATGGCAGATCCCAGCTGTCCACTTCGCAAACCCTGTGTCGCTGCTTTCACCTTTCCGGCTGTGGAGGGTAGACACGGCTTCTGAGCTGGGGGAAATGTTATTTACGCTCTACAGATGGCTCCACCTGATCTGAAGCCTCATTTTTCTGACACCTCTCACTTTTCGCCTCCACAGCATGATTAGGCCGTAGAGGGCTGACAGATCCGATGACGGAGGGAAAGCGGGGCAGCTCGCGCATCGTTAGGGATGCGGAGGGAGCCGCCCGGCTCCCATCCCCAGGACACAGACAGGGAATGCGCCTCTGGCCGCTTTGCTTGGCATGAGGCTACTTAAGCTGATCGGCGTCTGCCAGCACAGCGGGCAGCGCTGAGCATCGCCCCTGCCAGCCACCGACTCGAGTTACCCCCGAGGGCAGCCGTCCAAATGCGCTCTTGCCTTGTCAGCAGAGCGCGGCTAACACCGAAACGCGAGTCACCCGCCAGGAGAGCATCTTCACTGGAGGCTGGGCAGGTGCGTTCCTGTTTGTAGGGACCTAAAAGGAAGCTCCTGGCTCAACAACGGGTTTGTAAAAGATTCCTAAGAAAGGGAAAAAACTGCGGAGACTGAGGCCCAACTCCTTTTCAGACCACACCGGTGCCGCACGCAGCAGAGCAGGGAAAGCAGAGGGCGATGTAGCATTGGGCCGGCGGGGTCTGCACTGGCAACAAGAAGAGATTGTCCTCTCTTCCCTCAGCTATGGAAAGGTAAAGGGACGTCAATTTCATAAGATAGGCACACTGATCTCCGGCAAATAGCTGCATATACTGATGGGTCTGCACCAATCCTACGTTTAAAACGGACTAACAATACGCTCCTAACGCTGAACTCCACTAAAGCAGGAGACCCCAATGCTCCGAGTGCTGTCTTTACTGCACCCTCCCACCTCCAGCTCCAAAAGAACGGGGGCTGCTGAGTGAGAACGACCCAAGCGAGGTGTGCAGAGCTCTTCTGGGGGACTGCTGTTTATCTCGGTCCAGCATCCCAGCGCTCAGCTCCTCTTTCCCTGTAGAGCAGGGAAGGATGCGTTCAGCCTAGGGAGAGGGACTTGGCTCTACCATCCATCTCCTTGTTTGTCCTTGGAGAAAACTAAGCATCTCTTGCATCTCGGGAAATACACGAAAAAAAGGAGGCCGGGGGTGGGGGGGAGAAGTTCCAACGAGAGAAAAACGTCAGTCCCTTCCACTATGAAGAGATGACCTTTAGGAAAGAAAAGGAGAAGAAAAAAAAGGGGAGGGGGACACCCCAATGTCACCTCCTCCTCAGTCCTGCGTTCAGTGTCATGGTAATGACTTACCCATTATAGCTGAACTTGGGCCATGGAAAAAAAAAAAAAAAAAAAGGACAGGGCTCGTACTTTTAAAAGCACCGAGCAATTATTGACAGCACAACCCGAGGTTCTGCACAAGCCGCCCCCTTTTCGAGGCTGCTCTCCGGCGGCCCCATTCAGAGGAGAGGTGTGATTGTGGCAGCGGGACCGGGCCGTACCCGTCGATCGCGCCCGGGGATCTCGCTGCCACCACTCTGTCCTCCCCCGTCTCTCCTGGAGCAGCGATGCCAATACTCCTGCAGAGATCTGCCCTACTACTGGGCCCTAACCTTGGCTACCTCAGCCTAATGGCTCCTGCCCAAACTCTGAGAGCAAGTTGGACTTGCCATATTTTATGTGAAAAATGGGCACAGATTCTTGGAGAAAAAAAATAACCCTAGAAAACACATTACAAATCCTAAATGCTTTTTTTTTTTTGATGCTAACGGGAAGTGCCCGGTCCTGCCTGAGAAACCCACTACTGCACAGGAGCTCCTCACGAGTGTGTTGTCACCTTGCATCTCGTTTTGCCGTACCCTATCACGGAAGATTCTGCAGCATATTGTGCATTACAAACGGGATCTGTAGGATTCGCTGGGATGTGATAATTAATTCAGTGAGGAAGATGCTTAATATGGACTGGCCTGAAAGAAAAAAGGTCTAAAAGAAATATGTGTGTGAAGGGGAGGGGGAAGGGAGAAGGGGGAGACGTTTAAAGTGGTTGAACGATAAGGCAAATGTTCAAAAGCTACATAACATTTGCTTCCCGACCTCAAGAGTAGCTTGAAGCTTGGCATATGCTGCAGTTCCTTACTCATCACCGAATATAACTGGTAAAGCTCATTCTGACTTTCTAAATGAAAAGGCTCTGCTCTGCACCACTAGTTTGTCCACTGCACCCGAGGACTTGACCTTGGCAAAACTCTTTCTCCAGCCGGTATCACAGCAGCCTCTGGCACTGCTCCAGTAAGGCTTAGGCTCCAGCCTCCCAGGAAGCGACCCCCACCTGCGTCCTCCCCCACCCCAGACCCACAAAGGCATCCCCCGTGCCCTCTCTTTAGCTGAACCCTCGCGTCTGTGGACTACTTGGTGCTCTGCAAACGGGAGAGCGACAGCCCACAGCACTTATCCACGCAGAGCTATAGAGCTGGCACGGGTCCAGCCTTTCCCGGTGTGCCATCCCCACACAGCACTGCAGCTTTGGTCATATGAGCAGAAATGATGAGAAAAGCACTTTTTAATCTTTTCGCACTTGCTTCCCTGTTCAAACAGTTGCAGGATGGCTATGACTGACTTGCTCAGCGCTGAGGATATCAAGAAGGCTGTGGGAGCCTTTTCAGGTGAGTGCTTTTTTCCTATTTTTTTTTCTTCTCTCTTTTCCTCCTTTCATCTTTTCAGGTTAGGATAGCTGTGCATTTATTTCAGCTATGGGAAGATTAGAGGGACTAGCTAGACAAAATTTCAAATGAGGATGTGTTTTCAGATGTTCAATGAATGCCTCTGACAGGTTTATAAAGTACAAGGCTGCATCCTCAGCAAAGTTGTCCGGCACGTTACAGAGGCGAAATATTTATTTTTAAGGAAAGTAAGCAGTAACTGCGGAGAGACTTTGCTTCTACCGAGAGGATACTTTCAAAGGGAACAAACCCCTCGGCAAACCAAGCTGCATTGTATCTTGGTGTGGGATAGAGAAGTCAGCAGTGGATGTCAGCAGTTTCCCACTCATTCCTGAAATTTAGTTTCAGATGTTACAGAACTGCTGTTTCCCATTTCAAGGATTTATGAAACCACTCTGTACTTTCTATGCAGAGTCCCCGGGTGGGCTTTGCTTTTCGGGATGGACAGAAGGCAACAGTAGAGCACGGGTGCGGGTGCACTGCTCGACTGCAGGGGCTCCCTGCAGGTCGAATGGCTGCAGTGGTCCACACTCCCTTTTCACTCCTCCGGGTATCAGATGTTCCCTACCCCTCTCTTTCATCGCGACCCCCAAAACTGACAGCAAACCCTCTTCGTGTTTACAGAGATTCAGGTAGTTAAGGTTGCTATCAAAGAAAGCCAGAAATCCTGCTCCGGGATGCACGTTATCCCCCCCTCCCCCAAACTACCTGGCTGACCGCACCATCCCGGGAGCCGCCTCTGTCAGTCCTGCTCTGTGCGATGACCTTCCCGAACAGACAGAAGAGCAGGACCCGCTGAGCCCGGCTCAGCTCACAAGCCGGAGTCAGAGGGAGCGACAAATTGCTTTGCTGGATCCAGCAGCTGTTTTACTCATTAGCTTCCATTGTTCTATGGCCATCCCCAAGTCCCGGAGCAGATGCAATTAGCAGCAACTAATGACAGATCTCAGGCAGATCACGGAAGACTGAGCCTCCTTAATTTTATGTAATAGGAAAATTTAACGCGGCGGGAATAAGAACGCATGAGGAAGGGAAAAAAAAGTCCACCGCACGTTTTGGAGGTCACTGTATGGTATTTCCAATCCACATCACAGTTGTTAGGCTACCTGGGTGGGACAAAAGCGGGTGCGGTGAAAGGACAAGGGAGGTGGAGCAGGTAAACTCGGCTCCGATTTCAAGGGCTCTGGGTTGTTTGTTTTTTTCCTCCCCGGAGACAGCTCCTCACAAGGTCTTGCAGGCAGCGCGCCGCGCAGCACTCCCTTGCAGTGTCTGAGCTCACACACCACGATTGCACATTCCTTCAGCGGTTGAAATGGAACACTGATTTCTAGTAAGTCTCCATGAAAAAAAAAACCCACCAAACAAACAGTCAAACAGTGCTCTGAAACGCTTCTCGCCAATGCTTGAGCAAGAGCATTTTTGGGGTTTTTTTCCCAGGGGTGGAAATGTTAAAAAGTGACAGCTATGTAACAGTCAGTCTGCTCTCAGATGTCTGTTCTAGTGTAAAACTTAGCGGAAAAAAAAAATAAAAAAAAGAAAGCTTAAGGCACTGAGGTGAGACCAAGCACGTTAGACCTCAGCTCCCAAAGCTCCCAAGTCTATCACAGACTTCTTGTGTGACCTTGGGCAAGTCTCATCCTTCTGTAGCTCAGCTCTTCATCTACAAAATGGAGACATTGCCTTTGTTTATTTCCATTAGCACCTGTGAAGCACGGACGATTACATTGAGTACACTCAGCTCCTACCGCAGCTGGGCTCCACTGTTCCTCCCAGGGCAGGAAAAACAGCAGCATGGAAGAAAACCACGGGTATGTGTTGGTGTGTGTGTTTCAATGACTTTTCTAAGCAGTTTTCTTGTTCTTCATCTCTTATAGCGGCTGAATCTTTTAACTACAAAAAGTTTTTCGAGATGGTAGGATTGAAAAAGAAGAGCCCAGAAGATGTGAAGAAGGTTTTCCATATTCTTGATAAAGATCAGAGCGGCTTCATTGAAGAGGAAGAATTGAAGTAAGTAAAGTTACATCCTTTCTCAAATATCCCTGCTTTAAGGCTCTAATTTCCTGTGGGTTATTTTTACAAGACTCTAGGCAGTAACATACAGCTGAAACTCTTGAGTATAGTATTTGTGTGCTATGCCAGTTTTTTGCTGAGCACATGAGCTGAAGAGTGTTGGAGATAGCCAGTTGCCACTTGGATTGCAGGATCCCTGAAACACATGAATGGTCAATACCTTACAGGTAGTTCTTCAGCCAAATGCAGTTTCAGAGTAAAGCACTTCTGAATGTTAAAGAAGGTCAACAACAGAAGACACAACGCCGGATTCCAACTTGTGTCTCAAATCAGTGGTACAAATAGATATGAAGTGTAATTGTTCTGTGGGGAAAAAAACAAACAAAC
This sequence comes from Agelaius tricolor, assembly GCF_023055355.1. NCBI lineage: Eukaryota > Metazoa > Chordata > Aves > Passeriformes > Icteridae > Agelaius > Agelaius tricolor. The sequence goes on along the minus strand of NW_027269263.1, from coordinate 19,026,256 downwards.
AAACAAACAAACAAAAACTCCAAACAAACGTTCTTTTACTTTCTATGCCTCCTCCTTAGGTTTGTCCTGAAAGGCTTTACCCCAGAAGGAAGAGACCTATCAGACAAAGAAACGAAGGCTCTTCTGGCTGCTGGAGATAAGGACGGTGATGGTAAAATTGGCGCTGATGGTATGTAATTAGAGGAGTAAACTTTGACAGTAACAACCGAATATTACCCTTACACACAAGAACTGAGGAAACCTAGGAATCACTGGGGGCTGTGACCTTCTGAAGGACACAATTTGGGTTTAATGAAATGCCAAGTCCCGCTCCATTTGCTGCACCTTGCTCAGAAGCGTTAGAGGAAGAGGAGCTGAGTTGTGACACTAGAGGGGGCAGGAGCTCACGGAACCCGGCTGTGGGTCGGGCACTCCGCAGAGCAGGACTAAGCACCCAGCCAAACTCTGCTTCACTTATTGTAATTTGTCTGTTGATAGCAGGGAGTGAGGATCAGGACACTGCGAGTTCAGAGACCGAGGCTTGACTATGAAGCGTGGAAAGAATAAAAGCTCAGCGCCAGCATTTATGCTCGATGTTTAGTTAGCAGGAAAGTAATGACTTTGCATGACTTAGCAAAGCAATGCTCTTAAAATTCAAAGTACACCCATTTGGCTACAGAATTTCTATACAATAACAGTCTATCTAGCTTATGCTAGTGTTTACATGGGTCTTAACACCTAAGAAAGCTTGTCAGTCCCTTTTACTGCATATGAGATATACAAGAAAAAAACTTTTCTTCTCACAGCATTGCTTAAAAAGCTAGTGCTGTTTTCTATTCCCCCTTGGGATGAATCAGCTTAGCCCACACACAAAATTTCTCATTTTTCCTCTTTTTTCGGAGGTGACAGTGAATGAAACACACTGAAGGAGACAAGAAGAGATGCAATTCTAAACTAAAGCTTTCCTCATTGAAGGAGATAGAAGTTTGTGGCCAGAGTATTAAATCACCTAGAGAACAGGCAATTGCTAGGGTTTTGACATATCAATAAGCCATATCATAAGTAGAAATCTAAAAATACCTAAACCCTCTCATATCTCTCTGTGTTACTCAATCTCTGCAATTTAAAAAAACTGTTATCTCAAAAAAAAATAGGTCAATTAAAAGAGAAGTAAAAAGCAAAATTAACTAACACAGTCTCCCAGCTTAGAAGACAACACACAAAATCAGCCACTGACATATCAGTCAGGAGATGCACACTGGCATATCAGTGACTATGGCCATGTCCCTAGACCAAAGCCTCTTAATTTCTCCAATCATCACTTTATAATGGTTTAGGTGAAGCTCTTGCTAAACTTCAGCAGTGCTGCTGAATCCAGCGTGGGTGTCATTTCTTGAAACTTCATATTCTTTATTATACAGGTCTTCTTTATGCACACTAAAATTAGTGATAGTATTACTAAAATCACTGAGTCAGTTTTTCAAAAGAAAACTTAATTCAGGTAAGTAAGCTTACAGCTGATCCACCAGCCTCATAACAGATAAATTTTCAGCTATTCCAGAAGGATGCAAATCAAAACTAGTCTTAATTGGAATAAAAGAACAATATTGCATAATGATTTTGGCTTGTACAAGAAAATATAGCATTAACCTTCATATTTAAGATTACCATAACTTTTCCTTTGAAACAGTGCCTGAAACCCAGTACATTGTAATAAAGCAATATGAAATGCCTCTTTTCCTTATCTCTTTCTTCTGCAGCTTTTACTGTTCCCTAACTTTGAAATGGAAATACTCTGTGTTTACACTTGATAATGAGAAGAGAATGATGTGCTTTTTTCTTTTGATTCTTCTGACCATATCCCTACCATACAACACTAACAGTTTCTTTTCCATTTCTTAAATTGACTTTAACAGCCAATTTTTACAACAGAAAGGCTTGAAATACATACAAAAGTTAACAGCTGAGACTGACCAAAGGACAAAGAGGACAGATACTTCCCAGCTTTTCCTTTGGCCCATAAATCCAATCCAATAATATAACTGCATATGTAAATAAAACGTAAAGTCACAAATTTACATCCCATTCATATGCAGTATTGTGATGCTGTATTTCTGTTGCAAACCAATTTTGCTTCCCTGCAGCTGAATTGTCAGGCATCACCTCCACCCCTTGTTTCAAACATCAGCTTCCTAAATAACTATACAATTGCAAACAAGCAGCCTTTCACAGAGGTTAATGTTAATTCTCCTGATGGCCCTTGAATGCTGTCCCTCAGGAGCCCACAGCAGTTGTAGGAACTGATCTTTAGGGATTTTTAAAACCACAGAGATAATGAGCTCAGATGTATCATCACAAACATTAATCCCAACCCAATCCGCCTTCTTCTAGCTGGGGTCTCACATTACAGATTTTCTCTCTTTTCTTTCGATTCTTCTTTAAACCTTTTCTCATTTCTGCAAGACCATTCAGCTCTGAAATAGTTTCAGCAGTTTACCTCTTGTCCGATCGGTTTCAACTTGTGGCCGATAAAGCAGTTTCAAAGAGCTGAAAACTTACAGCCATTTCCTGTAAGACCTGATCATCTTCTGTGCAGTGTCAGACCCCCTCCACATTCCACCAATGTGGTCAGAAGATGATGAATCTGAAAAAAATTGCAGGTCAAGACCAGGTTACCTCATAACACAAGCAACCTTATCGTCTAGATCAGGCTGAAAAAGGATGCTGAAGTAGCTCTACTAGCTTCAGGAAAATATTTATAAGAAAGATGAGGAAAAAAAGGAAAATTTCTAGTCATAATGTTGTTTTAAATCTATTTTGTGTATTAGCACTGGACATGGAGATCATGCCTTTTAGTTTCCTGATATTAATAGACTTGAGAAAGTACATAGAGAGCTTTCAAAGATCATGCACTGTGGGCAGCACAATCCAAATTTTTATCCCTGTAAATCAGAATGTTGTAAAAATGTGACATTAAACATGCAAAATAACAACTATTTAAGTCATGACCTTGCCAGGTGAAAGCCATAATAACAACAACAAAAAATATTTGGAATTCCTTCTTTTCTTATCCGGCTTTGTCCTCTTCAATCTTCTAAAATAAACTAGCATAAGTCATTACTTATAAAGTTTCCTAAACAGATTTGCTGTTGTAAAGAAAATGTAAAAACCACAATCTGATGAGAGAAATCACGAGCCTACAACATGTCCTCTGTAATCATGTCTGTCATTTCAGTAAAATACTAGAGGGCATGCATTAGGCTGGTATATAATACTAAACTGTACTGAACACAGTGTCCTCTCCTTTTAAGTCAGAGCTCTGACACAAAACAGATAGTAAATTATTTTACAAGACAAAATGGTCTAAATCCTTGCAATTTAAAGCCACTATTTGTTCAAAGAAAGACATAATTTTGTTTGGAAGGGTAACTCCAACTGGAAACAAGGATGTAGTTGATCACAAGGATTCCCTCACTAACAGGCCAGAGGCAATAACCATTTACAAGGGAGTGATATACCCTGCCTGATCTCAGAAGTTTTGCATATATGAGTACACTTTGTAACAATGCTTCTATAAGCCACCTGTGGTTGGAATAACCTTCATACAAAAATGAGTAGTGAACTAATTTAGAAGATTATTCAACTGGAACATCTTTGAAATATTTAAAATACATTGAAAATCCTGGGAAAAGTGAAATTGTTGCAATCACTCAAGAAGGAGTATTTTATGGTTTGCTGGCTATTACAAAGTACCTGTAAAATATATTGCTATTAAGTGATAATGGCACAATCAAAATGTATTATAGAAAATATTTGGCTGCAAGTCTGAATAACCTTTTCCAAATATATTCTGTAGATACAAATTATCATAAAAGGTATTTAATTTAGCTGTAATAAGTATGACAACTTGTTTTAATGGTATATGCATAGTTAGTTTTCCCTTTTGGAAAGGTTTGATCCATTACAGTTCATGTTTCTCTCTGCAGGATTTATTCACACAAAGATTTAATAATCATGGCCTTTCTCCTTTTCTGACCAGAATAGCTGGGGTTTTTAGCACAAGCACTTCATGTTATCTCTTAAATTCAGTTTGCAACACTTTCAATCTACGTACCCACCATGTACAGGATTTATAGGTGTTTTGTGTTAAGTAATCTGCATCACTAATCCTAATTTGGATTTACATCTTTCAAAACGATGGATAAATTTGGAATTGATTTAAACCCTCTGACATTTTTTATTTCTCAGTCTGGTTTGTCTGCATTTGGCAACATATTTTTTGGACATGCTATCAAAAGTGCTGTTTGCACACAACAGTCAATTAAGATCTCACTTGGTTAGAGTTAAGCATTTTTCAATGGAACACCAGAATATTCTTTAAAATGCCTAATTTTAATCTTCTATCTTTTTCAATTGCCAGACTTTACTCTTCATTATGTCCAACTTCAGTATTTTTTTATTGAGCCTTACAGACAACTCCCTCTCCTATTTGCCATTTTCCTCTCAGCTGATTATGTTAAACCCATAAACCACTCTCTCTGCATATCCTCTAATCCCTTTATCATCTTTGTTGCTCTTCTTGGGATTCCCTCCAGTCTGTCATTTTCAGTGCTCTGAGGCACATACAACTGTGCAACGCATTCTTGTGTGTAACTCTTCCAAGGTTAGATGGAGTTAGGAATTATAACCAGTCAGCCATTCACCAGGACACAAATGTGCCTTTTTCATGCTTTATCTCCCTGCTGAAATGCAGTATATATATTAAAGCATAGAATAACCCTAAATTGCAGATAGATACGTTTACATAAATATTATGGATGTATCACTAATAAAAGCCACAGGGTAAAATCCTGTCTCTCTGACACCACAGGAATTTTTCTCATTCTTACAACACAGTCAAAATTACATAGGTTGGTATTAGCCTTCTGGTTTTGTAATCTGCCATTTTCACTCAATTTACAATTACAAAATTGAGTTTAAATGCAATATAATTATAATATGGGACACAAATACTTTGAAAGACTCATTAATGATTCTCTTTGCCAATCTCTGATATAAAAGAAATTTATCTCACTGCAAGATTAAATTTCTGGTTCTTGCCTTCATCCCATTGAGATTTAGAAATAACTGAGAACTAATCAAGTTCTTTAGATAAATAGTGGTGGAAGTCTTACAGTCTGGCATGTATAGCATTTCTCCCTTATTCTCAAGAAATCCTTTCATTTCACTGTAAGATTTCCCAAATCATACTTTCCCTTTAATTAACTTGGATTTCTTTATTCTTCTGTTAATGTGACATTTCTGCTGCACCAGTGACTCTGTATTCATTGTAATATGCTTCCTCCTTCTTTAAATTTTAGTTTTTAAAATATTTTTAAAAATTCTTTCCTTTCTCCAGAATTTGCAACTATGGTGGCTGAATCATAAAGGCTTTGACCAATGCAAACCCTTCACCCATCCTTCACTGCCCAATTCCAACCACCTCCTGCTGACTGCTTTGGCTCCTGTTCTATTTATTTATGTTATTTTATACTCCAGCTCTGTTCTCTGCAATCCTGCAACTCTGTAATTGTGCTGAAAGACACTGTTAAAATAATAAAGGTCACATCAATCTGGGCTTTCTTCTCTCTCACTACAACTTGTTTCTTATTTCATGTAGGCTTGGCACACGCTGAGAGAAAATGTTACTAGTTTTTTTGCTGACATCCCTGCTGCTTTATCCCTAGCCAGGGTAAAGTAGGAAGAAATTTTAAAAATTATTTCGGATAAAACACGCATATAATGAGTCATTCAGTCCAAGTCCTGAACTGTGGCAAAACTGACTGCATTATTTTTAAGCCATCCCTGCTAAATGGATGCATACTCATAGCCTGGAAAATCTCTAGTGATGGAAAATCTCTAGTGATGGCAATTACCCAACTTCATTTGGCAGTTTGTTCTCTCAACTTAATCAGTGTTATAGCTAAAAAGTATTTCCTAATATTTAAACTACATCTCCCCTACTGCATTTTGGTGATCAGTAAATTGATTGTCATCTGTATCATTTGTTAAATTTGCCCAGTGCTGGGGGATTTTTGGATAAAAGCTTTGACAGGAATATCAGCTGGTGCCAATCATACATGAAGATAACTTCATAAACTATTAAAAAGCAGTCACTTCGGAAACACAGGGTATGCTTACTAGCAATGTTACACAACTATCTAGGGCAGGAAGAATGGCATACTCAGAAGAAATAACAATATGAATTTCAGGAAAGAGAACACCAAGATTCAGGTGTGACGCTGCAGTTGATAATCCCACTGTAAAAACAGTAAATCAGAAAATCTCATCCAAAAAAATTTATTCTAAAACTTTACCAGATAAGTGAATATCTTCTTTGGAGTTACATATAGGAAACTGAGACTTATGCTAAGGAAATGATTAGACAAGAGTAAGCCTATAACAGAGCTCAATACTTATTTCCCAAATCCTGTTCAGCCACTTTGGCACCAAGCTTACACTTTTTACCGGAGTTGTTGGGGGGTGTTTTGCTTTTAAGCAAAGACAAAAGCAGGGGGGAAATCTTTTCAGGCAACATCTCCCCCACATCTTAACAGAACATTGATTATTACTGCAGTAAAAAGGAAGGGTATTTTCCATTTCTGTATTCCAAATTATTCCCTGCAGCAATAAAACCTTATTCAATTTAGACTTATTATCACCAATTTAGTGGAGACAACAAGATAAGGCTGAAACCCTGTCATCATCACACTGTACAGAACACCATCCTCTGCCCCAGCGATTACCCAATGCTACTCGGGAAGCCAATAAACGTTCCTAAAGCCATTTTAGATCCTCACTCTGTAGTAACTCGCAAGGAAGACTTTTTGCTGAAGATGCTGTGCGTTCAAAAGAAATCCTTTGGTTTTGCACACTGTATATACGGTTCTGAAGGATGTATTGATTTTTAAGTATTCTAAATAAAGCAAATGAAAACGGATTGCAGTGGAGCGAGTTTATTTCCTGCTTTTTCTCGGCAGCTGCTGACCTCGCGTGGCAATAAAGCCTCATTACAGGAGCACACAGAGATACCGAAAAGGCATCCGGCACCCCGCTACTGCAGCAGCCAGAATGAAGGACCAGGGAATTCGAGAACCGACATAAAAGCTGCTGTAAAAACAAAGCCCTTTATAGTCCCTTTCTATTCTCTGAAGCTGCAAGGATTTGTATTTTAATGCCTCACTGGATGGCACAATAGCTGAGATTTTATCCAGGGCTTTAGCAAAAAAAAAAAAAAAAAAAAAAAAAAAAAAAAACCCAAAAAAACCCAAACCCAAAAACCAATAGAACAAATAGCAAATAAATAAAGCCACTAATGAGTCTAAAAAATAATTACAGTAGATTACGTGAAATAAATAAAGTTACAGCAGCATCAATGGCGATATTTCACTAGCATAAAAGTCTGAATACCCCAGTGATCCCTGCTTCAGTCCTTCTTCATGTTGTTACCTCAATCACTCTGGAACAAGCAACAGTGCCTAATTTGGCCTGAAAATTTTCAGCCATATAGTAATGGAGAAGGTGAAAAGAAATGTCCTTTATTTTCAAACTGAAAAACTTGCAATGGGTAGAGAGACCTCCAAAATACCATCTCTACTTTTCATGCTGACAGTATAAGATATTCTAAACCTGCATTTGATTGGTTTATTCAAATATGCAACTGGTATACTCAGATCCTGTATTCTGAGATCTTACACTCTGAATTCTCAAAATCTCTATTTAAACACACTTTTTTTCCCCCAACTGCATTTTCAATTAAAAGTTCAAATTTCAATATGCATCTATCACAGAAGAAAAGGAAACTCAAATACAAGTGTAATATAAGTAAATTTCTGCCCAGAGAAAAACCTACTGTTTTATCAATTGCCATCAAACTACTACTTTCCTTTCACTGCTGGATCTTCAATATTTCTCTTAGACTCTTATTTTTCCACACAAATTTCTTCCAAATCCTCTCCAAATCTTCAACTGTTTCATTTCAAAATTTTAAAAAATTCATAGTTTTCCTTTTTGTTGGATGTTATCTAGACATGACTCAAAACAGAACAAACAAATGCAAAATTTGAAGTTACAATAAAATATAAAACATTTCATATACAAAATAGTAAGTTATTCATTCTCATATTGCTCTTGCTATAATGTCTTTGAGACTGTCACAAAACTGCTGTAAGGCCCAAAGAAAGCAGAATTTGCTACAAAATTTAATCAGGCTTTCTGCACAGTGTGGATTACAGTATGCTTGAGAAATACAAAAAATCCACACTACCCTGCAATTTACTGTTTCATGAAGAAAGATGTTTTAATTTTCAGATGCATAAGCAAAGGAGCAAAATTACATTTCTCCAAGAAACATTCACCTTAAATTTCTTAATTGCCATCTTAGATCTTCCTTGCTCTGAACAGTAAGTGCTCCATAATTTTTTCCCTGTTGTAATACAGTAGAAGTTATGAAAGGAAAAAAAATACTTCAGCCATCCTGTTGAAGACAAATTTTTAAATAATCAGTACATATCCTTTACTTACATTCATATCCAATGGTTTGCAATGAGACACAATTGAATGACAAAAAATATAGTCACTGCTTGTTCAAACTGGTATTTTGTATTGCTAGAGAAGAAATTGCTCGCTCTGAGCTACAATTCAAGAGGAAGAGGAGCCAAATCCTCAAGTCATAGCTGAACCATCAAATCCTGACAAATGGCATTAGCATTTAACAGAAAGAGTTTGCATTAGCAGACTGTCACCAACTCTTAATATTTCTCCAATCACCATTTACCATTACTAAATCTTTAACCAACAAATGCATAATTGTTTATGCTTTAAGGGTCCTGCCAAGCTCTTAATGGAGTTTCATGGATCAGCAATTTTCCACATGTCTTATTTCGGGAATCAATGGACTGGAGGCCATAACACCTGTTCACCTTGCAGAAGCTGAGCTAGGATTTATATTTACAGTCTATCCACCAAGTCCTGAGATCAACACTGCCTAATGTCCTGCCATTGCTTCCACACATCCTTCACTTTATCAATGTAAAGGTTGTTTGCTTGCTTCTTTTGCCTTTTCTAACTAAACAAAATGTTTTTGAAGACTGGTAATAGAGTTCATGTTTCCCTTTCCTGCAACACACACACAGTTTTAGCAGAGCCTCTGTGCTAAGTAGCTAAACATTAACAACATTCTGTTCAAAACAGAGTTAATATTGTTATGGAATTACAAACTGCAGCATTGCACAATATTTGAAACAAGTCTTGTCTTAACAAAATAACATCAAAAATTGTGCCTAAAGGTTCACTGAAGTCACAAATTAGCCCACAAAATTTTTATTAATGAGCATAATGTACAAAATAACTTCATTTGACTCTAAAATCCTAGACTGAGATTTAAATGGCTGGCTGGTAGAGAACCCATTCTTTTATTTATAAAGCAACTTCAAATGAAAGAGAAATTATAAGGCATGCAATAGCACAGCAAAATCCAGCTGTGGTTAAATTACATGCTGGCATTCTTGTTCTAACTCCACTCAGGAGCCATGGCTAGCACAGAGAGAAGAGCACTGGCTTTAGTACAGGCTGGTGTTTAAATACCTCCTCTAAGTCCTAGACTCTCATTGCTAACATGGGCTTGAACCTGAGCTCCTGCTTCTTCATTCCCAGAAAGCATTTTAGCTGATTCCCTTTCCCAAAGAAATCCCTTTAGAAATCCCAACACTCTCTAGGGCTACAACATTTAAAATTACATTTCTCCTGAACACAGGAAAGTGAAGCCAAATGTGTCTAAACAGGGTTAGCTGTCTGCATAATAGATCATTAAAACTTTTTGGGCTGTAGGATCTCCTAATGTGGGATAATTACTTCACAAGGGAGGAAGTGCCTTTCTGGTTAGTGCTCTTCTGGTCAATAAAGCAGCAAAGCTTAACAAAGGTTGATGCACCTTTAGAGACAGAAATTAATATAAATATGAATGCTAGAGTCCCTTCTCGAACCACCAGAAAAATAGCAGGAAGTGCATGAGCTACCACAGTAAATGGATCAGATGACCCAAATATAAATACTGAAAGGCCTATGGAACTAATAGGAAGACCTATGCTAATAAGCCTATGGAATATGCAGCTAGAAAAGATATTTCTTTCATAAATTCATTCAGTCTCCCACCCAGGAAAATCTAAGTGAAGGGATCTTGTCAGTGCCTGAATCAGCTTGTTCAACTCCTACTGCCACAACAGTTTTTAACTCCAGGAGATGCTTCGTGAGGTTTATGTACAGAAATAAAACAGAAATACAGTTGGTTTCACTGGTATGACAGTAGCACAACACTGGCATTAACTTAGGCCTTCAAGTGGTAAGAACATGGTAATTCTCTATTAATGTTCATTTAGATAAGACATCAGGGGAAAATTCTTTATTGACACAGGTTGCCCAGAGAAGCCATGGACATGCCATTCCTGAAAGTGTTCAAGGCCGGGTTGGATGGGGCTTGGAGCATTGTCTAGTGGCATTGGGGCTGGAATGGGATGATCTTTAAGGTCCCTCATTGCATAAACCATTCTATAACTCCAGTTGGGTCATAAGGGGTGCAGGACCAGAGGCCAAAGGCTTAACCATTGATTACTGGAGGGAAGGCCCAAGATTGCTGATTACTCAAATGGTTCAGAGACATTTTCAGGTCTTGGAAACACTGGCTGGTAGGATTTTTTAAAATTATAACATTTAAATTGTTAATAAATTCTACTCCCTGTGTATTCACAATACAATGCAGTTTTAAAAATGTATCACTAGAAAGATACTAAAATACATAAGAAATAGCAAATTATCTCACAGTTATTACTGCTTTATAAAGAGGAATAAAAATTATGAGGCTGTGCTAATTTTATGCTTCGTTCTGCAGATGAATGAAGATTTTCTGTCTTAAAAACATTTGCATTCCTCTTCTTTAAAGCAATTTTCAATTTTGCTGGATACAGCACAATTGCATCTACTCTTTCAGCTGCAATGGGTTGTTGAAATTGAGCTATTGCCCAGCACCTGCTCTTAGTCAGACAGCTGAAATCAGAGGTTAGGGGAAAAAATAAAGATTTTTTGTCATTGTAATGCAAGTCTCCTTTTAGCTTTGCTGCAGTCAGTGTTCAATTATGTTCTGTAACAACCTCCATTACTAGAGCCAGTGTTTTTCTGTTCTCTCTGCATATATTAACTTCCTTGGTCACACGTGAGAGCCTTCTTAGCAAGGCAGAGTCTTAAGAGACATTTGCCCATAGACTTCATGAGTTTCTATCATTTTTGGGCTGTTGAGAATCCTGGTGTTCAAACGCATCTTCATTTTGAATGCTCGAAAGGTAACTGATACAATAGAACTAAAATTATCTCCCAGTGAAGGTCTGATAGGTCAAAATTAACCTGAAATTCCATCTGGTCTGTTGAATACAAAGCATTGAACAAGTAACAATGAAAGGCTCCCACGTAATTTTTATCCTATTTTTACAAGCTCTGAATCCTTCTCCCTCAGAATATTTACCAGTTCACTGCATGGCCCAGAAGTTTAAAGCTTCATCAGATGCAGGAATCAAGACCCAGCATCTGTCGGAAGAAAGCCTACAAAGATTTTGACCAGCAAGGCTCAGCCACAAATGGGAAGGAAGTAGCTGGTGTGAGCAGCTACTGGCAGGGCAGGAGCAGGAGCTTTGCTTCTGAAGCAGGAAGTAAATGGACAGAAAGCTCTGAGACAGAGGTCAGAGGGTGAACATTGAAATTCAGGGTCTCAGGAAAAGGAAATCTAGAGCAGGAAGTACTGGCATAATTAGAGTGAGGATTTGAAAAGCCTGGAGCGGAAGATATTTTATTATAATAAATTCACCTTGAAAAGAAAGGACATCATTAAGGTGAAAAAGTTGGTGCCCAAAAATTTAGCCTGTTATAAAAGGAATGAGAATAGAAAACAGAGTGTTGTAAACTTTTGAAAATTTAATTAGGAGTCTCAAATATTTCTCTTCTCCTTCCTCCATTAAACCTCCAAGTCCTGGAGTCACATGGTTGAATCTTAGTTTTCAGCAAAAGGAAAAAAATTCTAGCTGTCATGCCTGCAGAGAAAGCCTTGAACATTCAAAGCCTAAAAAAAAAATAGGATATAAACCCAAACATTAACTTATAGTTTTTAATAAATCTCATTATTTGAATGCAATCTGTCTTGCAGTTCTTAACATAAGATATAGCATTAGTGAAAGCCTAGCATCTGCCTTCTAAGCAGACAGCAGCTAAAGATCCAAAAAAAGAACCCCAGCTGCTATCATAGTCATCATCAGCACATAATGACTGGCATGCTGGAATTGTGGGTAGCTCATTTAAAGCTGTCACATATTCATGCACTCTCTGTTTGACAGATTAACCCCTTCCCTGGGATGCAGGAGCACGCTTGGTGCTCCCTCCCCAGCACCCAATCCCGCTGTGCAGGAGAGCACAGAGATGGCTCCAGTAGCAGCTCTCACGGCTGGGAAGGCTCAGGCCACACAGCAAGCCCTCAGTCTGTCACAGACGCTGCCTCGTGGAGAAACCCAGACAACTTTCTGTGTGATGTTCCAGCTCCCCGATCAACAGCCCACTGTCTGCTGCTTTGGGGAGTAGTATTAAAAATTAAATAAAGATTTCAGGGCCTCTTCCCGGCACTTTTTCAAGCTTCCATGTGCACGAACAAGAAAATAAAGATTCAAGCTGGAATTTTTCCAGACATATGCAGAATAATTACTCTCTGGAAATTCTCTTTATCTTCATCCTTGTGGATTTGAATGCGTCCTTGAGAAATCTTTCCCTCCTTTCATATTCATCAGAAGAGAGAACATAACAGTTACAATCAGCATCCTCCAACCAAGTTGTAGAGGTACCTACCCTACATTTAGTAATTTACCACTTTCCATTGATGCCACAACTGCCATCCATTTCTAACTTCCACTCTCCCAACGGAGTAGATCAGAAACAAATGGCAGATATGCCAGATCAGTCAGAGGGGCTGTTGTAGCTGCCAACAAATCCTTTGGCTGATTCAACCATTTTGTAATCATCTTACATTTCAGTGCACTGACTCTCAGCCAAAAAGCCTTCAGATCTGTGCCTGAGCCCCCACCACAAAAGAGCAAAATCTGAAGACCTGAACTATAATGGTGTTATCAACAGAGCTAGAGAAAGCATCCAAATTCTCACTTCTGTGCTAATAGCCCCACTCTGAAGAGAAATAAAAGCTGGGTTTAGGGGAAGCCAAATGAAGTAGCCCTCAAAATAGATGGAGTATCTATTTATTCCACCGCTTGGGGGAAGTGTAAAGAATGGAAATCTACAATAAAATTTACACATCCTTTCTTGCAGCTTTCACAACTCTCCAGACATACCAGTAAACATTCATAGTCAATCCTATAAGAATCTATGCAGATTTAAAAAGCTGCATGAACTCTGAATATTCATTCACAAGATACTTCTGAAGACATTTTGTTACACTGTTCCCTTTTAGTAACATAAGATTTTAAAAAGAACTGATGAAATACTTTGTATTTGAGAGATTTCTTACAGAAAGACCTACTAATTCGCTTTCCTCAACATTAATGCCCTCCTGAGAAGCACTGCTTACTCCAAAGAAAGCTACAGTTCTTCCTCATTAGCTTTTATCAGGAAGCAGGTTCAAGTTACAGATTGTAACCTGCTCAGTTCTGAACACATCCAGAATGTTTCCATCGATGGATGAACAACTGTGAAAACAAATCCTAGTAATATTAGTGAATTCTGCCTCAGAAAAAAATCACTTTTTAACAGGTATCCTCGGTGAAGAAAATAATGAAGTGACCTATGCAGTGCCTGACAGAACCGGGAACACCAACCACACCTCAGTCTAAAAGACCACATGACCTCTGTTTGTTTAATCCCCATTGTAGAGCCTTACGTAGTGTCTGAAATTCCCTGCCACTCCTGCTGGAGATGCAGTTCCACCACTGCTGCCTTCTGCAGCCGGATGAAATGCGAGCCACGCACGGCACACAGACACACGTGCAGTTTGACTGCTGCTTTATGACCACTACCTAAGCGAATGTGACTTCAAATTTCAGGGATTTGTGGCTGGCAAGGAAACTTTGCCTGTTCACATGAAAGAAGGGCCACTTCCCATTCAAAATAATCTTGTTTCATTTGAGGGAAAAATTAAATGTGTGAATGTTCTATTCCTCCTTAGCTAATAAATACAGGATTGAACCTAATAAAACACATCTCTAGGATAAGGGCATCACCCTCTGTTGTTGGGGTTTTTCTTTTGTTTGAATCCACAGGGTTCCTCTTCTCCTCTTTCTCACATACTCAAGATGAGAGAAGCTTCAGCGAGCACAGCTACCAGCATTCCAATTTATTCAGCAGCAACCCCTGTGGACTGCTAACAGCAGACTGTGATTCTGTTTGGATTACAAGGTGCAGATAAGTAATTCCATCCTTAATCTATCACTGTCAATGCTGCTAGGGGAACAACTTATACCTGTGAGAAGTCAGGCAGAGGAAAAGATAGATTGGGTACAAAAAAAAATATTGTGGGGTAAAAGGACAGCAGAAATAGAGAGGATACAAATCCATTAAGAGTTCTGTGCACACATGCATGCAGAGGCAGGAAATGAGGGAATGGGATGAAGGAACAGGGTGCTAATATGAAAGCAGCAAACAGGAAGGAGATATTCAGATTCCAAGCAAAAATTTTCAGTAGCAATGAAAATCTCACTTCCAACATAATCTATGCCTTCCTTTGCAGCGATCCCAGTGTAAAATGCTGGGGATGTTTGTGACCTCAGTGAATGCTGATGGATCCCACCACACTGCAGCCACGATCAGTAAACCTCAAGTACATCATAATGGAGCCTCAAAGCCTTCGCTTGGAGACCTGTCAGTAAACTGGGGCAATATTACAAATAGACAACAAAGGATAATGCAAAGATTGCAAAAATGGAACGATGCAGAGACAAGTGAATTTCTCAGAGGATGGAGTGGAAGGCAGAAAAGATGAAAGAGGAGGCAAGCTATTTAGACATAAGTGATGGAGAACATCAACAGCCCACATCTGTTTTATGTGGTGGAAGATTTGGGGATGGAAAACAGGGAAAGTAATAATGAGACCCGGGATTAATTTTTCTTTTCTCTTTTAAAGGAAAAGTAGTGACTCCATCACTATATTTTACTTCAAGTCATCATCTACAATTGAAGTCTGACCACTCAGGCTAGTGAAGTCCCCTTCATGTTTTTATCACATAGATAAAAATGTTCTACCCAATGGTATTTTATGTGCATATAGAAGACTCCTTTGATTCAGCTATAGGTTCTCATTGATTTTATGTTATTTGCTTGCCTGGCTAGACATGTCACAGGCAATTTATCCCAGGAAAGGTGAAAGAGCTGCCTTCTAAGCAGTCACATTAAAATAAAATGTTGACATTAAAATATAACTTGGAAAACTTTATTTTTGACCCTTGGAATGTCCAGTGTTATAACCCAAATACAGATGCATTATTGATTATTCTGTTCTTCCCAACCTTACTCACTGCTTCCCGCAGTAAGCACATTCTGTGTTCCAGAATAAACAACCCCAAGTGCAGCCAAGCAAAGTTAATCCATACCCTAAAAAAGGTATGGATTGCTATTAATGGTATGTTTTTTGGTGGCACAGATCTTTCAAAGAAGCTGCAAGGAGGGGAAAACCCAGGAAATTTTATGGTCCTCTTTTCCAACTCCTACCCAAATCCACTCACTTGGACTGCTTAAGGAAGACAGAAAATCAGTTCAAAGAATAAAATAAGGCACAGAAATAGTTTAATAGTAGCCAAGGGAGAGCTTTGTAGAAATATTTTTAAAATATAAAAAAACAAAGAAATTAACCCACTGCAGAGTGAAAGGATACAAAAATTAACAAGGGGGGGGAGAGGGGGCAGGGGCGCGAAGGAGACAGCAGCTAAGAAATCAGCAAGCAAGAGAACTTTCTCCGTGAGTACATCAACACTGCCAAACACAAGGAAAAGTGTGCACTGAAGCAAAGGAGAGCGGATCAGCTGCTGCCCGGCCAGGGAAGGAGCGCAGCTCCGCTCCCACAGGGCGACAGCGGCCTCACAAGCGGCCTGTTCCCGCCGCGCTGACCCGGCTTCGTGGCGGACTTTGAAGCCGCCGCAGCAAAGCTCGGGTCCAGGGCAGCTCCGCTCCTGCCCGAGCCCTGAGGGAAGCATGACCCGAATGCCGGGCCCGGGCAGCTCCGCTCCTGCCCGAGCCCTGAAGGAAGCGTGACCCGAATGCCGGGCCCGGCGCGAGGGACGCGCAGGCCGCGGCAGGGCCACGCTCCCGCCGTGCGCATGCGCAGCAAGGCACACGGAGCCGGGGCCCTTCCGCACGGAACGTCGCGTTCCGCGGGCTCACAGGCAGGAAGTGGAGGCTTCTCCCCCCGCTCGCCTCTTCCCGCCTAGGGGCTGCCGCAGCTCCTTGCCCGTAACTTTTATCATTTTCTGTCGTACCCCCAGAGGGTCATTTCAGCCCCGTGGTGAAGGCCCCTGTGTTCTACCCAATAACAAGCCGGCTTTCGATGACGTCCTTAGTTGCCAGGCAGAATTCCCCTTTGCGTCTCCCGTACGGGCGCGACGCCACCGGGAAGGGCGGTGCGCCTGTTTTGATTGACAGCACGACTAGTGGGCGGGGAGAAACGAGAAAACCAATGATAACTGTGGGTGACCTTGATGAACAGGGCCCACAGCCAATGGGGACGGGCGGGCGGTCACTCGGTTGCCAGGGCCTCGCGGTTGCCAAGGCCTTGGCTCACCGCGGTGGCGGTCCCGCCGCCGCCGTCCGGGCGCGGGCCGGCGCGATGGTGAAGCTCGCTGCCAAGTGCCTGCTGGCAGGTGAGTCCGGCCCGCCCGCTCCCATCCGCCCCGCTGCCCACACGGGACTAGAGCGGGCGCCGCGGGGTCGGGAGAGGCCGGCAGCGCAGGGGGCCCGGCTTCCCACAGCCCCTCGTGCCGGGGCCGCCCCGCCGGAGAAGAGGTGGGGAGAGAGGCGGTGGGAGAGAAGGGAGACCTCGGCTGCCTGGGGACGGGAGCAGCGGAGGTCGTGTGTGTTATTAGCACTCGGAACCCGCCCTCGCCTAGCACGTGGAGTCGAGCAGTGCCCAGGGAGGGTGTGAGGTGCAGTTGGATCGGATGAAATGCGAGGACAGGATCTGAAAAAGAGGAAAAAAACCAAACCCAAACCAAAAAGAGTATTTCGGCAGTGTGGAAAGGTGGGCACAGAGACTGGAGAAAGCGTGAAGGGAGCAGGCTAGGCAGCTGAGTCCTGCCTCGTTTGTGAGCCTTGCTTTGGGCTGATGTGAAAAGTTCATGTTAGAAATTAGGATGATTCTGAGAGTATGATAGAAAGGTAAAGCCTAGATAAAGAGTAGAAGGATGAGCACTTCACAGTGGCATCCTTTCCCCAAAACAATTTAGAGGCTAACCTGAGAAAAAAAATGAGGTGAAGACACCACTTAATTTAGTCAGGATAGATTATGGAGGTGTTGAAAGTGAGTACAGCTGGCTGTTAGAACTTTGTGAAAAATCTTTTCATTTTTTCCCCTCCTTCTACATTGAAGCTCTGTGCAGCCTCAGCCAAAAGCACAAATCCATAAAACCTTTGTGTGCAGTCAGCTCCCAGGTTTAACTCTTTGTTCCAAATTATTTCATCCGGAATAAAATGTTTGCCTTTTTTAACCTCAGAAGCAGCTGGCCATCAACTCACACAAAGCCAGATGTGGTCTTTGGCAAAGGCAAAAGAATTGATCTCCCTTGTGGCTCTACTGCTGTGAACAGCACGAATATCTTACCTATCTTCTACATTTGAAACATAGGCATCATTTCCAATTTGGAAGTTTCCTGCTCCCAGTATACTGGCTTTGCTGAAGTCTATCCAGTTTTGTTGTTTAGTGTTACCAAAGGCCAATTCCACAACCATTTTAAAATCACATAGGTTTTCTTTAGATGACCTGTTTATGTCCTTAATCCTTATTGGGTCTGGAGTGGCCTTTTCAATTCTGTTCCCAGCACAAAGAACAGGAATGTCCTATCCCATATGTCATTCTTCTATGCGCCACAATAATATCCATGTATTATTAAAAGTAATAAATTAGTGAAGCAGACCAGGAAAAATAGATTTTCTGTTGCAGAAAAAGCCACTAAAGTGAAAGGGACCAAAGACATGAGTAACCACAACAACCTAAAGGGAACAAGAACATGCAATTACATAAATAGGAGCAAACCCATCAGAAATGGCACTGGGAACTCTTGTGGACCTAAGGAAATGGTTATGAAGAGCCAGTGACACAGAAGTGGGAGCTACACCAAGGTCAAAAAGAACAGGGGAAAAGGGCTTTTATTAGCAAAACAGACTATTGAATTGACAATAGAAGATGATTCCTGTGTTAGCTCAAGGGTCATTTACAGGCATAAAGTAAAAAGATCTGTTGTCTGAGCTTACTATGGAGACACTACACAAAGGTTTTCATTGTAGAGAAACAGCTGGCAGTAGCAGGCATTTTTGAAAGACTCTACAGATTCTGGCAGAATAACAGAAATATGGATAGAATATATACTGTGAGATGCCCTACTGGCACACCAGACTAAACTGAAAAGGGCAAGGAAATTTACTTTGAGGAAGTGTACTGGTGTGATGGGCTTAAGAGGATGGCAAAGAATAAAGAGGGAAAGAACGCCTGGGGCTGTCAAGTGAAAGAAAGGCAATGCATTAGTTAAGAATTTGTGCTGGCTGATGCCTGCACAGTTTGGAGCAATGTGTGCCTCTCTATCTCATTTTACAAAGACAGATCTAATTGTCTATTGAAATACAGAATAGCTTCCACTCAGAACAGAGTGTTGTCTTCCGCACAGGCTTGAACTGATCAGAGAACAAACAAGCTGACTTACCAGATTTTCCTGTCTAAATATTATGAGCCCAACTCAGCTCAAAGTAAGCAAGCATGCTAAAAATGTTTAAACAAGAACTACATTTGGTTAATGCATCCAGGGGTAATTGTCACTATCCAAAACACCCTTCCTCCTCTGTAATAGTGAGCAGAGGGCTTAATCAATTTCCTTCAAAACACCATTAGGAAGCTGTAATGGAGTCAAAAATATGCCCCTTTCTTGGTTTATTTATTAACAACTTAATGTAAAATACTTCCTTTCTGGCTTTATTTATTAACAACATAATGTGAAAGACTTGTATTCCAGGCTTGGCTGTTATGAGTGTGCCTTTGAGGGTAAAGCTTGAAGCACTGAGGTTTTTAATTACTGGTTCTTGTCCTTTTAACTATCCAGGCTAACGAGACATTATGTGGAGAAATGATAAGCTCTTTGGAAGCATTAAGTCTTTGTTTAGGAAGGGTTATGATTTATCATCTTTTTCATGTAGTGATATGGGCATATGTGAGTTCTGCATAGCCTGAGGAAATGGCCTGAAGTTGTGTCAGAGGAGGTTTAGGTTGGATGTTAGAAAAAGGTTCTTCACCCAGAGGGTGATTGGGCTCTGTAACATCTCCCCAGGGAAGGAGTCACAGCACTAAGCCTGACAGAGTTGAAAAAGCATTTGGGCAATATTCTTGAGAGTCACATGGTGTGACTCTTGAGGATGGTCCTGTGCAGGGCCAAGAGTTGGACCCAGTGATCCTTGTGGGTCCCTTCCAACTCAGCATAATCTGTTCTGTGATCCTGTGATTGCTTTGGATCTCAGAGTTTTGTAAGAGCAAGCCAAAGCAGGCAGCTGTCAGGTTTGCCTGGAGTGTTGTGCAAGCCATATCAGAAAGCCTTGGCTCTAGAAGAGCAAAAACCAAAGCCCCTTGCTTTTCCTTCCATACAGGGATGAATCAGCAGGCTCTTCTCTCCAGCCATGTGCTTTCTCTCTGACGTTTGCTTCTGTTATGCCCAGGATGCCACTAATGAGCCACCAGCAGCATTGAGTCAGCAAGAGTTGCTCTCTTAGCAGGGTCAGCAAGAAGAGTTCATTGAGAAATGTTACTAGCTTAAGCAGCTTTGTCTCAGTATATAACAAGGATTTGAGTCTGGGGAGATGGGTAACCTAAGGACAAGAAATAGCCTCCTAGGAAGCCCAGTCCCTTTTCACATTGTAGTTTTCTCTACATGATAACATATCTGGGAAATTTTAATTCCTAGGTAAGGGCTGTGGAGTAGGCATGAATTTTAGAACAAACAGCAGTTCCACCTTAATGTGGCAGTCATTTGTTGTTGTGCATAGATCAGAAATCAGATGTCAGCCACCAGTATGCATAATGGCAATATTCATTTCCTTGTGTGGGTATTACCTTTGAGATGGTTTTGTGCTTCATGTGACAGTTAAATTACCTGTATTCAGAGTCAGAGCACCTGGGCTCTGTATGAATGATACAACATTCATAGTATCAGAACTGAGGAAAAATTCTCTAGTATGAAACAAAACAACAAGATTCTCTAGTATGAAACAAAAATATTTTATGTTTTTGGTTTTGCAGGAGATCCAGCTGTGGGTAAGAGTGCTTTAGCCCAGATGTTTCGCAGTGATGGGGCTCATTTTCAGAAGAACTACACACTGGTAAGCATACAACAGGCTTAGACTGCTGTCTAAATTTTTTCTAAGATGAGTGGGAAAACTGAGAGGCCTAGAACAAAATAAATATTATTTTAAGTTGAGGCATTCAAGGTGGGATCTTAGAGGGTTTTCTTTCTTGCACCCTAGATTCTGAAGAGAAAGAGCTTAACATTCTGTAAGTCTGCATTATGTAGGTGCTGGTGTTGAAACTTAAGGCAGAATAATTTAGTTAATCTTGTAATTTTCCTATTGAACCAATGTTTTCACAAGGTTTTGTGGTGTTAGAGAGCTTCCCCCTTTAGGGACTACTCTATGAAAAAGCACTGCTGAAGGAGAAAGCTTTTAATTCCAACTATTAAATGTGGATGTGGACAGTGCGCTTATCACTGTGCAAACACCAAGATGTGCCGCATAGCCCCAAGATAATTATAATCTACAGAAACTGTTCCCAGATGAAGAGGATACAGTTTGCAGTCTTTCAGTGTAAGAATCAATGGTGATGACTAATCAGAAGCAGGATAAAAATAAAAGTAAATATAAGTAAAGTAAAAAAAGGAAAATATGAATGTGGAGGAAAAAAACCCCTAAAATATGTTTATTCATTGAAATAAAGATGGAAACCAGAATTTAAGGATAGAAATAGAACAAACAAATGAGCTACAAAGCAGAATGAGATAAAAGGTGGGAGAAGCACAAATAATCTCAGTCCCATATGTTAGCTCATCACATGGTTAGTGCAGAACGTTCTAAGGCGTGCGTTAGAGCAGCAGTGTGAGAATAAGCGTAGACCTGCAGACTTCAGCTAATACTCTGAGCTGTAAATAAGCAAATCTCTTTGGTTCTCCTCCTTTTTCTCCCAGCTGAGCAAATCTATGAGCCTTTGACATATTGGTGAGATTAGGTTACCAGAGCTAGGAGGAGTATTGCTGAGTATCCAGCGGTCTGTGTTTGATGAAATTGTAATGATTCACAAGAATTGCCTCAATCCAATGCACGGTTGGTATGCAGTTGGACAGGCTCTTAAAAACTCTCCTGATCCTCATTTTCCTGATTCTTCTTGACAGACAGCGGGCATAGAATTGTTGGTGAAGGCTGTATCAGTTCCAGAGACAAATGATAGTGTGGTGAGTTTTTCTGTGACACAAATTTGGTCAGAAAGAGACATCCAGAGCTCAAGCCCCACACGAGTCTCATTCTGGTAGAAGATCACTATGCATGTTCATAGGGCAATTAAGTTGCATTAAGGAAATGAGGCTGATCATGTGTAATTGCTGATGCTCCAGGGTTAGTTTGGTCTTAAAAGTGTAATTTTTATATACTTGTATCCAACACAAAATTTTAAACCAAAGTTATTGCCAGCTTTGTTGAGATTCTGTTCTGTCCTTTAGGGCACTCAGGTTTAGTTCATGATTCTTGGAACTACAAAAGCCGAAGCTTATCTGTTATTTTTCCTTAATGCCCTATACTCCCACGAATGGAATGTATATGATTTTGTATAAATAGTAGAAGTTACTGTCCCACTTAACATATTCTGTTTCCAGTAGGGATAGAAACTAGACTTGGGGCCTTGGAAGTAACTCTTTTACTGCTTATACTTGAAAAATGGCTATTTATTTTCTCATACTATCTGGAGTTTTCTCAGTGCGGGGAATTTGTCCCTTAGGGACATGACACTGCTGTCCTGAATAAAATGTTGGAGTTACAAGTTGCAGTATTTACTTCCAAAACCTTTCCCTACACTGCATTTTTCTTGGCAAGAGCCTTCTTTCTGTTTCCGCTTTCAGGAATTCTTCATTTTTGACTCTGCAGGAAAAGATCTATTTTCTGAAATGCTGGAGAAACTGGTAAGTCTTATGTAACAGTCCTCTTCTTCCAAAGAAGTGCTTTTGCTTTGAAGATCTGAGCTCCCCAGTCTGGCAGATGTAGCAAACTTTGTCTTTAGTGTAAATGGGAGCAATTAC
Source organism: Agelaius tricolor (assembly GCF_023055355.1). Taxonomy (NCBI): domain Eukaryota; kingdom Metazoa; phylum Chordata; class Aves; order Passeriformes; family Icteridae; genus Agelaius; species Agelaius tricolor. The sequence continues at coordinate 19,003,682 of NW_027269263.1, read as the reverse complement.
CTCAGTTGCCAACGCATCCTGTTCTACCTCTCTAAAACTTGCATAAGTACTAGAAGAAATACTTTCCAGAGAAAGGAAAGCAGAGAGGCAGTTTTCTTACAAAAGAAATAGGAAACTTTAATGGAGAATTTCTGTGTACTGTTGTTTAAAGTTATTTTTATTTCTTAGAAAAACATCTGTTTTGCTGTGACTTCAACAGTGGGAGGTTTTTTTTGTGTTACAGTGATGTGTTTAGTCCAACAGGATTCATTCTTGTCCTTGAGCATAATCCTGCCCTTGGGTTTTTTCCTTCACATATTTGTGACCTTCCCTATACAGTTCTCTACTGTGTTATCTCATTTTGAGAAGCAGAACCAGTTAATTGATGTAAGCTTTCATAAGATGGCTAAGTCAACCTAATGGTTCATTGTCTACAAAAGCGATTCCACTTTTACACTTGCACTAGATCTGGTTTGCAAGGGTCTTCCCTAGAAGCTGGCTCAGCTTCTCAAACTGGAAGAAAACCTTTCTACTTTTTTCCTAGGATTAATTTTGTGCTGATTCAGCATGAAAAATCAGCTTCCCCAGGGATCAGATGAGTGCCAGAGCTGATACAAGGGGCAGGGCTGCACAGACAGGACTGGGGAGGAAAGCAAAACCACCTCTCCCAATGTCAGTGATTTAGTTGGGTCAATTGAAATGTGAAACCTCAGCCAGGGCATAGGATTCCTGGGTGTTAGGCTTTTTATTTTCATCTTAGCAGCTGTGTTTGCTACGTTTACATCATGGCTGTTGACCACATCAGTTTCATTAGAGATGACAGTGTTCCTTTCTTGCTGTGCAGTGGGAGCAACCCAACGTCCTGTGCCTTGTGTATGATGTCACTAGTGAGCAATCCTTCAACAACTGTAACAAATGGTTGGAGAAGCTGAGGGCTCAAGCAGTTGGGATGTACATCCCAGGTGAGAATGTGTGATTCTTGTTATCTACTCCCCTCTTGTATGATAGCCATTGTTTCTGCTGAGCTGTGGAATAGAGCATTTATTTTAAGTTGGGGCAGACATGGCTTCCTCCAACTCCTTTGCTTTTATCAAGAAACAGATAAGGCTTGAATATGTTTCCTTTTTGGAATCTTTTTTAGGTAGTTATAGACTATTTGCCACGCCTACAACTTCTTCAGTTACTTCTACAAATATTCCAGTATTTATGGCTTACAAGTCAGCATTGATGAGCTGGGGTTTTTTTCTTTACTTCCATGTCTTTTTTTCTGTAGGTGTCTTAGTGGGAAATAAAACAGACCTAGCTGATCGTCGAGTTGTGGAGCAGGAACAAGCACAGGAGTGGGCTGAGAAACATGGCCTGGAATACTGTGAGATGTCAGTGGTGAGTATCTGCTCCTTTCACCATCTGTGCAAGGGGGTGTTGGTAAAGTTATCTTCTCTTTCAGGCAGAGAAAGATAACTGGGGACTCTCTTCACCTTGTTTGTCATCTAACTCACTTTTAATCCTTCTTTGGTGAAATAGAGCAGAAATAGTCAAATGCTTATTCCATCTGCAATTGACAATTTTCTTATTTCTTTACAGAAGGAAATGAAAAATTTTGAGGCCCCTTTCCATATCCTGGCAAAGTTATTCCACCAACTGTACAAAGAGAAAGTGGAAACTTTTCACTCACTAGCCTGACTGGTATGATTTATTTATCCTCTAAGCTTCTTCTAGTACTGAGAGTCCCACTGGACTGAATACAGAGAGAAGAAAAAATATGAGCTATTTGCTACTTCATGGTCATCCTCTGGTAATTCAAAATAAACTAGAAATAGGCAAGTAGAAAGACACTCTTTAAAGCTGCTACCTCAGCATTCCTTTCATGTCCTCTAACTTGGTTCTCTGCTCATTGAAAGTCTGCTAGGTTGGAGGAGGCGGAGAGTAAAAGGGGAGGACAGAATGGAAATTGCCAGCTCTTTACTTTAATATCTTTTTGTCTGAACAGACTTCCTGCTGCTACAAGCAGGGATTTAGAGGTTTGGAAAAGGAGAGAGGAAGCTGACAGGATGTTTTTCGACTTAAGCCAGCCTTGATGCATATACTGCAGGGCAGGACCGATTTGGCCCTACCCCTTGAAAAGTATTTTCAGGAGGAGGCTTATTGCCTTAAAATCAACCCCTAGAGACTGAGATGTGTGGAGGCAGAGATGGATTTCGGTGTGTTTCCAGGAGCACGCAGAGTTGGAGGCCAGTTTTAGCAGTGTTGCCTTTATCAGTTGTAGGATTGATATGCTGGTGACTAATGCATGTTTCTAATTTCCAGAATCTGTTTCTTTCCTTCGGCGTGGCTCGCTGTCCCTGCCTGGTGGGAGCTGTGTCGCGTCCAACCGCTGTCACTTGGTGACGCAGTGCCCTCTGCTGGTCCCAGGTCACAGGAGTTCTCCAGAGGCTGCCACCTCCCTTGAAGTGAGCAGGAAGGGCTTCCTGCAGGCACATCCAAACTGGCTTAGCTGCAAAATGGAGTGAAATTGCAAGAATACCTTTTCTATTCTAAAGATGAATCTAAAACTTACAAAAAATTACCTTTTCTTCTTCATGTCTTTATCATCTTACATATTGTTGTGTCATTTTTGTCAGCTGAATTTGGCAATACTGTTCTGATTAGGTTCAGCTCTCAATCTCAAAATCAGAGTCCTCTTATTAAAGTCTCTCTGCTTGTCATTGAATTTCAGATAAAAGACCACGGTTCTGATGTTGCTAGTGGAAACAGAACTAAGGAAATGAAAGACAGCCTGGCTAAGTTACTCTGACTCAGCTGTGTCTGGCTAGAAGTTTCATATTAGAAAGGGTAAAAGCCTAGAGAGAGTTGCTCTATTGTGTGGAGTACTGATGTTCCACGTGTAGAGTCTTTGCTAATGCAGTATGCAAAAGCATCTGTGGTAAGGCACTGCCTTGAACTGAGCCTAACACCAAGAGTTTCAAAAATTTAACCATTATCTTCCCGATTATGGTAGACTCCCTTGGGCAAGGGAAGCTGAGTTTTGTAAAGACTGAGCACTGAGTGATTTTTCAGGCAGCCTTTTCAGGAATCTGTGTTTCAAGACTTCTATATGTGTGGTTTATAATCATTTTTATACCCAGTGCTAGGAAAAGTACATTAAATTGAACGTAAGAAATATGGCTGCAGATGTTGTAGCAGACTTTATGAAGCACTTCAATAATCTGGAGAAGCAGTGGCCTCATTTCACTGGCAACAGTGTGTTGATGCTGAGAACTCACTAGGGAGCATGAATACCAGTTAAAGAGGATGAGTAGCAGCTCAATCTATAAGAAGTAAAAACAAGAGGTTCTTTTGCTAAAAGCCAACTCAAAAATGACAGAACAAGCTGGGAAAGCTCCTGCTTTCTCCAAAGAAGGAAGGAGTCCTCTATGGACTTAGGGTAACTAGAAGACTCACTCTTTTTCAACCAGATTAGCATTACTGGCATTTGTATCTAGCACGGGTTTTCTTGTTAATCCTGGGTGTTTTCTGTTGATATACATAGGCCTTATAGACTCTTCCTTGCAGGTGCTGGTATCTGCACCTTTTATTCTTACTCTGACTAGTAAGAATAAAAGCTATTTTGGATGCTGTGCTGATCCAGTTAAAGAACTAAAGAAGGTTTGTTTTTATTTGGTATTTCATTTCCCTCTGGTTCTATTGACAATGTGATCACAAAACAAGACTCGTATTTTTTCATATTGAAAATAACATACCAGCTGTGTATGTCACCTGTGACGTGGTGTGTCTAGGGGGAAGAATGCCTTGGGAATAGGTAATAAAATGAATTCTGTGCAATCTTTAACCAGGGAGTCTGTCTCTCTGCACCTGAAGGACCTCCCATAACTTCAAATAAACACTCTAAATGTACCTATAAGATGAAGATTGGTGAATGCTGTTTTATAAAATAAATGCAAAGGCTGGAGGAGCTCATTAAGGGAATGCTTGCAGTGGTGATTTGTGATTTATAGGGAAGCTGCTTTTGAGAAGTTAGTGAAGAAAAATGCAGCCCATGCAGGGAAAGATGTATTGCCTGAGAGAGGAAATGTATGATCTAATTAGCTAACGGTAGGGATTCACCCACTGCCCCTTTCCCTCTTCCACAGGCCACAACCACAATTAGAAAAGAAGTCATGTCTAAAGCATGTTGTCCAACTTGCTTTTTACAGGACTGTTTCAAGCACTAGTGTGGACACAGTTTAATGTCCTTCAAAATAGTGTGTTTGACAATAACAATCTCAACCCTTTCAAATCTATTTTAACAGCATAATATATTGTCCTTCCTGGCTAATGTGCTGTATAATACCATCCCGATGCAAGTAGTGGTTGTTGCTATTTTCCTGGCTTAATTGTGACCTTGGTTGTAGAGGCTAGGAGTGAAGAGGGGGTAGAAAGCATGGAAGCCAAACATGGGAAGATTGTGGGAAATAGTTTTGTCTCCATGTGAAGGAGTTCAGGGTGGTGAGTAAGTGAGCTGGACCAGCAGGATGAGTAACAGTCATTATTAAGCTGTTATTAAGTTTCTCCTACCTGTTTACTGGCAGTCACATCTGTAGAGTGAGGATTTGTGTTTGCTGCTTATAGGCTTAGCATCAGTCTGAATTACAGATGCTGTGGAGAACAGTGGGAGGAAGACAGAAAGCCTGTCTGCTGACCAGGAAGCTTGTTGTCTTCTTACAGCTCCCCTGCTTTGTCCAGCTGTGCAGTGCTGCAGGTGCTCAGCATGAGTGTTACAACACAGAAAAGACTCAGCTCAACCAGGACTGAAATTTCAAAAGAAGGAGAAGGAAACAAACAATCCTTTAACTGGTTTTAATAGATACGTAGTCCATTTTCCTGCTTGCTTGTTTGATTAGACAAAACCATTTCTTTCCTCCCTGGAGTCCCTCCTTCTTACCTTTTCTTTGGTCCCCATGGGTCTGCACAGAATCTCTGTTATACTTGTGCCCTGCTTTACTTAGCTTGATACATCACCAGCTGATTTTTTTTTATCCTTCTAATTTCTGCATTATCTATTCCCAAGGCTGCAAGACATTTCTTCTTAGATTAATAGACAAAAGGAAACAAAAGTGGAATTTTTAGTCAAATTGTCTTGGAAGAAAAAGCCTTAAGAAGCTGTCTGACATTCTGAAATTTTACTGGAAATTCATTTGTGTAAAGTTGTCATATTAAAGATGCTTTAATGGTTTTGTTTTGTCTTGCCAGACATAGTCTACTGTGGAGTGAAATTCAGGATGTAAAATTCCAGAAAGATCAGGTTTTATTGTGGGAATTAATAGGAGTTTCAAAGCTGATGACACTGTGATAAGATCTCTTAAGTCTTAACAATGGAGTGGTCACTGCTGTTCATAATGAAGCATTAAATATACTGAAATGGGGCTGTCAAAACAGTTTCTTCTAGAGATTTGTTCATTTTAAAGACTTTAAACTTAAGAAAGGACATCTTTTAAAAGACTGATCTGATAAATGACACCATTTGGATCAGGGTTATTTCTGATATAACTTCAGTGACTTGAAGAGCTGGATTTAGTCTTTTATGCCAATTGACTCCCCTGGGTAAGCTTCATTTCTTTACCCACTATACATCTTGGACCGATCTGACCTGATAGCAAAAGACACATGATGTTGTTGAAAATGAAATACTGCCTTGGGGCAGAAGGATAAACTGTGTGGCCTCCTGAGGTCCTCCCAGCAATACTTTCTATAATTCTATTAGATTAAGTGAGGAAAGAAGTAGCGTGGAAAGCACAAAACAGGCTAAGTCATAAACTAGCAATTAAACTGGGAGCTGGGCAGAAAACGTACAATCTATCCCAATTAAGAGCTGTATCTCAAGAGAAGCTGGGAGCCTGACGCAGGTGCTGACAGCAGGGAAAACTCTGCATTTCTGTTCTGGAGGCAGCAACTGCTTTCTGCTGCTGCTTGTGCAGATCTGTGGGGGTCCTTACGAAACTCAAGGCTGTGCTCTGTTTTAATAATTACTGTATCTCTCATGTTCAGGTGGCAGTTGCTTGCAGTTGTGGTCTCATCTGCCTACACGAAGTCAGCAGCATCACGTCAGATTATTTGCTGGTGGCAGGAAGACATCCCTATTATTGACACCTGCATGATGGGACCCCTCTCTCCCCATGCATTCTCAGTCCTTTTCCTATCTCATATCTGCTCCTTTGTGAACAGTATCCACCTCTACTTGCTCTTAACAAGTAATTTTTCCATCTTGCAGATGAGACTCTGTGGAACCTAGGGCTGAGGGACATCTCAAAGGTGGAGTCAGAGCAGGAGCACTTCAAGGGCCATGTTGGCCTCCACAACATCCCTTTTGGCCTAGGGGCACATCATCTCTCTACTCCTTGTGTCCTATTTCCTCCTCCTGCTGTCATTTTGCCTGGAGAATGATGTCTTATGTGCCAGTTGCCCTTGGTTCTGTTGACCCAGAACAACAATGCTTGGGGGAGGGAGGAAGAAGAGAGCTAGACTCAGTCTTGAGTCTTTTCAGGGCTCTTTAGCTGTTGTGACTCCCTGTGGAAGTCACCTGAGAGATGGGAATGTTGCTCGGTCTGGGGTGTAATTTCCTGGCAGGAGACCACTAACAGAATCCTGGCAGCCTCATCTCGGGTCTTCAGAGCTTGCTGCAGTGTAACTTTGTCAGACACTGGCTGTTCTCCTCCTAACCTGGGGTTTTGGTGGGAATTTTTGGTAGGGTTTTTTTACTTCTTGGAGGTCTTTCATTTATCTGTCATGTCTTCACGTATTTCCTCCCCTAGAGTTGTTTGTCAAAAGAAGCTTAGAATTGCTCCCTTTCCTGGTTTCTGAGATTTAATCTGGAAATGTTTAAAAGGGAAATGTGACAGAACCTACATGTCAAGCTGGGGTCAGGGATGGGGTCAGTTTGATGAGTTTCCCTCCAGCCAGATATACATCAGTTGGAGATACGTGGAGCCTGTGATCTTTCTGCACAAGTACTAGAAAAATAGCCAATATAAGGGCTGCCAGTTAGGGACTGTGAGGAAAAGGATATAAAGGCAGAAGTATCGACTTCTGTGTCCCAGACAGGGGAAAATGCAGGAGCACTAGGGGAACAGAAATATGTAGGAAATACGTAGGGCTGTATTCCTTCATGAAGAGCCCAAAGGATTTGCTGAGGCAGATTGGGAGGGTGGGATTTAAGGATGTGAAAACCTGAGGCTTTTCCTGTCTTTTAGAATGCTGTATGGAAATAAAGTGGGAGGGAAAGTAATTTTTGCATGAGCCACTGAGGGAAAATGAGGATACAGGGTACAGCTGGATGACCTTGCAGGTGGAAGGGCAAGTGATAAGAATAAGTTACTGAAAGGAGATTTTCCAGGCCAAGCTCTCAGGGCCAAGGGCAGACATGGGGGATTCAGAGCCATGATGAGGAAGGCTACTGGTAGCCATCAGATTAGGTTTAAGATGTAGGGCCTGCATTAGAACAAGGCAGGAAGAGTTAAAGTCTGTGTGACAGGGTTGATGCTGGAATTTGAAAGGGCAGTAGCAAAAATCCAGAATGGTAAACCTAGGAATAGTGTGGGGAGATAAGCACAGCAAGCTGTGATGCTGTGAGCAGCAGTGGCTGGAGACAGCGTACCTAGGCGAGACCAGAAAACATAGAGTAGGTATGCTGAGGGCACTATCAGACTATCAGGGTGGAAGAGTGTGAAGAGGTGTTGGAAATTCATATTTGAGTACAGCTCTTCTGAGGGAATTTCTGAGTGAAGGGAAATAGATATCTACAACTGGTACCCACACATCTTCATAAACACATTTTAAACACCAAATAATTCCAATGCTATATACGCAATCTCTATTTTCCTTTGCCAAAAATTATCATGACCTTTCTGCTTAAACCCTTTTTTTGTTTTTTGGTGAGGGGGAGGGGGAAAGTGGACAACAACACATACATTTATGCCTAATTGTGATGCTGCATCATGAATACATTCAGGAAATGGAAAGAGAACCTGCACCTCCACCTGACCAGGCAGAAATGCCTGCTACTACTTGAGCATTGATATCTCACAACAGAAACTTCACAATCAGTTCATACAGCAAAAGGGATGGAAGGAATATTTTCTGTGTTGGTTTCCCTTCTCTGCTTTTGCTAATTCATTTTGATTCCTGTGAAGCATTGCTCTCTCTTAGTGTAACAGTTACGTGTGGCCATTGTGGGCCAGTTATAGGACTTTATTTTGTGATGGTGGGTGGCTTCTGTTTGAGGACTGTAAAACTGAAAGTGTTGAGATTCAGGTTACAGTTGAAGCATCAAGCATAAAATCAGCTTGTAGGCACAGAAGAACAGAGTATCTAGGAAAGATGTCTTGCAGGGTTAAGATAATGCTTTTCAGTGCTGTTGTCAGCAAAGAGAGGCTGCAATGAATGTGAAAATGTTAGGAAGGAATTCTGGTGGGTTTGGAAAGGGTAACAAGTATAGGTTTCTTCTAACAGGTAAATGCAGAGGAAAGGATGCTACAAGTCACTGGATGGAGGTATCTGGTGAGGTAGTAGAGGAGGTAAAGGAACATTCTTGGGCAGTATTATGGAACTGGATAAGAGCAGGAGGATGGTTCTTGTATGAGCAAAAGCAAAGTAATGCAAACCCTGCTCTCTGGTTTCTGTCCCTTTTGAGGTATGGAGCTATTTCCCTTCAGCAGAGTATGTCATTGCTCTTGATGACCCTCACAGCTAAGATTGCCAGTAGGTTGGCTTTCCCTCTTCACTGAGATAAAAGTGATCCCTGAATGCCATCTTGGTCCACAGCTGTTTTGATACCTGATTCCTTTCCCTGTCCATGTTTTTCCTCCTGTCTCTGCATGTGGATGTCTTATATGTCCCCACAATTCTGCTACACTTCCCATGACACCAGCCCTCCCCATGACCTTAAGACTGCTCATTTCCTCCCATGAACTTTGCTTTCCAGGATTAGAAGCTGTGGTCAGAAAAATAGCCACTGGTCATTCTATCTACTACCACCCTCTCCTACCCCTCTCCATCTGGTGCTAGGGAAGAGCTTGTGCCCTGTTCAGCTGGCTAGTTCTGGCACAAAGCTGGACTGGTATAGGAGTGAGAGGGCTGTCCCCATGCTGGATGTGTATCTCTGTGCGGGTGAGGAGCATCCGAGGCAGGCACCCTTTCCTCCTTTTATCAGACTGTGCTCATTTATTTTACCATCTGTTTTCCCAGTGCTGGAGATGATGCTGGGGATATGTGACTTGGGGCACTCAGGCAGAAACTGGCCTGCACAAGGCTGGCCATGTGTTTGCCTCCTAGCAATGCAGCGGTCAGCAGCAAATTCTTTGCTGCTGCCTTCTCTCAGTATGGGAGAGAGCAAGTGTGGGCCTGGGTGTGTAGGAGACACAAAGAAATGAAATGTGGCAGGGGGAGAAAGGGAGAGAGACACTGGGGTACATGTGTATCAGCTGGAGAGAACTGTGGGAAGGAGGGACAGACAGACAGATGGGCAGAGTTGAGAAGAAGGAAGACTGGATTGAAGAGAGGGAAAAACATACAGAACTGTGCAGGGAGAGACAAAGAAACCGAGTGGCTGGGGGGCAGCAAGAGAAAGGCTGTGAAGGAAGGAAAGATAGGCAGATTTGGCAGGGTTGTGGTGTGGAAATCAATGGATTGTCTGTGGGAGAGAGATGTGTGCCAGCCACGTACTGCACTCATAGATAAGTGGATAACTACAGAGGTAAATTCTGTGTGCGTGTGTGTTCATACAGGCCTGTGTAAGGGTGAGCTGAATTAATGGAAGTAAGGAAGGGGAGCCATAAGGAAAGAGGAGAGTGAAAGCAGAGCAACAGAAGAACAATGCTATATAGAGATGAACCCTTGGAATGCAAACAAGCTGGCATCAGGCAGTGGGGAGGAAGGGAGACTAACTGCATTCGTATCTTTGGGGCTGAGGTTTTCTTCTTGGAACCTGAAAGAGGTGGCAGGGCAGCCATCAGAGCACTATTCCCCAGTACTAAACAGAAGCATTTTTATGCATTCAGGGCTTGCTGCCAGTGCACAGAGAGACCCAGTGGACCCAGAAATGTAAATGCCACTATGCTAGTGCAGACAGTTTCCTACCTGCTGAACTGCAATTTGTACCTGAGTGTTTGTAACCTGTGGACTGCCTATTTCAAGCATATCTGCTTGACTATTAGAAACTGTTTAAGATGGCAGCTCAGGTATTTATTTATGCTCCTTTCCCTTTCCTCTTGCCCTTTTCCTCACAGTGTACTCATAATAGAAAAGGAGACATGAAAAAGTATGTGCCCATGCCCAGATTCACAAGCACCTTCTTATTTCTTCTGTCTTGTTTCACAGACACCAGTTTGCTTTGCTGCCTGACTTGACATCCCCCTCTTCCCTTTGACCATTTGTTTTCTTCTGTACTTTCCTCTGCTTTTTTTTCTATCTACTTATTTCTCTCTTTCTTCAATTTTCTATAATTTTAAGTTTTTTATTGTCCCTATAACTTCATCCCCCTTTCTCCATTGTGTTCTGGACTAGGAGCCCTGTTTCTTTCCTTCTGCTCCTTTTCTCTCTCCCCGATTCCTCCATCTCCTTCTGTCTGTGCCTGTCTGCCTGCTTTCTCTCACTCACTGTCTGTCTCTCTTGAACTGGGTTGTGAATTCTGTTGGCATCAGAGTGGGACAAACTGTAAAACCGAGGTTCCCGGAGGGCCAGGTTGTGATAATTTTATTTTTACAATGTCCTTGGATGTGTAAAGGTGTTTGTTTGAGGGGGAGGAGCAGTGCATGTGCTCCATGTGGGAGAAGAGAGAGGAGTGCAGGCCAGAACAAATGAAGCTTATAACCAATATAGGTCAGTTGCAGAGAAGAGTCCCAGTGGTCTGTGAAATAGAGAAGTGTTTTGTCATTTCAAACTGGCTAGTGGAAAGATGGCAAATGAATAGTTTTATCTAACAGACACAGGAAAAGTATCCTGTCAGAGAATGCAGTAGTGATGAGCATGGGAGGAGGACCAGCTCTGCGTAGGGGATTGCTCATCTCCCAGCCGCCCCCGTTACCCAGGGAAAAAACAGCCTTTCTCCTGCTCTGAGCTGCCTACTCTTGTGTATGTTCCCATGTCTCTGCTATGGACTCAGAGCATGGCTGAGAGATGCTTCCCTGTGTCCTCTGCCAGACTAGCTCTCTCTGTTAAAGAGCACAACTGAGCAAATAAATTAGAGAAGCACAAAGGAGAGCCATAATTCCACTCTTGGAGGATGGGCTGGAGTGTTTGGTCAGCCTCTGCTGGGGTCAGCTGCCAAAGAGACCCACATAGTGACAGAGAGGCATCATCAAGGCCCTGAGCATGGTCTGGTGGGGCTGTATGAACCAAGTGCACTGCTGGGGATTGTTTTGCTTTGCAGTAGGCTTCTCACTTCCCATGATTTGCCACCATATAAATGAATGCTGCTTTCTGATCATTCCCAGAAAATTTTAAAAGTGGTGAGTAGCTGCAGTAAATGACTGAAAGTGTCAAATACTGATGAACCCACTATTTGGCCTTGGAATTTTTGATTTAATTTCTATTAAGAAATGTGTTGGTTCATGAGATCAAAACTATTATGTTAAATGACATTAAAACATCAAAACAGAAATCTGGATTTTCAGAGGTGTTTAGAGCCCCTCTAAATTCAACATGAGATGCTGACTCCTTAGCACAACTGAAAATCAGGACAGTTCCTCGCTGTCTAAACATGGAGTTAGAAGCCTAAATAGACTTATGTGTTTTGCTTCCTTTTTTAAAGTAGGCCTTTATTCCCAAGGCAGAGAATACCACCTCTTGACAATTTCTATCCATGGAATACTCTTCAATGCATCACCATAGTGCTCCAGTCTAGCATCTTACTGGCTTAATCTGATGTGTTTAACCTACTTCCTCTATAGGAATTCACTTGAGGGATCCTAAACCATTACAATGGTAATGTGAAAACAAATGTTAGGAATTCATACAATACAAGAGCTCTGTGGTCATGATGTGTCAGCTGACTTGCTTGGTAACAGTGTCTTAGGTGCTTTTACACCTCATGGGATGCCTCCCTGACTATGTGGGACTACAGAAGTAAATCCTTCTCACATTAAAATTGGTAGCCTGTTTCTGGCATCAGTGGGATATGCTGATTCTGAATTCTCTCAGAATGCCAACTCACTGAACTCCTGAATAGGTGCTGTGATATGTGCTGTTCTTGATTTGTCCCTCTGAAAATTCAGAGGGATAAAATAGCCTATCCTAGACACTAACCATTTCTCTTCCTTTTCTTGGGATGTTCCCTCAAGAATCCTTTTAACCCTGATATACTAATTGAGCATCAGAGAAGTTAAATGTCCAATATTCCTGCCCCGATATCCTAAACTATCTGACAGAAGAAAAGCTCGGGGTATCCTAAAGATGAAAGTTTGCATAGCTGTCCTGCAGTACTGTCTGTGTCAGTACCACCAGACCTAGGAGACCAAGTCTGTCCATGGAGGAAGCCCCAGTGATACCTCTGTGGCTGCAGAGGTCTAGATGGCAAAAGCTCATATTAGGGCCAGATTGTGGCTTTAAATGATGATATTGAAGAGATGCGGCTGCACAAGATCCTCTTGTCTGTCCCCATCTGTGCCCTTTACACTGAAAGGAAGACTGATATCCCAGGATATCGATCAGTGTCAACACAAACCATCCTCACTGTATGCCTCACCTTTACCTCAGCATTTATCATTGCACTGATGCTTCCAAGAAGATTCTGAAAGCCTTTAGAAAAAAGTAAAGCCTTTCTCTTTTTTGATTTATTAACTGATTACACGCTTTTTTTTTAATTTAAGAACCAAATCACAGCCCATGTTCATTTCCTCAGGGGAGTTTCATAAAACTGTTTGTCAAGAAATGATGACTGCTTTTAATTTGGATTTTGGACTTTCTGAAATCCAGTCCTCTGACCAGGAGAAACCACCCATTCTATGAGAGACAAATCAGGAGTGATGGTCTAATCTAGTAACAGTCAGTAGATAAATGGACAAAGGCTTTACTGTGGGTAACATAGTTATTGGTGCCCATATTTCAGACACAAAGGGCAGTGAGACCCATTGCCTCTCCATCCATTCTGGAGACTCTTCCCTGTGACTTAGGCCCTAGAGCAGATTCTGATTACAAAACCTGTGCCAAAAATTTTCACCAACTTTTTGTTACCTGGAATATGCCTTGAGGGTTGGATGTGTGTAGATGTCAGTGGGAACTGTCTGTGCCTGGCTTTGGATATGAATGTGAACTAAAAAGAGAATTTCCATTAAGGATCTAGGGATACAGCAAAGGCAAAACAATGACTGTATGTGTCATAAGTGAATGAGTGGATCTCAAGCTGGATTTCTATGGCATATGGTTAAGGCAGGGGTAAGGGAGTGTAGAGGCATGTATTTATTTATACTCAAGATAGTCCAACATGAAGGTAGCTGGGATTATAGATTAAGTGTAGAAAAATATGTGTTCTGGGGAGGATAAGTATGAGGCACAGCATCTGAGTGGAGAAGAGTGTCTTTAGTTTAGCATACTTATGTAAATACATAGGGATAGACGGGCTGGTGGGAGGGGGAATGTTCTCATAACTTATATTCTCTGCTAGTCATATTCGGTTTGTGTGTGTGTGTCTATATATATATGTATATATGTATATATGTATATATATATATATATATATATATCCATATGCATATATGCTCACTGAGAGTGCTTTACCAAATACTAGAATTCCAGCTAGAATGACTTGTTAGCAGCCTGCCCTCTGTTAGAGCTAATGGGTTGCAGGTATTGATTTTTTTCTATTTCTATTGATTAGGAGGCTGCTGTACATACAAACCTTAGCATAGCATGGAAAGAGAAAGGGAGGCAAAACAGTTCACATTGCAGCAACTCATCATGGCGGAAAATTCATCCTGTATCTCAGTCTTCTCCAACTATCTCTTCTGAGTAGAGAAGGAAGACATTCCTTTTTTGCAGAAATCAACCCTCAGGGCTCATGAGAGGACACTTTTTGTTTCGCAACCATCTTCAAATATATCACTTAATGGAAGAAAAGGTGTGTAAGAAAAAGGGGAAAAGGAGTCTCACATGGAAAGCATAGGAGTTGTAGCTTCAAGACTCAATCTGAAACACTTATCCTGGGGACCCATGGGTACCCAATTCATTCATAGCAGCACCCAGATCCCGCTAAAATCAGCACAAACACCTTCACTTTGGTGTGCTTTATGAACATGTTCTGGATTTTCCAATGCCTCTGCAAACTAATGAACGTGTTACTTCATTAACAGCCTACCACAAGAATTTTTTAAGGCACTCCCAGGGCAGAACCCACACCCATTTTGCATGGAAATCTGCTCGTTTTAATTGATAGACCTCCATATCCTGTATCTCCCTTCGTCTTTAATTTTTGGTCACAGGGTTACACTAGAGATTACTTTGCTGTAGTATTGATTGTCTGATGTTTAAACTGTGTTGTTGATCTTCAAGTTACATGAACCTGAAGATAAGAAGAGAGGCCCAGGGAGGCTTTTTCCATCTGCATTTATCTCCCTATGTCTATCATCTCCATCTCTAGCTCCTTCACCTGCAGGTCTCTGGCAAAACCCACAAATCTTTCGATAGCTTTCTAGTTTGTTGAACTGGGCTAAGAAAAGCATCAGTATGCAGATATGATGTGAATAACGTTTCTTAAGTGCTTTGAGACCCTCTGCTTTGGATGTCAGTGATGACTGGTCTGATCACCCCATCTGCTTTTCTAATACAGATATGTGACTTTTTTCTTCTCCAGTAGAATATCTTACATTTTTATTCTCTTTATATGCCATATCTCATTTCTCTCTTCTCGGCCCCATTGGCTTCCAGTTCTATGATCATCACCCTAACCCCAGTTTGTTTTTTCTAACATCTCCTCTGCTGGTGCGTTTCCCTATTAACACCTCTGCTCTGCCTGCAAATGCAGCTGCACCAACTCTATCTCTTTTACAGCTCATTACAACAGCTCCTTCTCAGCTGGCCTCCCCAGGATGAAGATTCCTAGATCCAATTTTTATACGCTATTGCTGTTTGATTTTATCCTATGTGCCAAAGAGCTCCACTGCAGCACTCAATCCACAAACACTATTCAGTCTCATTACCATCCCATGGAGTTGCTTCCGACTTTGTGCCCTTCATCTCGCTTCCTGCATCTTTCTCGTGCCCCTTTTTTTCCTACAGCACTGCCCCTTCTCTCCACAAATAGCAGCACTCTTGGTTTGCCATTGGAAGCAGACTTCCTGTGGCTCCCTGTCTCATCAGCTTCTCATTTCAAGTAATTTAAAATGTAATTTAAAATCTCTCTATTTCCTCCAGACTATTAATTTCTCTCTCCTTACTCTTCTATAGATGTCATTCTGTGTTGCGCTATTCAGAAGATGCGACTGTTGTAAAAATCTGCCACAGTGATTTTATTCTGTATTCTTGTTTTGTATTATAATTTTTAATGATTCTTTGTAGGAAAGACGAAATCTCAGCACAGCATCTAACTACAGCACAAGCAGTCACACAGGACAGTCTGGCATTTGCATTGCCTTTGTTCCATTCTTCTCCTGTGGCATTTAGAACTGTAGAGGGATTATTGTGAATGGTCTAAGAGTATATAAGTAGGGTAGTAGGAAGAGAATTATTTCTGGAAATTGGGAAGTGTGAGGCAGGAAGCCAGGTTTAGTTCTGATCCTGAGATGCACTGAGCTCTCATAGGTCTGACTTCTGTTAGCCAGAGATTATAGAAATTGCTACCCTAACATGGCCTTCTTACACTGGCAATTTCTTTGGAGAGAACATAGCCTTGTCTTGTTGCTGTAATACAGTATTTGAGAGTACAGAGTAACTGAGAGCCAGCCTTCCTTGGAAGTATGAGGTCCAGATTTCCAGAGTGGTTTTCTTGTCCACACATGAGATATTTGTGCCTGATGGATTTAAGTGCAAGAATAGCCAAATGAAGATTTTTTTTCTTCAGAATCTTTCAGACTCCTGGCCCAGGCTTTCTATCTTTCTTTGAAGAATGAGAAGATTTGACTATTGGGGTGAGGCTGGAAAGGAACAACCACCAACACAAAAACAAAATGCTCAGAGCCCCAAGAATTATTTATTCTTCCCTTATGCCTTCCTCTTCAAAGCCTCTTCCCTCTTTCAGGAGATATATAAGGGGAGGAGAGGTCCTTGGGTGATCTTCCATAGCTTTCAAGCTAAGAGCCTTATGGAGCTTCCTCAGCACAGGCCATTCCTTATAGAGCCATAATCTCCCACCAGCTTAGGGGTGCTCTCCACATCCCTCTGCCTCCCAAATTCCTTTGCACCAAGGACAACAGTTCAGAGAGCTTGTCCACAAGCTACCATCCTCCACATTCTTGCAGCAGGCTGTACTCAGAGTACTAAAAATGCAGAGTACAGTATGCACCTGCCCCCTTGTTCATCCCTAGCTGTTCAGCAGCTCCAGGGTACAGAAAGAGCCCCCCCAGCTCCAATGGCAGAGGGCAAGGCTAGGATTCCCCCAGATGAACTAGGTACTATGCTTGACCACAAAGAAGATTTCAGTGATCTCGACCTGCACTGTGTTCTATGACCTCTCCCTTTTTCTGACTTCCCTGGGGCCTCTTCTGCCTGCTGATGGTGATTTGTATATGGCTGATGCTGGACACCATGAGTGCTTACTGGTAAACACCTCTACCTTAGTCTCTGGTATGAGGGCAGCCTGGATTGTGCCCTCCAAATGGGGGAAATGACCCCGGGTCTATAGGGCAGCCAGTGGCCCCCTGACTGCTTGCTATAGAGCCCTTAATGTCCATGGGTCCTGGGACAGATTGTCCTGGAAGGGCAGTCCCAGTCTGCACCCAGAGAGGGAGTAGGGAGAAGAGGTAACTGGAGTTATGAAATTGCAGCATGGCTGAAGCTCTCCAACTGGTTCAACTTCCCAGCACCCCCTTCCCCCAGTGCTGCTCCCCCGCATAGAGCAGCAGTGAACCTCAAGCAGATCTCCTGGTCTAATTTTTGACTGAACAATGAATCTGATCAGAGAGAAACAAAATTGGTTGCATCAAGAATTAGATTATTTCTTTTCTTCATGATTGTTGCATTAATGAGCAGCTACATGTATAGAACCAGGAGGTGACTAATGTAATTAACCTGGTGTAATGATACTGCTGAGGAAGAGAGAGAGGATTATGACATACTTAGATGTCAGTATTACACAATTTTGTATGTGTTCCCTGTACTATCGGGTTGTGTCTGACACAGAAAACTTAAACAGTGATAGATTTCAGTCTGCATCCATTCAGCTCATGCGTCTTTCTGTGTAAAATGAGGATGTGAAAGGTGGATTGCTTTCCCAGGGTTGAGGGGGTGGAGGTATTCAATTTTGGTGGTGTCTTTCCTTAACAAAATGATACTAATTATCATAAATCGTCCTTTCTCATGAAGAATCTTCCCAAAATGTCTGCTTCTTGGAGCAGGCATTGGGATTTCAGTGAAATCCCCAAAGACAAAGTAAGAACACGGGGATCGACACAACGCTGGTCAGGGGGAGGCAGAGGGACGGAAAACGAGCAACACCAAGACATATGCAACTTGCAGCAAACCCGAGAAGAGTGAAGAGCAAGCACTTAAAAATCATAACAACAGCAATAAGAGCAGAAATACATGCTTATTTTTAAATTACCCTTCCACCTTACATTTCACCCGCCTCCTGGGGAGAGAAACGGCTGACTGAAGTTTTGTGCGGGTCTAACTGCGGTGTGCGGGTCGCACTCGCAGCTCCGGGTACCTACGGCGGGGATGCGAAGAAGGCTGAGCTGGGGGGCGGCGGTGGGGGGAAAAGGCGATAAGCGAGGGAGAGACCCAGCGCCGTCTTTCCCTGGGCTCCGCGGCGGCCGCGGGGAAGCGACCCTTGCCGGAGCCGGCAGCGGCGGGCGAGGCGCAGGGCGGGGGCAGGCTGCCCCCCCGCCCCTCGCTGCCTGCCTGCTGCCTGTGCCTGCCCGCGCAGAGCGGAGCGGGGCGGAGGAGGAGGGAGGCTGCCGCCCGCGGATGCTGGGGCGCGGGCGGCGCGGGCAGGGCGGGCGGCGCGGGCAGGGAGCTGTCCTTCAGCACCGCGGGCCGCGGAGCGCTCCGCCCGCACCGCCGCCCGGGGAGCTGTCCTGCAGCACCGGCGGCCCGGGAGCGCTCCGCCCGCCCCGCCGCCCGGGGAGCTGTCCTGCAGCACCGCCGGCCAGCGCCGACACCGACACCGCCGCCGCCGCCGCCGCCGCCGCCGCCGCCGCTGTCGCTGCCGCGGGGGAGCCGTCCAGCGCCGCGCCGCCAACGCCGCCGCCGCCGCCGGCTTGATGCAGTAGCGGGGCCCGGGAGTCGCCGGGGGCCGCCGCGGGGCAGGGGGTGCCGCAGCCGGGCTCCGCTCCGCGACCCCCGCCCGGGAGGGGCGCCGCGCCTGTCCCCCTCCTCCCCCTCCCCAATCCCCCCTTCCAGGAGCCCCCCTCTCTCCTCGCCCACCTCCGCCGGGAGCGAGCGCCGCGGCTGTGCGGAAAAGCCATGGGAGGCAAGACCTCGGCACCTGTTCAGCTGAAATCAAGGGCTTACAGTATACTGGGCACTCTGGCTTGGTGGTAGGAGCGAGCAAAAGGAAGGAGAAGCAAGCAAGAAAAAGTGAGAGAGGATTGGAGCGACTGCCGCTGCCGGGAAAAAAAAAAAAAATAAAAACCCAAGGAAGATAACTGGGAAGGAAAAGGATTTTCATGGCGCAGGCTGCAGAGCTAAGCAAGAAGACTGAAGGTTGCATCTCTGCTCTTACAGTCTCTAACTGTCTAGGTCCAGATAATGAGAGATTGTGTTGAGGATGCTGCTGCTGCTCCCCTGTTCACTGTGGAAGCCATCTCCAAATTAGCCATTACATATGGAAACTGGAGACCAGAATTTTAGAAAAAGGGATTAAGGCGTCTCATTTTGGGGGGGGTTCTCTCTTTATTTGTTTGGTTTTTCTTGGTTCTTTTCTCTCTTCTTTTTTTCTTTTTCCTTTTTCCTTTTTTTATATTTCAACCAGAACGTTTCCGATTTAAAAGGCAAGCCTCTTCCCGTGTGGTCTTTCTAATTTACACTCTTTTCCGTGGGCTTTCTTACCTCCCTTTTTTGATATCTATCTCTCTCTCTCTATACCCATTATCTTATTAGTCGGAATTATTATTCTTTTATTTTATTAAACACACACACCCCAAGAATCAGAAGGCGGTTGGGTATTTGTATAATGAAGAATTATGGGGCTCTTTGACAGAGGTGTTCAGATGCTTTTAACCACCGTTGGTGCTTTCGCTGCCTTCAGCCTGATGACCATAGCTGTGGGGACCGACTACTGGCTTTACTCCAGAGGGGTTTGCAAGACTAAAACTGTCAGTGAGAACGAAACCAGCAAAAAGAACGAGGAAGTCATGACCCATTCTGGATTATGGAGAACCTGCTGCCTAGAAGGTATTTGATTCTGGACCTCCACACCCCCCCCCCACCCCTTCCTCTCCCACCACCCCACGTTTCTCCCTCCTCCCCCCAATAAATCCCTCCACATTCCACCATTTTCTCACTTCATTCCTTTCACGGTGCATTGAGAGTGGTGGGCTCAGTTACTCAGAGCACAGAGGCAAGAAGACAGGCAAAACATTCACTGTTCTGTTCCCTTCTCCTTCTTCTTTCCCACCCTCCCCACTCCCACCTTCTCCAAAAATTCACTTCCTCCCTCCAACTAGAATAATGTGTGTGTTATAAAACCACCAAGAGATCCTCTCAAAAAGCAACTGTGCAGTCTGCCTGTCTTCAGCTTGTTTGTATTGCCTGGGTAAGCAATGCCAAAATGCTGTGTTATTGCCGTGCTCCGACTGCAACCAGAGAGTGAAATAATTGCTCTCTTTGCACAAGGCTTATTTGCAAAGACAAGACTGTGAGTGAGGGGCAATGTGGGGAGGACGTGATTGCAAAGCACTTTGGATGCAATTTAGTTCACTTTAGGAAGGAAAAAGAGAGAAAGGGAAGCAACCGTGCTATATCCAAAATGTCTCGTTCAGAATGATACCAGTCATCTCAAACAGAGTTCAGAGCATTTTGTAATATCTGTAGGCAACCACATCTCACTGGGCTGAATGCAGAGGGGTCTAGTTTTCTGCTGATTGGTTTGGTTTGGGGCTAGGGTTTTTCCCCAGTTTGTTTGTTGTTGGGAGGTGGGTTTTGTTTGGGGTTGGTTTTGGGGTTTTTGGTTGGTTTTTTTTTAAGGTTTATGGTAAAGGCTTAAAATAAACAGGTCTCTGAATGGAGAAATCAGCTGAAGTCTGATGTGGTGAATCTGAACAGCAACTCAGTGACATGTCTGATGACAGAAGAGACACCACTGCAGCCAACTTCTGGAATCAGACATTCTAAAGGGAGAGGGAAAGAAAAGAGGGGCCAGTGATTCGCTTTTAAATATGTGTTGCTGAGTACTGCTATTGGCGTACATGTGGGCTGGGGAGGTGGTCTCCAGCCTGCGCTGGAGGGAGAGGGGCAAGCGATGTAAATGCACGGTTTGTGTTACACACGTAGTGAGGAGAGAGTGAGAGAACAGGAGCGCACATTAGAGCCCGTTGTGAAAGCCCTATTTGTAAATCAGCTCCCAGCTGGACAGTGGGCTGCTGGGGTTCATGGGCATGCAGGGATAGGATCGGTGCCTGCTGGTGTCCACTGGAGCTGGGTGTGCCTGGAGCTCCCTGTCGGGAGAGAACGGCAAGTGGGTACCGCAGAAATTATTTTCTTAACCCAGCACTGGGAGATGGAAGGCAGGGGGAAGGGGGAAATAAACTATGTATGTTTTGATGTCTCTCACCAAAGAAAGCTAAAGCTGCTGTTTGGAAATGGTTGTGTCCAGGAAGAAGCATGAATTTCCCCCCCGTTCTTGGTGCAAATGGTTGAGTGATGGCTGGACATGTTTTGAATAGCTAAGTGACTTCATTGAGCGATGGTCTATTTGACGCATACTGCATTTAGTGCCCTTTGTCAACCCAAACTGCTGCCTTTTAACATATCCTGCAGAGGAGCTCTATGCTGAATACTATATGCTGTATCCACGCCAGAAAATCAATAGCAGTAAATTAATGGGGGATGTTTTAAACACACTTGCTCACACACACGCACAGATTTCCTGCAAATAGATAAATACATAGAGGTATATATTAATAAAAAATGAAAAGCCTTTCACACAGATATTCATTACAATCAGGGAAGGAGACATCTCCTTAATTAAAAATTAATGAGAGAGAGGGAAAAAAAAAAAAAAAAGCCCAAATGCAAAGCCATGCAGGAAAGAGAGGCTGCAGGGATGAACTCCCTTCCTGAGCCATGTCCCCAAGCTGGAAGCGGAGGGAGGCTGGGGTTGAGATAGAAGGTATGAGGACCCCAGCCAGGAGAGGCAGTGAATTCAGATCATGTCTATCTGCCCACAGAGCCGTACCCAGAGGGACGCGGTCTGAGGGGGAGGAGGAAGGGGCGGGTGAGGTTTGTCAGATTGGAGGAGCTCGGGGCTCCTTCTCCTTTACATCTGACAGGACCCCACAGGCACTGTTGAGAAGTGGCTTGCATGGCAAAAGAATGTGCCAGGATGCTTCCAATTAAAAGCTTTGAAGTGCCCCCAGCCTCCACAATGTTATGCTGCCAGCCCAGGTTCCCTGCCCTCCCTGCTGATGCTCTCCAGTGGGCTAAAACCCTCATAGCCCTGCATGAACAGCACGAAATTCAGCCTGAGCACAACCTGCATGGCCCTGGCAGGGTGCTCTCACTCACCCCACATGTGTGAGGGTCAGACTGGCCCAATCCCTCAGCCCCCCAATGCTGGGCAGCAGCAGCAAGTGGGGTAGGAGGGTGCAATGCACCACAGGGGAGCTGAGCCCAGCTCTGAGTGCCATGCCTGAGGGCACCGGTTGCACTAAAACTTGGATAAAGACTTTGTTTCAAGAGCATCTCAGCAGAAGGCAAAACCATCCCCATGGGCATGCGCTGAGCAGGGCCTGAGCATGGATTTGCCTCCTGAGGTGGCACAGCATAGGTTTGGCACTGGCACTGCTGGGATGCCTCCCTCTTCTTGGCTTCCTGCAGCCCCACAGCCTGCATGGGTTGCTGGCTGGCACTCCCTTGGTCCCAGGACAGCACAGCCAAATATCCCCACCAGCCCTTGGATGGCAGGGCTCTTACTGTCGTGCCTGATCAACTTAGTTGGGGGGTATCTTCTTTCTTGTCATAAGGAATCAGAACTGTGTCCCTGGTTGATTCCCTCTCCCTGGTGAAAGCTTCCTGCTGGTGAACAGGAGAGAGAAGGATGCAGCAAAGACTCCTTTCCCCCATGATACATAGAGTGGGTAGATTTATGGAGGAAAGAGCTTCGTCTCAGGAGGCTGTAAAAAGGACAAAAACCTTGGTCTGTGCACAGCCTCCCCATGGTGTGGCAGAGGGACCTGATAAAGGATGTGGGGCAGGCACTCTTCTCCCTGGGGTAGATGTCAGGGCAGGTCTGTAGGGTGAGGGAGGTAGTGAAGAGGAGGGCGGGAGGCTTTGTAACAAGAAAATAATCAAAGGAGGAGTTCAAACTGCCATCTGCTACTGGTAGGAAGCCTCTGATAATGTTGCCTTCATTTCTGGAAACGTGGAGGAACACTGGCATTAGTCAACACTGTAGGCTGTCAGAGATGGTGGACACCTCATGTTCAAGTTATCGTACTAAATTGTCTTTTCTCTTCTTGGCCAAGAGATCCAGTAGCAAAAATGGATGTGAGTACTTATCTTGGGCTCTATGCACAGACACATTGTTGTCAGAATTGCAAGCTCCTCTTGGAGAATTTCATTCCCAGGCTTTCAATTTTAGGGTTTCCCTCTCTTCAATCATTCTATTCCCTACAATGGACTTTCAGCCAGCACTTTCAGATCTTTGTATTACTTCAAAGAAGAGTGTAATTTGGGAAGTTCCTCCTCTATTGGGATTTCTTTACCCCCTTTCTTGTGTCCTACAGTTAGCCCCTGTTCCATGGTGGGACTCAAGCAGACAGGTGGTGTCAGTTCACATTACTGCAGATCATGCTTCTGATTTTTTTCCCTAATCTTCCTCCAGATGATTCTCTCTTAGACTTTGGGGTTGCCCAAGTGTATCTCTGGACCATTCAAAAGTTGCTGCCCTTCAAGAAAAATGGTTTTTCTCCACCCTTTAGCTGTATAGGCACAAAACACACACGAACACTGAACAATTGAGATCTGCAAGCTCATGCCCCACATGGATGCTGCGCCTCTTACAACTTTGAAATGGCTGCGGATATTCCAGCCTAATTCCTTCTTGGCACTGAATGTTTTAAAACCGCTTTTTATTATGAGTGATGCCCTGTCTAATTCTTTCATTAGCTCCTGTAGATCTCCTACAGGATCTCAAAAAGTGAGGGACGATGCCTTATCAGGGTCTTATGAAGCAAGCAAATGAAATGTATTTCGTATCTGTAGGTTATTGGTTTTGTCATGTTGTCATTATTATTAAGAAACGGATAGGTCTGGGAGGCTTTTGTACTGAGAAGGCTGGAGAGAAGAGTCCAGGGCAGGCAGGCATGAGTGATGCACATGGGGTTAGACATCCCTGTAGATCTGACTGGTGTGAAGGCAAGTAATTGAATGGATGTTGGTGGAGAAAATAATTCCTGCCTAGAGACCCTTCCCAAGGAGAATTAATGAGCTGATCTGTTCCCTTTCCAGCTTGTTATATCTGAACAGTGCATGAGAGCTAAGTGCAGATCCAGTGTTTGCAAAAATGAAGAGCTGACAGCAAAGTGAGGCAGGGCACAGGCAGTGGACAAGCTTCTGCCAGACAATTCTGGCGCTGCGTCGCTTCCTCTCCCTGCCTTCTCCCACTGTTGTTTGTTCCTGGTGCACCTCTTTCCTTTCACATCCATTTTATATGTAGGGTTTTTCCGTTTTCCCTCTTACCTTTCATGATTTTATTTCTTTCAGCTGTTGTTTCCTGTCAGTGTCCCTAGTTTTGCTCTCAGAATTGCCTGCCGTCCTACTTCCAAGGATCCACAAATCTACAAAGGGTCTTTTCCTTTCATCCTTGCTGACCTAATCCAGGGCCTTATCTGAAAATTCAATGCGTGTAGCAGTAGATTAAATCATGGTCTCCATGTCTTCACAGTTCAGGACCAGGAGCATCCTAGCCCAGCCGGGAGATGCAGCAGGAGGAAATGACCAGGCACAGAGCTGATTGTTGTTGGCATTGCATCTAACGGGGAAAAAAGGATTCAAAGCTGGACAGGCCTTGGGTGAAGAAGAAGAAAAAGATAAAGGATTTTAAAAAGTGGGGTGGCAGATGGTGAGGAAGAATTACTCAGGATCCCAGACTTGGGTGGGTTTGGTTCTCCTCTCAGCTTAAATTCACACCTGCCTGAAGTCACAGAGAAGACAGGCATGTGAGGGGTTGAGACCTGCAGGCTCAGCTCCTTTGTAAGATCTGACAAAGAAATGCTGTTCCTCACTAGTGAGTTGCTAGAACAGACTTCTAAATTGCTTTTAAATTATGAATCTTCCTGCTGACAGAGAAAGAGGAATGGGTTAATACTGTCCTGAAATGCACCAGAAATTGCCTTGCTGAAAAGAGTGAGAGTGAAATGCAGTGGGAGGGACATGGAGGTTCAGTGTGGCAGCAGTAATGTATAAAGAAATTACACAGAGATAGAACAAATGTCTCTTTGCCAGGGAGACCAGGAGCTATTCCTATCTAATGTTTCACTTTTAACCCATCCCTTTCCCCATGCAGCCCTCTGAGCCCCTGTCTCACTTGGTTGCGGTTTGGTATGATCTAAGCAAGAGTTTTGGGGGAGGAGAACCACTGAGGTTTGACAGCAGAATCTCCATATTTATTTAATTTAAAAGCAGTAGCGAGGCGGTTGCCGGGGGGAGCAGGGAACATTTCAGGCTCTCAGATGGCTCTGCCCCCTGCCCCTGTTTTAAGAGCAGATTCCCAATCAAGCATACCCGGTTTATCCCAGGGGGAGCCCTCGCTGCTCCATTCTGCGCTGCTTCTCCCTTCCATATCGCACTCGTTGACAGAGGATGTGCTGCTGCCTTCCTTTCACGGGCATGAACCTTCCCCCTTGCAGGGGGCTCTCAAGGAGAGAAGGGGGCTGCTGCCGGAGGAATGGCTTACAGCAGGGGTCCTGCTTCATGTCCTCCCTGCTCAGCCCCCAGTCCAAGGCAGCAGCCAGCCAGTTAGGCAGCCTCTGCTTAGGCATATGCAGATCGCAGTGTAAATACAATACACTTAAAAGTTATTTTTCCCTTGCCTATATAGCCCCAGCTTTTTCCTCACCCTCCATCTTTGACTCATTCTATCCATCTCCATTTTAATTTGTTCTCATTTCCCTCCCCTGTTTTTCCTCTTTATTTTTCTCTTTCATCTTTATGTCTCTTCTGTGCTTTCTCTCAAAAGCATCTTCCCCTTCATTATTTCTCCCTGTTTGTCTCCAAGTTCTCTGAGGCCCATCCCCCTTGCTCTGTTATATTATCCTATCTTATATTATCCTATCCTCTGTTATATTATCTTGTCCTTGCTCCTCTCCGTCCCCTTTGCTGCTGCTGACGCATTTCTCTATCCTCTTTCCTCTTCTCCCTGCCATCATTTCCCCCTGTCTTTACCCCATCTTTCATATAGTCATTCCCTCCAGCTAAAGGACCCCATTCTTTTGGAGCTGTGCTGCCTGTGTGCTCTAAATAAACACTTTTCCATCCTCTTTCTGGCTGTCCCCCTCCTCCTTTCTCCAGCCAGTGCCCCCTCCTCCAAGCAGTGTATGACACCAGTTGCTGTCACTGTCTCCTCTTACTCGCAGCCCAGCTACCTCTGAGGGGGCTGAAACCCGAGCCCCTCCCTCTGCTCCCCTCATTGCTCACTGCCTGTGGTCAGTCCAAGCTCCCTCCACTTTGCTGCCTCCAACCTCCCATGGCTGGAGGGCTCACTGGCAGCTCAGCTGATGAGCTGGCTCATCTGCGTGCAGCCAGCAACTGGGCCGGAAGGAGCTCATGGCAGCCCTAAATGCCCTCCCTGGCAACCCTCAGACATAGATCAGGCCAGGATCCAAATGGAAAATAAGGGTCTCTCAAGCCATAACCCTGGGGCAGTTGTTGTGCACTGCAGTGAAGGATCTCTGGTTGTCAGGGAGAAGAGTCTCAGCGAGCAGTCATCCTTTTTGAACTGTTTTCAGGGGAATAATTTCCTCTGAGATTCTCAGGAATACCTAAGGTGGGAAGGTGAATGAGGCTGGGGGCTTCAAGCCCCATGGTTGTCTGAATGAACTTCTGTGAGGAGGGGCAGAGGATATCACTGGCTGGTGAGAAAAGGGGGACTGTGTACCACGCAGGGCTCTACATGAACCATGGTGACTCACTGGGTGCCAGAAAAGGGGACACTGCTGTTAATGGTCTAATGGAGCACATGGCTGCAGACAGAAAACCCACCACCAGCAAGTCCCCAAGCATAAGGAGTGAAGCAAAGGGGACAGCAAGAGTGCAGAAGCAAGGGTTATCCAAGGGTGGGATGTTGCAAAGTCAGAATAGGGTTCATAAAAGGGGGACAGGGACAAGGAAGAGTAGGAAGGTTGTGTATGAAGGCTAGGCATGTTTGCCTGGAAAAAAAGAGGTAACTGAGAGGGAAAGTGATTGGATTGTGTTGAATAATGAATGGACTAGAGAAGGTGGATCAGTAGCTCTTGATTTCCCCATTTTGTAACACACAGACAAGAGGACCTGACATGAGTTACAGGAGACCCAGTTAAAGCTTTCTCATTTGATGCATATCAGGGCTGTGGAGCTCACTGCCACTGGAGCTCTCATGGCCAAGATTTTAACAACATTTAGCAAGCAAGTGGGCATTTACGACAGAGTTCACGAAAATTAAGCGTCCTCCTAATGGATGTGAACAGCATTTTGGGTGTTTTGTAATTCAGCAATTAAGCCAGTCGCCATAAAAAACTAGGATAACATTTCACAAGGGCAGTCTATCCCCTATCTGACTGCCATGTGGTTCTTGCCTCTTCCCTGAAACATTTGTCGGGGATTAAGCAGAGCTCAGATTTACTTAGTCTGGCATTTCTTTTGTTTCTAGATGCTATGCTGTGCAGTTGCAATGTAAGATGCAAACTAGGCCTGCATTTCTGCTGGTGTCGATGACTGCCCTAATTTGACAAATTAACAGTGAGTTTAGGTATTTCTATCATATTTTGCTAGGAAAGATCTGGGATAGAGAGCAATTAAGAGCATATGGAATTAAGTGGAGTCCTTTTTCTTCACACCCCAGGGTATAAAGTAAGTAGCTGGCAATGAAGGTGCTATATATGTGCAAAAAATTACTATTGTTGAAGTCCCTGCTTCGCAGAAAGCAATAGGCTTTGGGTCTCTTTGATGCTATCACAACTAAATTAGAAACAAGGGTGTCTCTTTCCTCTTGTATCTGTGGAAATGATGACTGCACTGGCATGCAATGACGTACAACACTGTAGTGTTTCTATGCACAAGAGATGGAGGCCCAGTTCTCCCCTCGTTGCTCTGATGTGACCTCGGTGACTTGGATGGAGCCACGCTGCTTACGCTGCCCGTGTAGGCAAGGGGAGAGCGAGGCTGAGGAAGGGCTGTGCGTGCTTCCAGCATCCATGCCCCCAAGGTCACCGCGTGTCCCCGCTCTGCCAGTGACAAACCCAACCAACCAGGGGCTAAATTCACTTCTAGTGTGAGTGGGTGCGACAGCCCCAAAGGTAATGAGATTCTGCATTTATTTATGCCAGCTGTTCACCAAGTCCAGCAGTTCCTTCTTTAACTATTCCCATTTTCATCATCTTTCACCCTCATCAGGAAAATTTGATTTGGCTGCTTTTCCTGTGGGGTAAAAATTCTCATACAGATTCCTCACCTTGGATGGGTGAGTGTGTAAAATGGCAGAGGTGATCATGAACTTGCTGGCATTCACGTTTCTCTTTCTCTTCTTTCTGCATTTCTATCTTTATCTGAATCTCTTTTTTATTGACAGCTTTCTGTCTCCCAGACCTGTTTATTCTCCTTGTGTTACAGAAAAGCTCTCCCATCAAATTCCTCCCATAAAAGCTACTCAATCAGAGTTTTCATATCAAGCCCTTCAGTACAGGTGAAATCCACTTCTGTTTCTGTGGCACAGGTGACTAAAGTATTTATACTAGCTTCCTGTCAAATCTATAACTCCCCAGAGAAGCATATGGACTTTATGCTGCATTTCCTATTCCCCCAGAGCATATACTCCTATCTTCTAGCTGTGAAAAACAGAAAATGAGGATGGTATACAAAAACTTGAGAATGCAATGTCATCCTATTCATGGGTAGGGATTTTTCTGATGTGTGTTTTTGCTAGAAGCAAACACCTATAAATTTCTGATTTAGCTTGTTGTATAAAGAATACATTCTGTCAAATAAAGAATAACACTATCCACCTCCGTTTCTTGGATTTTCTATCCCTTTCTGATTTTTCTCTTCCTATTTCTCAGTTTTCATTCTCCTTCTGAACATGATATTTTTTTTTAGTGCTGGTTTTATTTTTCTCCTCCCACTCCTTCATAACAACATTTCATTCTTAAATTTGCTATCACTAAGGGAACTTCTCTCTTTCTTCAGGTCTTGTTTATATCACCAGTGTAGCTGCAGTGAGATGGATAATGCTTGAATACTGAATATTTCCCAAGTTTATGGTTGTGTTCATTCAGTATCACAGATCACTGTGAATCAAGCGACTTTTCATCCAACCCTATTTGCTGACTTCTGCAACTTTACTGTGACCTGTCCATTGTAAACAGTAAATTTCCGAGAACCTGTTCCTGGAGCTTCATCTCTTCCTGAGGATGTTGCATAATATTTTTCTTTCTTAGTTCAATTTTTTCTTCACCTTTGGTTTTCCTTTTTCTTCATTCTCTTGATCATTCTTCTTCAGAATTCGCTGCTTCTTCATCTCTTCTCTTTTTTCCACATCATCTCTCATGTGTGGATTTTTCTCCCACAGTCCTAACCCTTGATGATGTTTCCCCTCTTCCCTTTACATTTCTAGCCCATAGTCTTCCTGGGTAGGAGGAGGACTTGATCCCATCCCATCCAGCCTCTTTGGAGAGGTGGTGGAAAAGGACTGACAACTAAGTCTGTTCAAATGTGCATGTGTGCACATGTGCACACGTGCATTTCCTTTTCAGATATGATTGGTATGAAAGATGAAGTGGTTTGATTTTGACTTTTGCCTTTCAGGCAGCCATGAGGAGCCATTCCCAAATGTAGATAGCCCCCAGAATTGCCTTCAGGGTACAGGGTCTCAAGGGACCAACCATCAGGAATTTCTGCTGCTTTGTTTTAGATTCAAGCATTGTCCTTTTCCTTAGGCTGAGGGTCATGGGTTTTTGAAGGGCAGTGGCAGAACCATGAAAGAAGGCATTTTTCTCTTGCTCATTTTTGAGTGAGGAGTGAATGAACTGTGATAAATATTTTTCTGTATATAACTAGAGCTGTCTCAAAGAAGTGGCAGAGGAAACAGATGGCAGAGGCCCTTTATAGGCAGCTGCTGTTGTCTCTTAAGGTGTCACCATCACAAGAAAAGTGGTTGTAATTGGGAGCTTCAAGATCTGAAAGGACTGAAAGGACTTGAGCAGAAAAGAATGTCATCCTGCCTGAAGGCAGGGGGGAGGGGGATGGAAATTAAATATTCAGAGACAAAAAGTACAGGGAATGGGTTGGAGCCACTATGAAGTTTTACTGAATTTCACAACCACAGGATGGATGGTTTCCCTGTGTTTGGGAATTCCTAATGGGCCACAGACAGTAGGAACATTTTAAGCAGGGTGAAGAGCTGTTTTAGTTTATTTTGGGGACAGCAAGAGGGGCCAGTGTCCAGTGGAAACACTTGAGTGAGAGACTGAGATCCCCACTGCACTGTGGAAATGCAGTTGGGCAGGAGTGAGGAAAGGTCCAGGAATAGCTATCTCCAGGCTCCTTTCTCCTCCAATTACTTCCAAGCAGTACTGCAGTGCATGCTTTTGGTATGGGGGATGCTACAGTTTGGTGTAGAAGCTTCTGTCCCAGATATTCCTCAAAATGCCTGCCTGGAGCCCTATGATCTCAGTGTATGCAGCACAGACAGAAATTGTAAGTTGACCTGTGAAATAACAGAAGTGGAGACATGTAGCTGCTCCCTAAAAAATAGCCAGGCTTTGATTCCTTCATATCTTCCAGGCTTGGGGGATTGCACAATGGGCTAGACCTCTAAGTCTTCCAAACATGGAGTCGTTTTAATCTTTCCTGCTGCTCATGTGTCTCCAAAAGTAGGAGCAATGTATTTCTTTCAAGGAAGAGAAAATACACAGAAAAAATTCAATAGGAGAATTTGGGAGGAAGCCTGGGAGGATGATAGGGTCTCTCATGAAATGCAAGGGTTTGGGGCAACAGAGCAGCTGTGAACAGGCTTGCTGCTGGAGATAATTGGAGCTCAACATTGCATAGTGTCCTTTAGCTGAGGATTCCATTGGAACTGTACTCAATAGCCTCAAAGGGAACAACTGCCAAGAGCAGAGCAGAGCAGTGCAGCTGCTTTGCTTTTGGGAAAGGGAGCAAAAGAGAAAATAATATGTCTACCCTGCTGAGTGAACTGCAATGCAAACAGCAGCACAGCACAGAAAAATGCATGGGACTGACAATTTTTCTAAATTTTGGGTGAGCACCTAATCATTGCACAACTCTTTCTCAATCATTGTTCCGTTCTTCCCCTCCTCATCCATCACTTTGTCCATCTGTTCACAGGAAAGCATAACTCAGAAAGGACAAGAATGACTTTCCAGGAATTAATTCCAGGGGCTGTCTAAGATCACAGGAGAAAGGTGTTTTTCTGTGTGCTGCATCATTACAGCTTGGCCCACATTTACAGGAACAGTGAGGGGGAAAGCATTCAGAGAAAAGCAAGACTGTAAGAGCATTGTGACAATATAAAGGCACCAGGACCAGGGAGGACTTTTATTCTTCTGCAGAAACTGAAGGGATGGGTTGTGTCTGGGAATAAACCAACTCAGATGTGGAGGAAAGCGTTTCTGTACGCTGGAAATGGAGGGACATTTGGGGCTGGAAAGGTCTGTGACAGCTGGAAAGCACAGCTCGCCAGAAGGAAACATTAGGCAAGAGAGGACCCAGGACTTGGCCACAGCATGACAAGGGAAGGTGGTAATAGGATTGCAGTGTGCTGGAAGGAGATAATTGAGATATATGGTCTGAAAGAGGAAGATGAGTCAGAAGAAATCCTGGGACTCAGAGGTAGGAGAGGTTTGAATTGCTGAGAGAAGCAGGAGTATCAGAGAGAGCTGGATGGATGGAGAGACAGACCTCCTCATCCATCTTCTCTGAATTGTGGAATGGGATGGATTTTCACCTGCTGATGCCAACATCTACCACCACTAATAGTGCTCCCTCTCACTCCTTCCTGCCCCAGTCTGTGGGAGAAAGAAGGGTTCAGACATAGAAAGACTGGGCAGGATCAATCGTATAGACCAACCAATCTTGGACCTCCAGCAATTTGGAAAGTGTGACCAGTGGTTTTGACTCTATAGAGTGAAGTTTGAAAAAGGAAAGAAGAAACAAACTAGTTGGAGCATGACATTTTAGACTTGACTTGGTGATGCCAAGAAAGGCAGGCACGGCCACCTCATATATTATTGAGGCTCTGTGATGGTCTCATACTGGAAGCACATGAGTTTATCCTCCTTCTCGAGTCTTTGGGTACATTTTTCATGGCAAAGAACCCATGTCTTGGCTAGATTATCTTTGGTAAAGCACAGGAACTAACACTTAATGCTCTTCTCTGGCTGCTGTTCTTTGGTGGAGATTTTCTGAGAATTTTACCTTTTCTTGCCATTGTGCCATTGCAGCTGCACAAAAAATGCTTCACATAGGGTGGAAACACCTTTATGCTAGACACTGTGCACACACAAAACTGTTGTCCCTACATCAAAGAAGTGACACTCTAAGATGACAAATGACTTTTGAAAGGCAGCAAAGCAGAAGACAGCAATAGTGTACAACTTGTTTCTGTGTTGTTGCTTTTGACATTACTAAGAGGGTATTACACCTAGAACTGACTTCATCTCCTTTTCCAGGCAGAATGCAGAACAGACCCTGCCTGCCCAACACCAGGCAGTGCCAGGAAGAGATTCCCAAATAACTCTAAGCAAGCTAGCTTAGGTATTTCAAGTTCTAATGGCCACTCAAGCATGGTGCCCTGCACAGGCAAATTAGCTGTGCATCTGAGAGTTGTCAGGATGCAGTGTTTACTCAGGTGTGCAGATTCCAAAACCCATGCAAGGTCAC
The DNA here is from genome assembly GCF_023055355.1 of Agelaius tricolor. Lineage (NCBI taxonomy): Eukaryota > Metazoa > Chordata > Aves > Passeriformes > Icteridae > Agelaius > Agelaius tricolor. The sequence continues at coordinate 18,971,270 of NW_027269263.1, read as the reverse complement.
ATTCCATTGTGCCATGGGCACTTGTAGTAAGAGCCTCTCTTAGTTCTCAGTCCAGATCTAATTCCCATATCCCCAAAGAGGCATACCTAAGTGGCTGGAGGGGTTTTTCCCCATACTTGGTAACCACAGGTGGTCTGAAATAAATGAATGATCCTATCTCATTCTGTCCCTATTGGAGGTGCATTGTGTTATTTTGGGTTCTAAAATGGAGCTTGGCCCAGACGTGTGTGCAAGTGCTTGAGAAATCGGGAGCCAGTAGATGCCATCACAGCTGGATTTCTCCTTTGCAGTTTTAGCAGGCAGGGCTGAAGGACACAGAGACTAATCTCCATGTGACCTGCAGATCCTGTCCTTTTACATGAGGGCTGAAGCTTGCTGAAGAGGCAATGCTGGAATGCTTTTGCCCATGTGGTATCTGCCCTGGGGATACACGGCCACTTCTGTCTCCAGGGTTGTCACTTACCAGAGAAAAATTCATTGGATTCATGACAAAACTGCAGGATTTACCAGCAAAGAAATAGTTTGTTCTTAAAATAAATAAAATCTGATCTGGAGGTGGTGATTTACACAGACACCCAAGAGATCACTTATTTTGAGTATCTTGTTTAATTCTCACTGAGACTGCTAGTTTTGTCAATCTGTATCTTAGTTTTCTCAGGGAAAAAAACTATAATATATTACAGGGCTTCTTCCCATAACAAAAATGAAGGAAAAGACTCAAGGAGAGGAAAGCTCTAGGCTCATCACTTCACTGAGCTGCACCACAGCAGGGACAGTGGTCAAACCCCACATTCAAATAAATTCTTAAGACCTATGTGAAGCTCTTCTCTTCCTTGGGATCCACATGAAGAATTAGATCTCTGCAACAGATACACAGTCAGTAGCTTTTCCTAAATAATGAACTAATCAGAAAGACTAAAAATAGGCTGCACTGGAACATCAGTTCAGCCATTTGGAATGTAGAGCAAACGGCACTGAATGTGTTTAATGAAGTGAAAGAGCATTGTTTTTAATCACCAAGCTATTGATAAATTGTTGATAGGTGATCAAATGTGGACTATGCTTTCAAATGTTGTGACTTTTTGAACCTGCCAAGACCCTCTTGAGCCACTCTTGATCCTTTCACTGCTAATGTAGCAGGACTTCCTGCCCTTTTCAGGACCTAAAATAACTGTAACGTCATCTTTTTTTTTCCGGGTAACAAACATCTAGCCTCTGGGCCAGTGATCAATTTTCAAGACTAAATGTTCATAGTTGTACAAAATCAGACCCTGGGAACTGGGTCGGATATGCGAGAGAAGATGACAAGATGGGAGGCAGATCAGTTCACATCTCTACATGCTGTAATCAGGATAACACCAGGGCATTAGATTAGGAGGATGGGGAGAGTGAATGAGGGAGAATCTGGTTTTTAATTGTACATCAGCAAAACATGAGTGGGGAGTCAGCATAGACCCTACAGCAAGGGAAGATTTCATTTTCATGCAGGGAAGGAAGTGAGCTGGATCCTCATGGGTGTTAAACCAAAGGAAGTAAAGGAAACTGAGGCTCTAATAGGAAATTTAAGTCTGTTGTAAGGTTTGAGAGAATACTATTGAACTAGTTTAGTTCATGACAGACCCAACTGGCTGTCCTAGATAGACTACATCTTCCAGCATGTCTGGGTCATACTTGGTCCAGAATGACAGAGGAAGAGAAAAGAGTCTTAAGCAGAGACCACATGTCCGTTTATTAATGTCATCCAGGATTTCCCCTATATATGGAATGTCTTCAGATGGAATGTAAGCAAAATTATTTGTTGTTTTGTGCTATTAAATGGGCTGAATCAACTGGAATGAATTTGAGAACTGACTCCTATTCACCTGCTCTGGCTGATATATGCTCATACATCAGTGATCTTAGTAGGCAGCTTGCTGTGCACCTTGAAGCTATCTTTACTTTTCCCTCCAGTGGAGAAGAACCAGAGTGTCTTTCTCACAGTCTGCAGGAAACCTCAAACCACATTTGAGATATAGTTTATACACTACAACAATTTTGTAATGCTGGTTTACTTAGAACACACAGTTCTTAGCATTCCTAGATTAATGTTAATGTGTCCCCCTCCCAGGTGGGGGTACCTCATCCAATCCATTCTAAGTCAGTATAGTAATTAATTATCTGACTGAATATTTGTACTCTGCTTATAAACTCATGAATTACTCAATTCCATCCTATTTGGAGCTAGGTTTTCCTTTTAACCTCAACAGCAAACCAGCTGTCCATCAATTGTGATGTGCTCATACCTTAGGGTGATGAGAGCAGCAGAAAAGCCTAAATGGGTTGCTAGAAAGTGCTACCAGTAAAACAGAGATGCATTTCATTAGTGTTGGGAGGATTGGCAGCTCTTTAATTGTATGAATCACCCAATGGGTGTGTTCCCAAAGCCAATTGGAGCGTGCCAGTTCAGTAGAGCCACAGTGAGCAACGCTGCTGCGTCATTCAGCATTCTCCAGTGAGTGATTAAATCCATGTCATTTGCCATAAATCAAATGTTGTCACAGGGTCAGTCCTGTGGGTCATGCTAGTTTATCGTGGGATTTTGCACTGGTTCTATCAGGTACTGCTGTGTCACACAGGTTTTTTCGAGGTCGTGCTGGGATCTTCAGATACTCATTGGGAGCCCTGTTGGAGTGCATCAGGGAAATGATGAGAAGGGTTTGCCATGTAGCCTTCTACTGCACTAAGTTAAAGCTGCTTCTCATGGCTGAAGTATCTCTTCTCTGGAAAATGTGCATTTTTCTCATTTATTAGTTTAAGCAGACACTGTGACATTTGTGATTCTGCATTCCAAAACAACACCTGCCCAAGGCCCAAAACAAATAAGATCTAGTCTTGAGGCAGTGGTTTCCTTGGTTTCCTTTTTTTCAGACAGAAAGCATCATGCTATTTCAGTTAATTCTGTTGCTGCCTGACTCCATGGAGTCAGATCCTGCCCTTTGCTAACATTGCTGCACATTGGTGGTTTACATTCCTGTTATCAGGAACTCCCACATAGCCAAGAAATGCATAAGCTTTCCCTCACTGAGGGGATGTGGCCAAAGGACGAACAGTACAAGACATCACGTTCCAGGAGTCCCTTGCTACAGTGGTGCCTTGTTTGCAGTTAGGATTTGGTCAGGTATATGTTGCAACAGCCTTGAGGTACTCCAGCTTGTATCAGAGACTAAGCCAATCTCTTCTGGTCTGGTGATCAGAAAAACAGAAATGCAGCATAATGCCACCTTTAGCCCCCACACAAACCATCCTGCTTCAGACACCACTGAGAAAGCTGAAAATCCACAGCTTCCCTCCAGAAGTAACTTTGAATGGCATGAGTTGAAAATGTTGGCATTTTTATGCATAGAGAGACTATTTTAGCATTTTTAAAGGATCATTATGGCCACCTGTGAGGTCTGTGTGGTTATTTGAGAAGTAACTAATGCTTGCTTTTGCAGAAAAGCAATGTAAGAATAGTGTCAATAACATTTTTAAACTCCTCAAAATAAATTTATTTTCCATGACACACATGACCCCTCTAGAACAGAGAGTGGCAGATCATGGTCTGAAAGTTTTACTGGCACCAATCAAGATGACATTCCAAACCCACTAGTGTCATCACTGGTCAGGTAAACAAAGGCGAACAGATAAAGTACTGAACCCAAGGTCCCAATTTGCAGCAGCAAAACCAGGGCTGCTGGGTGAAGTTTCAGCTTGTGTTTCCATGCATGCAATTGCTGTCCTCTGCTCAAAGCAATGGAAGCCATTCTGGTAGTGTGTGGTTTTTCACCCCTTGATGCTTTCCATCACCCAGTGTCTCTGGAGCACAAGAAAATACTCCCATGCCCATTCTACCTGTGGAAAATTTCAGACATGGGAAGTTTAAGTGGTAAGCCAAGTATACACAAAGACTGCAGCAGAGCTGAACTCACTTTTCACCAAGCCATAAGTCCCTATTAGATCACTCTGCCTTCCTTCCAAAGTGCTGTTTACCTGGCCCCACTGCCTATCACACCATGGAAGGATATTGACTGTTTTGCAAGTGTGAAGTACACAGATATTCTCTAAAGCTCCAGGGAAACGTCATGGATAGCAATCAGTAGCATATTAGAGCCAATTCAAACTCTACGGTACTTCTTTCAAGCTCCCAGATACTTTGAACATAGGAGGTCTCTGCTGGAGCCACACCAGATCTTGCTGGTCTTCAATTAGAGTCAGTGAGTGAGCCAGGAAAAATGTCATTCCCTCTGAAACTGAAATCAAGTTCATATTTTCCTGAGCAGAGGTATTTTAAGTCATTCATTATTATCTTTTTTTTTCCTCTGCGAAGCAACGCTAGATTGATACTCAGAGGTCGTTAGAACCAAAGGAGAAAGAGAGAACATTGGGGTACTGTTCCTGCTGCAGTTGCAGGCTTACTTGGCACCTAAAAAAGGTTTTATTAAAAAAACAAACCATTTCTACAATGCTTTGAGTGAGAAGAAAACAGCAAGGGAGAAAAAGAAAAAGAAAATCGATGCTGTTTAAGTCTTGGGCAGTGTCAGGAAAATAAGTCATGAAGTTGACATATTGGGTCCAATCCATGGCTACTAAAAGTGAGCATGAACTACTAATTCTTACGTTCAGCAATGATGCATGTGAGGCTAAGACACAGATTATTTCATGTAGCCTTTGTGATGGAAGAAGAATCCCATACTGAATTCCTGCGTAGGTCTGTGACAGATGGTGTTTAATAGCAACAACAGGCACTCTGGGTATGTTCTCCCATGTCTTGCTGGATCCCAGCTTTCTCCTCAGGCTTTCCATGTCAGTTGTAACTCACCTGGAGAAACTTTCAGGTGTGTTTTCCTAGTGCAAAAGCAAGACATGGAAATGCATCCACATTAAGTTGCCATCACAGTGCAGTCTCATGTTTGCCATGTGATGCAGGCAAGGACATAATTTGGCACCTAAGATAGCTTGCTTTCTTCCAAACACCATCACACAAACCTCCATTCATTTCTTTCTCCATCCGCCTGTCTGGTTTTTTTTCTTTCTCATTCATGTTCAGCAGGTGCCTTCAATTCCCAAACATGTTCCCAGATCTTTCCCAATGTCAGCTGTGAAGTTAAAAAGGGATTTTCTGAATTTGATTGATCAGGTTGTCACAAACCTGGCTAGGAGCCATTTGTTGGACACTAATCAGATTGCTGCTGCAGAATCCAGCTGCTGAGTTTCCAGCATCCTTTCAGCCTCTGGAGTGTAAAGAGAGACAAAAGCACTACACCTGACTGGGCATCTCCAGGGATGTTTGAGGGGCACAAAGCTCTATCGCCAATTCCTTCTTGAGAACTTGACCTCCTACTGCAATTGCCTCTCCCTGCAGGCTCACACAACTTCCCCAGGTAGCTTAAGTACAGCCTTTCACAGAAACCTATCATGAGGCATGACCTTACTCTTTCACTTACAGTCACTGCTAGATGTAACACATCTGTGGTAAAGATGAAATTTGCATATAATGTCTGAACCCATCACCTCTCAGAAAAAACAGATAATGAAAAAGCAATAAAAACAATGTCCCCCCCAACAGCTCCCTCTCTTTCTTACTCAATGGGAAATCTCCTGCCTTCAATGCCAGCTCATAATTTGTCTTTTCTACTCCTGGCTATTCCCTTCACCAAATGAGCCTTTTCTCTTTAAAAAACCATTCTCTCTTGTCTCTTGATGAAGTTTCCTGTTTTGTTGCTCAACCAAGTCTTTCTTTACCTGGCTTTGTTCAGCCTTTTGCAGCCTGCACAGGGCTCAGCAATCCTACTGCCCCTGCATGCAGTCTCAGTCATCACCCACCAGGGTTCAAGGACCAACTGCTGTTGATGTATGAAGGACTCTTCTGCCTCACAGTGAGCAGGAATCCACACTGGAGTTATTCTCGTAGTGACAGCAATGTAATAACACCATGACATCAAGGAGAGTGCACAGCTCATGCAGAGGTCTCACATCAACATGAGGCTCAGCACCAGCTGTTCAACAGGCATTTAAACCTAGTGCTATTCTAGCAGCCTTACAGGCTCACTAGGTACAATGACTCTGAAAGAGGTACAGATATTTATCTCAACAAGCTCTTGAGGCCTTCAGCTGCTCATCTGGCAAGTGCTCAGAGCTGCTGCTTTTGGAGGACACATGCCCACCCAGATCTCCTCCAGCCATTCAAGTTCAGTGTGCAGCAGCTCGGACCAAAATGACAAGATTAAGACACAGGCTATTTTCTAACTGTTACATGAGTCAGGGGCCCAGTGCACAGCATAGCCTGCATGCTTTTACAAAGGAAAATAGGTGGAAGCATCACATTATCTATGGCTACAGCTCAGCAGATGCTCCATTTGCACACTACAATTTATGAGCTGTGCTGTGGAATGATTTAGAGGGTTGAGGACAGAGTGCTTTGCTTTCATCAGGGATATGGAGGTAAAGGAAGACTTGCCATGAACAGGCTGTGAATACAGCCTAGAGAATAAGACAGAGTTTTCCTGTGTGGGCTGACATGCCCACACATGGACCACTGCACAGATCACCCTTGGAGTAAGGATGATTCAATGGGCTCTTATTATAAATGATCCTTGGCTAACAACATAGAGAAAGTAATTTATGCTTCTTCCTGCATTTCTAAATAATCTTTAGTACGTTGAATTGTCCATAAATCTACTGCTGTACTTTGGATACAGGTGTGAATCCAAGGACTCTCTGACTCTTAAAATGATGAAGTTTGGCAAGTAGAAACCACTTTTTAAAGCGAGTATTCACTTCTCTCTCTTTTAAATGCTGCAGGAAGTTGTGACACACTTACAGGAAGTAAGGTCTGATTCTGGTAAAGTGGGCTGAAATAACTTGCCATTTTCAGAGCGGGATGAAACAAATGGCAATTATAATGCAAAAGCTTTATGAGCATGTAAATGTTTAAAAGCTGATTATGAAAAAGAGGGACTTGGCATCCAATCTGGAAGGGTAGTAGAGGGAGGGATGGCTCCATGGCAGGACTCCTGTTGGTGTATGAATGTCTGCACCATGGTGGCATTGTTATCCCCTTCTTGTCCTGACAATACGCAGTCAATGGCACTTCGGGAGGTGGGTGGGAGACATCTGGTTAATGAGGAACAGATGGACCTCATCGGACATGCACTATACCTGCTCTTTTCTTTGCAGCTCCCTCCCTCACTCTCTAATTTCTCTATTCTTTGCTGCAGCTGAGCTCTTCCCTCTCCTTCCTTTCAAATGGGACAGAATGTTTGTGTGCTTCCAATAAAAAGCAATGAAATGCTCTGGTCAGAGCCAAGTGCGATACCAGCAAATGCAGTTAGGAAATGACTCAACTGTAGAATGCTCCATTCTCTGGGACCCCTATATGTTGTGCTGGTCCCCGTGCCACCTTACCACTCCAGTCCCTAGACCCATCATGACTGTGGAAAACAAAGGCCACTTTTTCATTTGCCATTTCTTTGATAGGACCTGTTTAATAACCTGAGAAAGACTTTCTCGAAGCCCATTGTTTGGGGCCTTTGGGACTTGGCAGTTTACCCCGCTGTGATAAGGTATTTGTTTATGGGGATATTTTTTAGAAGAGGCACAGTGATACCAGGCAACCTGAATTTTCCTTCTATCCTTCTAGTTCCTTCACGGCATGTAGGTAGGATTTGGGTCTGGGCTTGTGTGTTCTCATTCAGTTAACAGATGCCAGTAATGTGGGTTTGTTGGTCTTCCATGAAAATCTGAAAAGCTGCATACAAACCAGATCCTGAGAGAAATACAAATTCCCAAAGGCTTGTGCATCTCACAGCTCAGAGGAGACAGCACAGTGTTCCTAGATGTGCTTCTACAAAGGAAATCTTCCTAAATCCCTGTGTTCCAACCAACGCTGACAAAATAGCAAAATAATTCCTATCAAGTTCCAATTGGCTTTCATTAATACTGGTGGCTTTCATTGAGATTTTCTTCCCAAGAGATATGACAGAAAAGTCAGTCTCTAAAGCCCTTCTCACTCCTTCTTGTAACAATTTTATTTCACTACAGTTATGCTTGCTCAGAGTTACAGAGTTGAACTGATCCCTCAGTTTAATTTACATGATGTTCTTATGTAACACCAGAACAAGGTTTTCTACCTTCCTCCAACTCAGCAAGTATTTTAGTCTGGGTGAACAAAGTCCCCTGAATCAGTCCCTTTCAAGGGCAGCAAGCAGAGGCATAGTTAACAGTCCAGCCATGCTACCTTCTTCTGTCTCTCTAATCTGAGAGCTATTACTGTGTCCAAAACCAGGATTAATTTTCAGTGTAGGTTTGTCTTGGATAAAAGGCCTCCACATCCCTTCTGTGGTTTGTACTCCAGCTGCCTTTGAGACACATTGGGTTTTTTATATAGGGCACAATTACAGCATGAATGAGGAAGGAGAACTTCAAAGGAGGATGATTAGGGTTGGATGAGTTGGAAACCAAGTTAATTCACTTGAGTTGATCATTTCAATGAGGAAAATGGAATGAGTCCCCATGCTATTCTCTTCATGGCATACAAATGCTGAGTTAGCATCCAGATCCACCCTCTGCCAGGAGCTTGACTTTATGGGCAACTCAGAAGTATTATTCAATATATGTCCCAGCCAAAGCATCATGACTGTATCTGCTTGTCCTTGGCTTTCCTTCCAAGATCTTTTCCATACTCTCTCTCTTTCTACCTTTTCCCAAATGTGCTCTCACTCCTCTTGTTAACTCCATGGAGAGTTAACAAGCAGATTCTAACACAGTGAGTTAGCAATACCTCAGCAGCCTTAGAGGATAGGACAGCATGATAGGACAAAAAAAGGAGGAGCCTGTTCATCCTTCTCCTTTTACCATTCATCAGAAGCTGAAATATGGTCATCTTAGCACCTTAGCTTTATTCTGTATGTCATACACCCCTATCCACAGAACTCTATTCCTGCCTGGGACATTTCCCTCATTGCAGCAGAGGAATGAAGATCCTGACATGCTCCCACTTCTCAGAGTAACCTCTTAAGTCCAGCGTGGCAAGAACTGACTACACTATTCCTCTCCATGCTACTGAGCATGGCAACAGAGTCTGGAACTGGTGTATGCTTCAGTGAGTTCACAGGGAGATAGATCCCAGTCTGAGAATCCCATCCAGAAATTCTCAGGGAGAGAATGTGCTCAGCCATCCCTGGCAGCTCATCTTCAGGCTTCACCATGCACATACAAACAAGTCTGTCAGGTCAGCCAGCGCTACCTCTTTCCAGATGCTTGGATGGATGTACACTTTCTTGTTTTGTCTTAGATTATTTCCTTCTACACACCTCGTATCTCTCCTTGGACACATCCCACAGCTACAAAAAGTCTTCCCGATGGCCTCTGCTCCCATTGGAGGAGCATCCGCTCAAGATCACTGATCATTTAGTCCTCCTGATGCAATGGAGCTGGGGTTGTCTGGGAGTTTCTTACCAGCAAAACCTCTCTCTTTGACAGGTCCTTTCCTTTAAACTCTGGAATGCAACTCTTGGCAAATAATGCCATCTTCAGTGTTCCACCTCTAAATAGCCTTCCATCTGCTGAAGAGTGAAAATCAGTGTCGGTGCACCTGAACCTGTTCCCTTGAAGGGAGATTTTCTGTGCACTGCCCCAGATTTGTCAAGTCCATTATGAAGGATCCTGTTGTGCAGAGCTTCAAATGGAGACACACTGCTTTGTAAGATAAATGCAGGTTGAAAGTGTGCAGCTGCATTCCTAGAGAAAAGGGCTATGATTCCCCAGAGACCCTCGAAGGTCCAAGGTAACTGCAGTCATGACCTCATTGCTTGCACCAGTCTCATCAGTGCAGTAATGGAATGAACTTGTACAAGCCCCACTGGAGAAGGGACAAAGCTGATAATCCCAATTCTGCTTCTACAATTCCTGTGCATGCACTTCAGTAAGTGCATGCACAGGAATGTGCCTCTGAGGGAAGTTTATGCCCCAGGCTGGATAGGTGAAGAACTGGGGCTTACTGGTGGTTTTAGAAGTCCATAGATTTTGGATTTTGCTGCACTTTCATATTAACTACAAGCTGTTTCTTTTACTTCCCATCAGAATGCAGTAACATGCAGTGAAATGCATTGTTTTTTGGCTGTTGAGATTGCTTCACTGGGATTCTGGGATTCCAGTTTTCCTGATCTTCTCAAATGGTGAGATCCATGGCCAACCCAAGCTGAATAAAACATCCCTGGCCTGAGTTAGAATTAAGTTCCAGTTGTTTTTTAATTATTCAGTTTCCCTGGTAAGTTGGAAATAATAGTAATAATAATAATAATAATAATGCATTATAAATCTTAGGTTAGCCTGGAAGCCTGGGCTTCCATCCCAAAATATTCTCAGAGATTTAATGAGTTTTGAAGAACATCATAATCAGCCAATGGGGTGGATCTGCTGGAGCATTCACCCATTTCCTATGTTTGGACTAGCATGGAAGCTTCTTTTACTTTAATATATGTTGCACTGACAGAAATCTGTCAACATGCTGCTGATTTGAGAAAGTCTGTTTTTCCCTGTATGTTTTTTCAATCCAATTCCTTTTATCCTTGTAAGTTCTAATTATAAAACAAATTTCAGCAGCTGGATCCTGTGGTAGAATGAAATTTTAGAGTTGCTCCATAGGTGTTTATAGTCTGGTCATTACCACGTTGTGTATGCATTGAATCACTCTATTTACAGGCTTTGCAATGGCATAGCACTGACTTTCACCTCCAGTTGTGCTTGTTCATGTACACCCTCTAGACATAGCACAAGGGTTATGGATAAAGAAAAGGTTGATCAGACATTTGTGTGTGGTATTTGAGTTTGAATCATAGGATAACTGGAACATTCAGGTGGGAAGGAACCTCACAAATTCTCTAGTCCAAGCTACTGCTCAAAGGCAGGTCAGCTGTGAGGCCAGGCCAGTTTGCTCAGGGCTTTACTCAGCTGCAGCTAGGTTTCATGGATATCACATCCCAGCAGAACTCCAAGTGAATGTGGTGTATCACTGAAGAACAGCTATGCCCAAAGTTCCAGAGACACAGGAGTTTTTAAAAACTTATACTTCCATCTTAGTGGTTTGTGCATCACACCTTTGAGACTTATCCCATCTCACTCTGGCAGTTCTCAGTGGGTACTCATCAAGAATTGAAAATAGCCCATCCTGGATCTCAAATCAATAAAAATTGTAAGCCCTGCTTGGGCCACATGCTTGTAAGAAAGCCAAAGGAAGCACCTTGTATGGCTTTTCCTACGTTGTGCGCACAAGGAAAGAGATAGCAGTGTTTCATCTACCTTATCACGGTAACAAGAGAGTAGCCAGAGAGTAAGAGATGTAGGAAAATGTGCTCTGCAGAATCAAGCTCCTTGGGAGCTCACTGTGTGGGAATTGAAGGCTCTGAACCCATGGGAACATGTCTGATGCCTCTCTGCACCAGTTGGTGAAATCCCACGCACCCTGTTTCTAGTCCCTGAAGTCAAATGCACAGGGGGCTCCCCTCTGTCCTGGGGATGGGTGGACTTCTCTTTGTGAGCTAACTCTTATAGGCTTCTGAGCATGAAACAGGAACTTACTTCTTACTGTTGGCAAAGGGTTAGGCTGGATAAATCACCATATCATAGCTCATCCTCAGAGTCCTGGAGCAGGAGCAGTGAAGTTGTCTCTGGTCAGCATGGATGCTACCAGATTTGAACTCCTCCACTGAGGTATAATGTCCTGCCAGGAAGAACAAAGAAAAAATATTCCTCTGAAATCCCATTTATTTGGCTCCTTACTTGGGAAATTGCACAACAGCTCAAGGATCATACAACTCTCATCATGCAGCGACAAGTAGGCAGAAAGTTATAAGAGCAACACCAACCAATTCAGTTGTTTTCAAACAAAAACTATCCTTTTTTTTTCCCTTTATGTGACAAGAGATCATAGTCTCCATATACTGAGGCTCATGTGCTGTAGGTCTCAGAGCTGCAAAAATGTGTCAGCCAGAGCTGTTCAATAGTTCAATGGTCTATTGGATAAATGGGAGGATGAGAAACACAGTAAAAGGCAATCTGGGACCACGTGAACGTCTGTCAGCCAATGCCACTGGTCTGGACAACCTTGGGTTGCAATTAGAAAGTGTATTTCATAAAGCAGTACCTCCTGCTGTGATACATGTTAGACAAACATATAAAACAGGCTTCAGGCTGCCCACTGGATCAGCCTGGTCAGGGCACTCAAACCCCCAGCCAGAGGAGCCATTCCAAACTCTGAGCTCCCGGAGAGGCTGCACCTCTGGGTACTGCACAATGATGCTGCAGACACAAAGCTGCAAACAGCTTTGTGCAGACCCCTGGTAAGAGCTTGGGCCTCTTGTATGATCAGAAGCTTCCCCCTTTGACGTAGAAGTGGCTGCATTGGTCACAGGCATCTCCTCTTTACTGTCGCCTCCCTTAATTCCTTGCACGTGTGCATGTCAGCGTGTCGTTAATCCCACTTGCCTGGAGCTGGCTTCTCAGGCCAGCTGGGAAATGGGGCTATGTTGGAGACAGATGCAGTATTCCAAACCTGAGGCTGTGTAGCAGAGGAACCCAGTCATATGGCTCTGCAAACAGGCCCAGATTTGTTTGCTCACAGTCACCGGTATGCACCATGATGAGCCCTTGGTGGTTTGCTCCTTTTGGAATATGTGTGATTCCCAGGGCTGTTCATCAGTTTCATAGCTGGCTTATAATCTATATGTTAGGCATGTAATGGTGTACAGTGGCATGATTGATCCAGAGCTAGATGTGGCAACACTGTCATCTCTGTAATCTCTCTTTTGAACAGTTCATCAGATGTTTGCAACATAAATTTCTAATACCAACTTTATTTATTCACAGCCATTACTTTGTTCTGCAGCCATTTCACTGCATAAAATATCTGGGGTATAATTCTGGGACTTCCCCACTCCGAGCAAAGGCTTTTCACCCAGCAAGCTACATGAGCTGTTTCACTGGCTTGGATGGGAAAGATGGAAGTCTATAACTAATAAAAATGCCAGCAAAATGTAACTATTTGATTGCGTTCACAGCTTGAACTGAGTGAATCCAAAGCAGTGTGAGCTGCTGTAATGTGGCTTTCTCCCTGTCCTGCCAGCATGTAACTCACACAGCTTAAACCACCTTAACTTCTGCTGGACTGATTCCTCCACACTTGCCCCTTGCTGTCCAATAAACAAGAGAGAGATGTGGTGCTCCTTAATAGCACCTGTAAGATTATCCTGTGTTACAACAGCAGCATTCCTGTAGCAGCCAAGGAAAGAAACATAGCTGGACAGACAAATAATTAAGAAAGATTATATATTTCCACCAAAAGAAGGGAGCTTTTCATACCCTCTACCTGTCATTAACCTTAAAGTATTGATTCTGTAGTAACATTTTCTTCATCAAAGAAGGATTCTATGGATGCAGTCAAACTTTGGCTGAGTGTATACATGCATTTGGAGTGAAAAGTGTGTGAGACTTGAATTTTAAGACTAACCTCTAAGACTACCCTTTAAACAAAAACTCAGCATGATACATCTCCCAGTGTTGGTTAATTCCTACCATTTGAAGGGACAGGTTAGGCTCTTACACGCCTGTTTTACTTTGCAAAAATTACATAGTCGTCATCTGATGGGCAAGAACATAGGTTTTAGTAAATATCACACAAAATATTTATGTACGATCATTCAGTTTACTTTAAACAAATTAGCTTCAATTGTGCTCCCACTCCATTTGTCTGCCTTCTGTGACTGTTCCAGAAACATATTTACTGGCATGGATTTTCCTTTAAATGGCAACATTTACATGAACATGTTTGTAAAAAGCAAATGTTGATTCTGTAACCAAAAAGTATTCACTCTGATGAGACACTACTACTAACAAGTTAAAGCAACTACCAAATTGTTACTGGAAATTTTTTGTATGAGGGAAAAGCTGCAAAAGCATCTGGGTTTTTTGGGCATATTTTTGTTACATTATTTCTTTAGTGGGGGGGAACTGGAAACCCAAATATTTTCTATTTTCAATTGATGGCATAGGATAAAAGTCATTGAGTACATGTCTCCAGTTAGAAAATAACTGGAGTTCACATCTCATATACTTAAAGCCATGCTGGCAGAAACGGATTAGCAAACAAGTCAGAGGTTGAATTGCCCTTGTGCTGTCAAAAAAAAAGTCAATCAACAAACAAATTTAGGGAAACTATTATGTTCCTTCAAGAATTATTTTAAAACACATGGGAGAGACTGTTAATGGTTTTGAGGAAGTGGGTATCTCCCAGGCTCTTCAAAAGAAATTCGACTTTCTGTTGATCATGTATGGAATTGCAGTTTTACATTACTTACCAATCCTATATTTTGTAACATTTGTACTGAGTGTTAGAAAAGCGCAAGCTGGCTTGGGTTCACAGTGGAAAAACCCAGGACTAAAGTTTAAAAAAACAATTGCAAAACAAATCTGTTATCAATTGAAGTCAAGACAGGGGAGAGAGAGAGGGTGAGAGAGAGAGAGTTTAAAAAGCAGAGAGAGAAATATTAGTCCAGGCAAGGGAAGCAGTATTGGAAAAAGACATGTCAACAACTGGAGGTGTGGGACACCAAGGAAGCCCCTGCTAGCAGAGAAATTTGAGTAATGGCACAGACTGGAACAAACCAGATTGGAAAATAAAGGAGAGAGATTTGAAAAAATGAATGAAGTCTTCACACAAACTTCTCTTCTCCAGGCTAAACAGCCTCAACTTCCACAGCCTGTCTTTGTAGGAGAAGTGCTCCAGTCCTTTTATCAACTTCATGGCCCCCTTCTGGACTTGCTCCAAAAGTTCCATGTTCTTCCTATGCTGGGGACACAAGAACTGTACACAGCACTCCAGGTGTGTCAGTCACAGACTCCAGTCTTGTGACTCTTGTGGAGTCACAAGAGCAGAGCAGAGGGGGAGTATCCCCTCCCTTGCCCTTCTGGCCACATTCCTGCTGATGGAGCTCAGGATTCCTTCGGCTTTCTGTGCTGAGAGAGCACACTGTTGGCTCATGTTGAGTTGTTCATCAGCCATCACACAACATAAGCAGAATGGGTTTCAAACAGGGACAGAAAAGTTATATCGATTATTTGAAAGATTTTAGATTAAGAGGAACTATTCTACCTGTGAAGAAGTAAACAGAGAAAAGCTGATACAAATCCAGAAACTTCCTTAGGCAAGAGAGGCTGCAGGTAGCAGAGACAAGCCAATGCAGTTATAAAACTGTGTGTATTTGAGTACTATTGACATTAACGTGGCCAATAGAGCTCACAGAAATTTTTTACTCATACATTTTTGTCTGTGAATGATAGTTTGTTAAGCTGACACTCTGCAGGAACATACATTCTAATCTCAGTGGAAAAGGTTGCTTAGATCTGAAATGGACTCACTGGCCAGAAGGAGAGAAGAAGCAGTCAGAAGAACCAAATATTTAATGAACTCATCTAGAATATGGGAAGGCCAGGGTGAAGTCTTTGCTGGGTGATAAGAATGTTGAACCAGTTTCCACCATTTCAATATTAAATCTAGCTACTAGTCCACCAGTTCTTCTAGGACAGGGTTGTTTTCTACCTTCCTCAGAAGAAAAAAATCAAAAACAACTGAGGAGGTATGAATATGTCACAGCATGAAGAGTTACTCTGAAACTTCTAAAATACCCTGATGCTTTGCACCATCACATCTCTCCACCACTTAAGGCAGAAAGAAGACCCTGAAGCAGCAGTAGGCTCATGAATGGAGGTCTCTGGCTCTGATGTCAGAAGTAAGGGAGCTCTTTGTGGTCTTGATCAGATGGTATACAACTACATTTTCATAGGTACTCAGTTCTCTGTGCCTCATCTGAGATATTTTGCACCTACTGTTCTATTCTGTATTTTTCAAAGGTGCTCAAGACCTACTGCTCCCTTTCATGTCCTACAGCAAAGCAATTAGGTTAAGTTATTTCAGACTGAGTTCCCAGAAATGAAGATGCATAAAATGAATGAACACATGAAAATATTGGCCCTAGTGTCTCTGTGACTCAGCTTTTCTGTCCCTACAATGGAGAAAACAATGCTTACTGATTTTGCAAAATTCTTTGAGCTCTATGAGTGAAAAGCAGTATGAATGTTAGGTATGATTATAATATAAGAAAAAGAAATATTAAAAGCATCATTTATCCCTGGGGAAGGGATCCCAGCACGGAAGAGGCATCCCCATCCGAAGAGCCACTTGAAAGTTGAGCAGTTGCTAAGAAACGACAGTGCCTTCATCGCAATGAATACCTCGAGACGGATGGAGTGGGCAACCATTTCACAAGGCTGCCACGAGGTAAAAAAAGAAATGGGACCAGGCATCATTAGCAAAGAGGAGATCATTAGATTCCTGCACTGCGGTCTGCATGAACCTAGAGTGAAAATGGATGAGGAGAGTCATGTAGGAGAGATTGCAGGGAGTGACTCTCTTAAGTGCTCTATGAAGAATAAGGAGGCTCTGGGTGCTTGTTAAGTGGAACGGCGGTGTCGATGGAGGAGCCTGAGGACACAGCAGATAATGGCTTCTTTTCAAAGAGCTGAGCAGAGTACCAGAAGCTATGGAATTACTGGAAACACACACTGGAGTGAAGTAAAAAGACAGAGTAAAGAGATAGGCCTAAATGATGAGAGGTACCAGGGTCAAGAGAAGTAGTTGTTTTCTTGAGCGACTGAATTATGTCAGATGCTTCCAGGGCTGCAAAGAGAGTAGGAGGAAAGGCATGAGAAAGGCTCAGGAAAGGGGACTGTTAAGTCTGAACAATATAAATCAGGGAAATCTGTGATTGAAAGATGAGAAAAGTATATTGTCTGGAAAAGAGCTAGGAGGTGAAGACAACATGTGTGTGCTGGGAATAATAGTGGTGTCAGAGGAACAGGGAGGAAGAGCAGAGAAGGAATAGCAAGACTGTCCTTTATAAGCTGCCCTAAGTCTCCTGATAGATATGAAGGATGGATTCACACTGTTGTTCCTGAAAGTATAACCCAAACAATTGAAAATCAGAGACTTGCTAAAGCATCCTGAAGAAGATCCTGAAGTAATGGATTTTGTTCAGGTTTGGGTTTGGTTTTTAATGCAGATGGTGTTGGACAGAAATGAAGATTAACTCAGCACTGCAGGTATTGCCATAACGGACAGAGAGATGAAAGGAGGGAGCCAGTCAAACTGCAAACTGCAGATGAGCACTAATAGGCATATGAGGAAAATGCTTGAAGGGAATCAAAGTTTTAGTGTAATTCTTAAATTAAGAGACAACAGGGTTTGGTGCAAATTAAGCAAGGCAGCACTGGGTAGGGTGGGAAAAGTTGATCTTATTAGGACTGAGTCCCAGAGATCAGAAAGCTGCATTTGAGAAACTGCATGCCAATAGTTAAGAAGGAAGGAGAAGAAAAGGAAGGGGCAGCAGGAAGAAAGTCACCAGAGTTGGAACAATAAGCTAAAAAGTAAGAAGTCGAAAAGATCAGGGAAGGTAAGAAAATAGAAGAAATTCACATGTAGAAAATTGTTTCAAAGGGGAATGGAGAGATGAGCTGTTAAAAAAAAAACACATAAAATCTACTCAAGGTTTCAGAGATGGGAGATGAAGCTTGTCCCAAAAGAAGCCACAGGAACAGGAATGTTTCTTGCTTATTCTGGGAGTTCTGTCCTGCAGGAAACAGCCTTGACAAGACATGACCTAGAGAAGATACAATAAACAACAGAGACAATGATATTGATCTTCTTTGGAACCTGCAGAGTGTGGGAAATGTTCTACGGCTGGGATTATCACCTTGATCAACTTTTGAGGACATCATGAGATTGAAGGAAATCCCACAACTTTTCTCTCTGTAGAAATGCTCTGCACCCTACAGCTTGTGGGCTGTGCTGGGAGATCCTCAGCCCCTCAGTGACACTGCTCTGCTGCTCTGGTGGTATCCATCCCACCACTCACAGACAGCCCTCTCCACTGCCTCCCTTAGGAATGAACATTCCTGATGTGTGGATGATTGATTAGGCAAAAGCAATACAGGGAAAATGTTTTACCCAGCTGTTTAGACCAGATCATGAAAGCACAAACCCGCTCAATTCTCAGAGCCAGAGAGGCCCAGCAGGACTGTAGGGGAGGCTTAATACTCACACTAAAACACCCAGCATGCAGCAGTTACATTATCTTTTCCCTACCTGCTGTTCTACTTGTGTCATTCCCTCTTCTTGAATCCCTGTGCTGACTTCCAGACTCCTTCTACATCAAAGTTCAGTTCTCATTTCATCTTCAAGGCCTCACGTGGCTCTCTTGGAGCTTGCTCCCTGCCTCCCCTCCCATGCTACTGTGTGCTCACTCAGCACATCTGCCCCTCCTCAGCCCCCTCCATTGCCCTGCAGCAATGACTCTGCTCCTCCTCTCCTGCTGTCCTCTCCCCTCCTTCCACTGCACAGCCTTATTCACCTCCCTTGTGCCTGCCCTCAGGACTCATTTACTGCAGTTAGTCTCCCTGCGTTAATGACTTCCACTTCTCCTATGCCCTTGGCAAGCTTTGCCCCTTCTGACTATTAACTTTGTTTACTATATTACATCTTTGGAATGAGGAATGATTCAGATACACACAGCCAAAGCCAGGAGAAAACAAGATATGAACATGCCATAACTCAGCCTGTGACCTTTCTCAGGCACTTCCTTCCCTCATTTCATCCTGCAAGTCTTAGGCCCAATCTTGTCCCCTCTGTTTCCCACTGACCTCATCAGGAGCAGGATCCAGGCCTTGTAGCTGCTGCCTAATGGCTGCTGAGAGTCTCTTGTGAAGAGCTGGGTATCCTCACTTGCAAGTGCCCCACATGCTGGAGTCTTTGCATTGCAAAATCCTGGGGACAAAATTCTGCCTCTTTAGCTGCCAGTAAAATGCTGTGTACACATGATGGCATGTTGAAATACATAATAATGTTTAAAGCTACAAGCAGACAGCATTATCAGGAAAAGGCTTTCCCCTCCCACTCACCCCTTGTCTATCTGTTTCTTTCCCGTTGTCAGAATTTAGCATCCTCCACTGAGAGACTCAGTTCTGCTCTGATGCTTGGAAGGCATCCAGTCCCAGCCTGCTTGCTTTCCCTGCCAGTCTCCACAGGTATTCTATACACAAGGCTTCCAACTTGTCAGGATATGCTCTCTCTTCTCTCCACACCCACACCCCTCCCACGCCCTGCAGGGGAATCTCCAGTGCTGGGGCTGTTACAGGATCCCAGGGTTAGGCAAAGTTGTTCATTCTCTCTTTGCTGTATCGATGGCCTCTGCTCTGCAGTGCACTGTGAAGTGCACTGCAGAAAAAGAGGAGCCCTTCAGGAGGAGTGGAGGGCAGCTCTCAAGAGGCATTTGTACAATCCATTTGTTATGTCAGGTTACACAGGAAACAAGAGGAAAACCTGCATGGTTTTGGTTCCAGCTTGGCCAAAACTCATTTAGACACTCAATAAAAAAAAAGGGCTCCATGAGAGACAGTTTGGACCAGAGACTAATGCACAGACTGAATTCCATGTTTGAGGTTGACTCTGGTGTTGGCTCAGCAAAACCGAGGCCACCACCTTCCAAAGCCATGCTGATCAAGAGGTCTTGGTGCACAATGGATTCCAGAGGTCAGTTTTGAAGGAGCAGACTGGTAGACTGAGGTGTGGCAACTTTAAGTAAAGTGGCCAAGTGGTGTCCAAGGAACAGCTGCCAGCTGAGTCTTCACCAGCCACAGCTGTCCCAGCAGGACCCAAAGAGAAGCTGCAAACATGTGCTGAGTAAGGTGTGTGGTAGCTGACAAGAAGTGAGGCAGATGCAGAGACCAGGCTGGAAAAACATGGACAACTACTTTCCCATCCCACAGAGCTCTGGATTTACAAAACTTGCTGTTCTACATTGAGGTGGGAAAAAGATAGGTTTTTATGCCTTTTTTTTGTTTAAACCAAAACCATGAGTTAGATGGACTGAAATTGTCAGTAAGCCAACAGTTCAGGTATTCACTTTATTCCCCTGGGATTCAGGTGACCAGGTCAAAGTCCCTGCACCTGTCTGAGAAATGTTCAATAAAAATGCTGACCAACTTCAAGACAGAAAGACTTTCAGCAGTGGCTGTGGCAAAAAAAAAAAAGGGATTTACTCATGGAGAGACAAACACAGTGAGGCTGAGATGCTGCTGTTCTTTGATCTAAGCACTTTTCTTGTCTGGCAACTGAGTTCAAAGGTAAGAGAATGAGGTTAAGATCTAAGATGCAGCACAACTTTTGTTGTTACTTCACAGACTGCTGCAGCTATAGCAGTAAATTAGAAACTGAGAAAGGGGCTGGTACTTCAGACCAGTGATTCCAGTGGAGAACTGATAATATTTTCCAAAGAAAAGTGGGCAGATATTAAATGGATTTGGGTTTTGGCAGTCTTAGGAGACAAGTTCTCATGTTAAAGACTTTAAAGCAGGGAAGTTTCAGTTCTGAGACCTACATTATTCCATGTGTGGTGTAGGTGGGGAGCACAGAGGTACAATTTGGTACAAGAAGCTCTGATGGATGTCTCCAGGCAGTACAATCCAGGACATAGAAGGTGGCTTGGTACCTTCTTGGACATGATTCAAAACCCTGAAACGGCCTTTCAGGTTTCTAACTGAGTGTAACTGGACCAGATCACATTAAAAATAATATTCCCCAGTCTAGTATTGTGAGTAAATTTTATTCCATTATGAATAGCCTCCTCCCTGGGACGCAAGAGTAATGTTACGTGTAGAGTAGCTGAAAACGCTTCAGAGATTAGCCTTAGCACATAGCTCACACCTACAGACTCTTCTGCAATAAATTAGTATGCTCAGTGGATGAAAAAATATTGGTGGAGCAGCACGACTTGCTGTCAAGCTTCAAAAGAGTTATTATGACTGAGCAGCAGTACCTGCTCCCCCATATGCCTTCCCTGGCTGTGCCACAAGAAGAGTCACACTCCTCCTTTGCAGCCTTCCCTTCAGCCTCCCTTTTCCAAATCATCCTTCCCTCACTGATTTCCACTTGTTTTTCTTGCAGGCATTATCCCTAACTCCAGCACACCTTCCCCCTCTATGGTTTTCTTTTTAAAAGCCAGCATAAACTAACATGATATACACGTGCACACAATCGTAAATATCTCATGATCCTGTGCTGCTATAAACCTCCCTTTCCCAAACACCCTGCTGGCACTGTTTGCTTGTTAAATAAGCCCAGTGCTGTGCTTAAGTCTAACTTTTGTTGTAAGAGCTTAAGGAGAGGGCCAAATCACTTTGTTTTCTTGTAAATCACCAGGGTACCCGCAACCCTGAGGAAATAACAATAATAAAATTATTAATGTTCTAATAGCAGCCTCTAAAAGCTAGCAACACTTGTAAGGCTTGGCATTTGTTTTTTGTTCAGCTGCATAGAAAGGGACCTAAAATCAAATCTGTGCAATATCTACTTTAACACCCAGTGTTTGATGTGGATTATGAGTAAAGCAGCAAGTTAGAACAGCAGTAGCTTGTTTGGAGACATTGGGAGCCTCGGCATAGCTGTGCTAAGGCAATTTGATCAGACTCACAGCTACCCTGCATGGCCCTGTGGGATATAATCTGTGTTTACCAACATTTTCTGAACTCCAGTGACCCAAGTGAAAAATAAGCATAATGTGTGTAACAAAGCAAACTCTGTGTCCTGGCTCTTTCAGCACAGAGGGCAATGCTTTCCTACAACTTTCACAGACCAGTCTTGTTGTTACTCTGGATATTTGCCTTGCCAGCAATTGCACCTAAATAAGCACAGGGAGCTATCAGCCTAAAATGTTTTGGAACCCATACATGCAAATCCATACAACTCTTCAAATC
The DNA here is from genome assembly GCF_023055355.1 of Agelaius tricolor. Lineage (NCBI taxonomy): Eukaryota > Metazoa > Chordata > Aves > Passeriformes > Icteridae > Agelaius > Agelaius tricolor. The sequence goes on along the minus strand of NW_027269263.1, from coordinate 18,949,394 downwards.
CTGAATCCTAGCACAGCTGTGAAATGCAAGAAACAATATTAAGCCGTGGTTGGATTCAGCATTCAGGCTGATTGGGGGTGGGGGGAGGGGACTGAAATGGAGGCTGTCCCCTGAAGACACAGCTAACCCTTTCTGCAAGTAGCTAGCTCAGGACCAGTGGCTTCCTCCTCAGCTGTCAGTAGGAAGGGGCTTGCTATGCATCAAATCAGTCCTCTGCTCTTCCTGCCCTGTTTTCCCTCCTGTTTCTTTTTCCTTATTGATTTGGGAGGCTTTGGATAATTTTGTGAGTGAGGTCCAGGTCAGGACTGGATTCATCAGGAGTGAACATCCTGGAGACCTTCAGCACACTTACATTCCCTTCATCCCAGCACGTTCCCCAGAGCACAGCAGGGTATCTGTTCTGGGTCAGGCTTCTCCCAAAACACCAGTGCTGGAGGGTGAGATGTAGTGACTGCCAGAGGAAATTGCAAAATTGGAGAGTCCTGACCTCTTCCCCAGGGCTTTCATTTTCTAATTTGTAGGTGGTGCGTTCCAGGGCAGAAAGGACACAGGGTAGGAAAGCTCCGTGAGTGCCTGGCCCTGCACGTTGCAGCTCAACCTGAAGCACTGCAGTCAGCAGGGCTTCCTGCCAAGGAAATCCTATGCCCAGCTCCCTCCTGGCCATCTCTGGTGGGCTGCCTGGAGGGACAGCAAAAATCCCAGCACACTTCCTGAACAGACTAAGGGATAACCAATATTCCCTGCCTGGGCAAAGCCGCCTCCGCTCTCCAAGGGCAAGCGTGTGCGCGCTCAGTGAGCGCGTAATGGCTGCCACACTCATCCGCAGAGCCTCCGCACCGCGGGACCTCTGTCAGCGCTGCATGAAGGGCCTTGGGTTCCCTGGGGCAAAAAACAACTGGAGAAAGTCCAGCCCTTCCCTTGTTCTGTTTCCTCACATGAAATAGACTTCACAATCGTCTCCTGGGCTGGAATGGCTAGAACAGGTTAGGAATTTCCAGTGGAGCCACTCGCTCCAACTCAGGCAACAGCAAATGGAGCCCTAGTTCTCATCTAGGGGGGTCTCATCTCTCACCTTTAAAGAAAGTGGTGCCTACCTTCTCAATCGTTTTCCCAGAGGAAGGGAGGGCAATGAAATGAAAAGCCCTGAAGACCACTGGGCAGGATTGCAATTTTCCATGAGAGGCAAGCTGAGGAATTCCCACACACTGTTATTCCCCAAAATTTTTACTGCTGGGTGTCAATTCTGCTACAGATTTCACAATTCCTACTGCAGGCTGATGATGTTGTGTGGGAGAACACAGGAGACTTGCTGAGACTGCCAAATTGCTAAACATGTGTGATGGTGGGCTGTCCCTTCCTCCATGTGTCTGAGCCTTGGAGGGGAAGGGGGAGGAGAGCTTAAGTGCCACAGAAGAGGGAGGATGGATTAAAAGCTGCCTCTGTCATTGACTTGTTCCATTCTTTGGCTTATTTCCCTGGGGTTCTTGGGTATTTTGTTATTAATAACTAATAATAATTTCTATGTAGCGCTTTGCATTCTGAAGGACCCTAAAGCACACCACATACTTCATAAGCTAATTAACAGCTGAGAGCCTAATTCCTCTCTTGGTTGTGGCCCTAAATGCTGAAGGAGCAGCTCAGAGTCACACTAGATTTACACCAGTTTAACTGAGGACAGTGTCTCCCTATAGATCCAGCTGGCTATGTCAGAGACAAATGCAATGTGGAGCTGGAGATGAAAGATTTGAAGTGCCTTTTCTCCTCCTTCATAATTTAAAAATGACTAAGGAAATTGCATTCAAAAAGCCTTGTGAATACAGCATTACAATTGCAAGATTCAAGATTTGGAGTTTGGGAACAGCTAAGCCCTGGTTCCTGCTGAGTTAGGGGCTCAGCTCATAACTGGCATGCGCAGCTTGTGGCTCGTCCCAGGCTGTGCAGGGCACTTTTCACTGTGTAAGCAGGACTGGTTTGCCCTCTTTTCTCGCCTATGAATTCATGTCTGTGCACAGTTACTTCCAGTGACCACTAGAGTTACAGTCTCATCACTGATCCAAAACATGACCTACTGTACAAGGTGAGCCTGGCTTTGTCCTCTTATGCACACTCATAGATCAGCAACACAGTTACATCTGAGCAGAAAAATGCAACACAATAGGATGAACTAAATCAGAAATTTTCTGGTCCATGGTTTTCCTCTACATACTTCTGGGGAAAGATTAATCCATTTGAGCTCTGGATCTTTGAGTTCAAATTCGAGATGGTTCAGTCCTTATGCCCTCATCCAGCTAGGATGTTGTTTACATGCTCTGATTTCTGAGAGTTTGATGTTGTAACTCTATATGCAAAAACTGTCCTAGTTACAATATTGTTGCCGTGATAGGGAAAAGGAAAAAAAAAGAAAACAGAAGAACCAGCTCTTAAATGCTTCCTCCATCCCATCCACCCCTTTCCATGCAGGCTTACATTACTGTCTTCCTTCCTGTCACATCTGGATATGCAGCCGTGGATTGGGATTGCCTGTGGTAGCTATGGAGCATCTCCTCTCCTCCCACACCTTATGCACATCATTTCTCTCTCACTGCAGATAATTGCATCACCCTTCCTGTCACTCGACTCACAGTTGTAGTGTCACATTTGACTCGTTAAACATACACACACATACATATAAATGGTTTTGCTACAAATTGATGGATTTTTTTTAATCATCTGTAATTTCTTTATTTCTTTTACTTGCCCTTCCTGTTTTGCTTGGACTTTTCTCCATGTCCTGATCAACTTCTGCTTTTATTTCTTTATCCTCCACCACAGCAAGTCCAGCACTTATGTTCTTCAAATTTGAAACCCAACATCATGCTACAACATCTGAGCACAACTACTTACAAATATTTTTCTCAATTCTATTTCTGATTCCCAGCTCATTTCAAATCTAGTTCTGTCTCTTCTTGCAAGGCAAAGGCAGTACTTCTACTAACTCAGCTAATATACCTTGAAAACTGTTATGGGGCTTGTAAGCCAGAAGGTTCATATATTTTTTCCTTCCTAGAGTGACACTAGTCACTCTAACAGCAGTAGAAATAGTTTCTGATCTCTTTGTTGAGGAACCAGAGATATTGTTCATGCTTTACTCATTCATTGAATCACACAGGCAAATATCATTATAAGAACTAAATTATTTCATTGACATATAAATGAAATCATGCATTTGTTACATATGTATATGTAAAATTATTTTCAATGTCAGTGCCGAAGGCAAATGTGAGAAATAGAACATTAGGAGTAGCACAGTTATCCACAGCTTTCAATTATTCAGATGAGCCTAATACATTTTTGTGTTAAGTACTATTTTCAGAAGAAATTCAGTCCAGGTTTGATTCTGGCAAAGTCTAGGAAACAGAGGCATTTGTTTACCATGGGAGACATTTGTACTGGGTGTCTGCAAAAAAGGATTTTTGGAATTATTTTTATTATTGCTGTGTTGAGATCTTTCCTTTGTGACTTGGACAGATTTGTAGCAGACCCTGAAATGCAGCCACCTGCAATGTTTCAGTTTGTAAAGCTCAAACATGCTGGATTTGCATTTGCACCAAAACGAATTCAAGAGCCCTTGCCCAATTTTCCCAGCCAATCTCACTTCCCTGCCTGTGACAAAGCACAGGAAATTTCAAGCCACAGCAAGGATATTTTTGAAAGTTACAACCCTGTAAAAAGAGGGTGTTTATAAATGGAAATCTTCATATAATCTTAATAATAGGTTTTGCTACCACTGCATCTCCACCCACGTACATGGAATAGCTGTAGCCAGCTCTGAGGCACAGTCTACGGGCTACTTAGCAGCATGCAGCAGTAGCACTGAGCAGGGTGGGAAGGAAGGGAGGCTGCCACCTCCAAGGAAAAATGCAAAATGGTTCCAGGCTGACAGCACTGCAGAGTCCAGCCCTAGCACAGCGTGGGCCCCCTTGGCTGCTGCAGCAGAGCTGTGCAAGGAACCATGCGGGCAATGCCAGGGTGGGATGGGCTCTCCTGCACTCCCACACTGCTGAGGCTCTACAGGAGGGACTTGAGTCACCTCCAGCTGCACATGTGGACATCACACTGAAAGGGTGGTTAAGCATTGGAAAGGACTGCCCAGGGAAGTGATGGAGTCACCATCCTTGGAAGAGTTTATTTAACAACTGGACATGGCACTTAGTGCTTTGGTTAAGTTGGCATGATGGTGATCAGTCAAAGGATGGACTCGATGATCTAGGACATCTTTTCCAACTTAAATGATTCTATGATCCTTCTGTCATCAGCCTCCTCTCCTTTGCCAGGTGATTGTCAGGGATGGCTGCAGAGAGTAAATGAGGAGAAGAACAGAAAAAGGCAGAGCAGGAGCCTGGTATTGTTTTGAATGGGACTAATCTCCCTGGTGCTCGATACTGGCAGTTCTCTATACCCCTCTCCTTCCATCTCATCATCTCCTCCTCAATGCTATGCCATACTGGCTTCTCCTACTTATTTCTCCCATCTCTGTCTGCATTTCTTTCCCTATTTATCAGCCATCTCCTAAATAAATTAATCTCCTCAGAGCCAGTATGTTTTAGACTGTTTTACTGCTGTAGCTTTGGTCATTGCTAATGTGCTGTGATACACCTCTTCCTCCATGCTCATCAAGGCAGCAGTGGTCTGTAAGACAGTGTTTGTAACATTTTTACTGCAACTCCCTTTATCATCTGATCCTTGGCAACAGCTGTAATAAACATGATTATTAATAATAAGGTGAAGAGAGCTGGTATAGTGGTTCTACCTCATAGGCAGGGGCAGATATGCTTTCGTAACTATAAGATCAATTTCTATTTTGCACCAGTTCTTTTACAGGCTTCTTCAGCACAATATCTGAATGAATTCCATTGGCACATTAAGTGATGGAGCTTGATATCAGTCACATGTGGTTTGTTCTTTTATCCTCTCCCCAGGGAGAGAATTATGTATGCCACGTACTGGGTATGTTGCTAGGGTTTTGTTTGGGATTTTTAACATATGCATTGCTGCGTGTTTGCATTGAAGAAGACCACATCAAAGCAGGTGCACTGCATTTGGACAGAAAGGTGGCAAGATTTTTGATGGCCTGTAGTTCCCATGGGATCTCTGCTATTGTCCCAGGGTCAACTCCTCAGACCACATTTACTGCCCCACTGACCTTCACCTTGTGGTGGAAAATCCCTTTGTTCCTAATGACAGCTGAGCATTCTTCACTCTTAAAATTACCCAGCTGGGTCAAAAGGTATTAGCCTAGCACAGCATCCCCTGTCACTGTGCAGGGTCAGAGCTGCAAGAGCAGCACCTGCTCCAGCCCCAGAATGACCATCCCTTATGCTTTGTGTGCTGGTTTAGCCCTACACCCTGTAACCTGCGTACTGAGGCAGGTGAAAAGATGGCCTAATTTCTGTAAGGTGCTGTCTATGGAGAGATCCCCAGAGAGGGATAATAAGCCCTTTTGAAGGGCCAGTCTTTCTTCTGGGAGCATCAGGACATGTGGGTAAAAGCAGATGCCCACAAGCACTGTCTGTGTTCCCTGCCACCGCACTTTTCATCAGCTCCAAATCCCCCAAAATTATGTGTGCTCTCAAGTGCTTCATTCTTGGAAGGGAGGAGAGCAATCAAAATGCCTTCAAAAGGCTTTTCCTGTGCTCTTTGTCACGTCATGAAACCTTACTCCTTCCTCTTGCAGTCATGTCAGGTTGGGCATTAACAACTCAGTGTCACTGGTGTCAATTTTTGACAGGGATGGCAGACCTCTTCTCCTGGTTTGGAAGCCTTTTGTGTGTAAGAAAGGCATGCCAGCAGTTTGCCATGTAGCTGTGGAATTTGTCTCCGTAGCCCAGAGGCTGGCTCTGAGCCCCACTTCACCACCTGGTACCAAAGGGACACTGCTCAGAAACAGAATCCTGGAGCAGAATTGTTTGTGTTTGTGTCTCACTACCTGCCCATCATGTGCCATTTCTCGTATCTCTTTCATGGGCAGATAGCAAACAGTTTAATCTGCACCAAAGTTTACTCCTAGGGCAGGCAGCACAAGTGGGAACTTACAAGAACTGTCATGTTTGCACAGCCTTCATGCACAGAAGGTCACATCAAAAATGAGCATGTCACATTTGAACTAGATGGTGGGAAGAATTATCTGGCCCAAATGATCCAGTGTCTGATCACTTTCATATTTTTAATACAAATATCCTCAGCCTACTCTCCTGAGGCAGGGAAACACATTATTCCCATTTTGAGTGAAAGAAGAGATCAGGGGAGGGTAAGTGGCTTGCCTAAAATGATATGGGGAGCATGTGACAAAAAGCGATACTGAATCCTTGGCCAACACCAAACCATCTTTCTCAGCTTTTAGAGACAACAGCTATATCCAGCCCCCTTTATTTATTTCTCTAGAAGCCATCATGCCAAAACCTCTGCTAAATTAGAGAGTGAGACTGAAGGAAAGCTTTCAGCGGATTGCTTTTCTCCATAAATGGAAATATCACAAATCATTCTGGGAAAACAGGTCTTTCTGTTCTCATCCCTCTTTGTCTGCTTCTCTCCTTTTGGATGTCTTTTCCTCTGCCTCTGGCTCACAGTTTTCAGATGTATGGTCCTGACCATTTAAAAGTGTTCCTACCTCGCAGGAAGGGAGTAGCTTTTCATTCTTTGGAACTTACTATTTTGCAATGGATTGCACTCTGCAGGCAAGCAAGACTTCTGAAAGAGAGAGGGCTGCACAAAGAGGCACAAAAATAAACTATCACCAACAATACGGAGCCGGGTTCTCATCGGGGGTAGCTCAGTCTGAGTATTGCTGCAGCAGGGCTGGTGGCTGCCAGCTGTCCTGGATAGACAGCTTATACCCAAACAATGATCCTGCCACACTGGAGGAGGTCTCTCTCACAGATGAACACACAGTTGATGCTGAATTTCATCTTAGACATTTAGACATTTAGTCCCTCTTGGCAGTATGAGAGATTGCTCTTAATGACCCAACCGGGCAACTTCTGTCCTTGGCCAGGCACTGGAGGGGTGCCTACTGCACCAGTCCTGGCTCTTCTAAACTGCATTTTCCAAAGCTGGGACAGGCAACAAGCAAACGATGGTGGTCTTGCTTAACAACTCCCAGTAACACACAAGGGATGTGGAGACTGCTCCATGCTTTTCTATGGACCTGGGCATCTGCAGCCTTCCTTTCCTGAGACAGGCTGATGCTCATCCCCACCTTCTTTGCAGCCTGCACACCCCAAAGCAGGCTGTTCGAAGGATGGCCACACTGATACAGCACAGAGAGGGAGGTGGCTGCATGAATGAGAGGGACTGAGAAACAGGAGAAAGATCTGATGGGTCAACATGAGCAAGGATGAGGAGAGAGCCCAAACTGCACTGGGAGAGCTACAGGGAGGAGGTGGAAGCATGTGGCTTAAGTGTCTCAGAGAGGTGTATGGGAGAAGACGGAGATACGTGCCACATTTCAAAGTTCACAGCATGAAATATCTTGAGTTGGGAAGAATGTGAAGGGCAAAGGGACTCAAGCAGAGAGGAGATGTGGTTCTTGCTTCCTTGGGGGGTTCTCAGAGCCATACATGCCCTCCCACATAATGATTTGATCTTGCTCAGGCATTCAGGAGTATTAACTGTAGGGTGGCACACAGCTCTCACCATCCCTGGCTCCGCAGACCACACGTGCAGCACAAGAAAAGGCTGTTGTGTCAGACCTCAGCAGCACTGCTGAGCTGCTCCATCCCCCCTCTGTGCTTCCACCAGCACAGGTGCCAGGGAAGCTGCTGTACCATCTCAGCAGGCCACAGATGTCCGTCAGAGAATTGCCGAGTGACCTTGGCACGAGAAGTGACATCAAGGCCTTCCCCACACCGAGCGGGTTCCTGAACCGCAGCCATCCATCACTCACTCACTCTGTGCGCTTTGGGAGCCGCTGGCACAGCACACCCACACCATGCCCTGTTTAACACATCCCCGTACGGCACCAGGCAGAGGAGCACTGTCACCCCCATTTTACAGGGTGGGACTCTGAGGCAGAGAGAAGTGGTTTTAACAGCACGCCTGTGGCAGAGCAAAAACTGAATCTTGTTCTCTTATGTTCCCAGTTAGCGCATTAATGACCTAAATTCTGCATCCTTTCCCCATCCATCGCCCAGAGGAACTAGGAGGCATTGGAGGAGCGGGTGTGGTAGCACAGGCAAACAGTCAGCATCCAAACCCACAGCACTCTGTGCTGAGCACAGACAAAGCAGGGGCTAAAGTGGCACCAACGCTGCCCTCATGAACCCCAGTAGGGTTGATCCAGGGAGGGGAATCAACCTGGCACAGCATACGAGCCTGTGGAGAAGGGCAGCTCCACAATGTCACAGCATTTTAAGCAAGCCAAGGCTGGACACTCCGATGGCCAAGTACCCTGCGGAGCCAGGTCAGCAAAGCCAGTGGGACACTGAGCACCAGGAGCAGATTTTCGAAGAGCCTGCATATCCCCTCAGCCTGCCTCAGCGGCTGAACCTCTAACCAGCTATCCCACGCAAGTCCATAGAAAAGACAGCCTGCACCAGATGCATCTTCCCCAGGCAGCTCAATTCTTTACATACGAATTAATCAGCCTCAAATTCAGCAAGAAACAGAGCGGGGGAGAGGGAGAAAAAAGGAAGCAGGGAAAGGATGTCACACAGTGAGGGGGTTTCCAGATGCACTGCGTCTTCCCTCCCTGGCTGATTCCAACTGGGAGGCTCCGGCTGTGTGCCAGGAACATCACCTGGGAGGTGTATGCAGGTTCTGCCTGCTCCCCCAGCATGTACGGGCAGGAGGAACTCAGTGTTCAGCATCTGCTGGGTGAGGAACTGAAATCTGAAGCTGGAGACCTCCCCAGTGCCCCAGAGTGTGCCAGTGTTCACATGCACTGTACAGCAGTGACAGCAGCCAAAGGACCAGGATGAAGAGCTGCTCATCTGTCACAGGCAGATGGCCCCAGGCAGTCAGGAACAAGGCAGGGAAAGGACCCCCTTCATGATGTATCTGCCTGCCTCATAGGGATTTTAGTGGGCAAGTAGCAGGGTGGAAGTGTGCCAAGGCAATTTACTTGGCTATGAAGCTTTCCTTCCAGAAGAGCCATGGCTGAGAAGCTGACACTTTTTGAACAAGGTAACTGGATTTGGGATGGGTGATTAATAACCTTTCATAACCCACAGTTTTAGTGTGGGAATAGTATGTCAGAGCTACACAGAGAAGCTTTGTTCCTATTTTCTTCTCATATTACTTACCTCTTAATGCACGCACGCACTCCTCTCTGCTGTCTCCAGTCTCTTCATGCAAGCTCTTCAAATGAGTAGCTAAATGCAATAGGTACCTTGGAGGCATCAGACGCAAGCCAGATGGATGCAGAAGAAGCCAAACTTGGAGGTAGACCTAAAGGAACCCACCTACCTGCCTTTCATTTACTCAGATATTTACTCAGGACTGCCTCCCAAAGCATCCCAAATGTTAAGCCATCAAGGGCTGGCCTCAAGAAGCAACTCAGGGAGAATCCTTTGAGCTTGGTCCTTCTTCCATGTGTTCACAAATATCTGAAAGTTCATTCAAATCCATCTGGACTAGACCTTCCAAGACATGACTTGGGGACCTGACATGGTGACTGCAGGTCTCAGCCTGGGAAGGTTTGGTCTGGAAGAGCTCTCTTGCTCTTCCCAGAGGCAACAGCCTCAAGTGTGGTGGCTCCATTTTCCCCTTGCCCTTCACACCCAGCTGCTCCAGAAGCTGGGTTCAGGGTCAGGGTGGCAGGAGCTTACCCAGGCTGCCGCAGCATTTGCCACTTTTCAGACTTGGGCTCCAAATGCTTCTGCTGAGGGACCAGTGAGCCTGAGCACCTTTGTGGGTTGACATCTGGTGAGGAGGCCCACAGGACCACCATGCCTACCCACGCACATCATGCAGACAATGCATTTCTCCTTTCTGGACAGACTGCGTCCATCAGTTCTGTGTTAATGGCCAGTCAGTGCAAGTGTCCAGAGGGAAATGGAATGGAGGATAGGAGAAAAAAATTGTGGGAACCCCAGGAGACATAATGAAATTGTCTTTCACATGGGCAACCCTGTACAAGAATGGACAACCTGATCATTTGAGATACTAATTAATCAGTGGTCATAGTGAAAATTATGATGTGGCTTGAGGAGTACCTCTCTGGAGTGGTACTCCTGTTGTCAAGAGGAGATATGAGTGATGAAAATAAGAGCCTGGTAGACATCCCAGCTAACAAAAGACTTGGAAGATGTCACTGGCCCCTTGTTGGGATGGTCTTGTTGGTTATGGAGAGTGTGAAAAACGGTGTCCCATAACTGAAACTGGCGGTTTCAGTTTCTACATACACCAGCCTGATGGAACTGTGTCCAGCCCAGCTTCCCTCACTTATGGTGGAAGATTTTCCTCCCCCAGCACCAGGGTGTTTTGCTGTTGAGCTGCATACACACACTTGCACCGAGCTTCTTGTAGCCTCGGTCCGTGAGAGGACACATGAGCAGGCCTGACACAGGTATGCAGAAACATGCACTCATATGGAGAAAGTAGATTAAGGACTTTTGTTCTAACACCGAACCAGAACAAAAGGATGTATCCTGCCCACAGAATTAGAGGGCAATGAATTCACAGCTGAGAGAAACAAATACTTTTGCAACCCACACCTAATCATCCTGCCCTGATGCCCTCACTGCTGGGATCCAGGGAGGCCACGCCAGGGGAAACACTGGGGTCTGATGCTGTAACTCACAGTTGTGCCTGTGATGCTGAGGGAGGGGACGCTGACACCTGTGCTTGCCCAGAGCCTGGCTCCCATTCCCATCCCGCCTCGCTCCAGGCGGGCAGTGCTCTCCCGCCTGTCTGCAGCAGGAGTCAGGGAGCTCCTGGGGCTCTCCTCTCGGAGTGAGGCATGCTGGGCTAGGTGGGCATCAGGCCGGAGCCTGACAGCACACCCCACATTCCTGTGCAAATACACGTGCGAGTGTGCAAGGAGTGGCCCTGGGCATTTCCCAGGCGTGCGCACCCGAGTGGGCATGCTGCCTGGGAGGAAGGCAGGCGGGCACAAAAGGTGACGCAGAGGGCAGCTGTTCCTGCAAGGCAGGTTTTGGTGTTCTCATTTGTTCTTTTTCTCTCTTGTTCCCTAGGGAATTTTAAAGGTCTGTGTAAGCAAATCGATCACTTCCCTGAGGATGCAGATTATGAAGCCGATACAGCAGAATATTTCCTCCGTAAGTCTACAGGCTCTTTTTGCAATGGCTCGGGTGCCTTTTGTTTCTGAACCCAGGGTGGTGGAGACACTGGGACCTGTGAGGCTCAGTGGAAACCCCAGAGCCTCATCACCCCCTAAAAATTACTCCACTCACTTCCCAGGGGCTCTGCCCATGAAACAGTGTAAACTCAAACTCACAGAAACAACCAATGGCATTTTTTTTATAAGCAGCAATTAACTGTGATATAAAATCAGAGTCTTAATTCAAACCCACTGAAAAGCTTCTGATTGAGCCTGAGGTCGGACTGGCCTAGCTGGGGCAGAGTGTGTGTGAGTGTGCATGTCCTCCTAAAGCAGAGAAAGTTATATTTCCTTATCTGATACTCTGGTGGCACCAGACTTAAGAAATTAGCTGGATTTTGTCTGAGGATCTCTTATTGCTGTCTTCACCTTTCCCCAAACACCGCTTCCCTACAGAGACTGCAGGTCTGATCTTTGCTGGTTTTAGTGATGGGAGCAGGCAGCAGGAATAAGGACAGCAGAGCCCTTGGAAGAAAAGACCTGGTGCTCACCCAGAGGCCCTAGGAGAGGTGCTGAACCCTAGGCACAAGGCATGTCTATAATGGGACCTAGTCTGAGCTTCAAGTCCCAGCTGAGATGTGTGAGTGAAGCTCACACCGCTTTGCACAGCAGCACCCTGGCCAGCAGGACAGATCCACACCATTCATTGCCCTGTCTGGTTGCCCTCCCCAGCCAGCATTTCCACCCACCCTAGAGACAGGTCTTATTCTTCCTTCAGCACAGCTGAACAGGGAACACTCCTTTTAGGTCTCCACCTTGCTATCCTGCCCTCCCTCCACAAGCCCAATGTCTTTTGACATCATGAGATCTTCTCCCGACAGAAATTTGAGATAAGTGCTTTTGACCTTCCAAGGTTAATCATCAGAGGCTTCCAAAGACCGGGAGTCTTTCAGAATAGCTCCTTGTCATCCGGGTGTGCTCCAAGCCAGATGTGGAAACCCAGCCCTGCGGCAGGGATGAGAGAGATAATTTCGGATCTGTGAGGCTCATTTGTATGTGAAAAGAGGCAGATCTTATGCTGCTTCCTCTTGGTTTCTCAAACAGTCCTTCATCCACTGTAAATTGTAAATAACTGAGGGAGATTGCTTCTTTCAGCTGCTTTTCTGCAGCACTGGTCTCTTAATTGCTGCATGGTGCCTGAACAGCAGAGCTGAACACAGAGGTTTGATCCGGTTTGGCACAGGGATGCCAAAGGTTTGCAGGCTGCCTCCGAGGGCAAATCAGCCATTGCAGAGCTGCTTGGGAGCAAAGAAGCTGCTTGCAGCATCAATTGCACTTCAGAAAAAAGAGTTTGGGGAAGGGGCCAAACATCACAAGAAGGACGGGTTTGTTCCCTCAGAGAGAACAAGATCTGAAGACAAAAATTGGCCCAATGTCAGGACCTGACAGTGTCCCCAGGGTAGAGCCCTTTTTAAGAAAGAATCAGGTTCAAAGAGGGATTTGGCAAGTCAATAAAGGATGATTTGGGTCATTCCTGAGGGAACTGGGATTTCTGCTGGCTTAGACCTGCCTGAAGAAGGACCCCACTGAACAGCTTCTTCCCAGAACTTCTGTCAAACCGGAGTCCCTGGGTGCTCTGCATGGGCAATGCCTGGTGGTACCATCAGAAACAGCTAGGAAGTCGTTTATCTGTAACAGAGTAGGCAATTCCCTCATGCCCCAGGGGACCAGGACAGTGATGGAGCAGGGTCCATGGCCTGGCTAGAAGGTTTTAGCCATTATTTCTGCCAGCCGTCCACATAAGGTGTCTTAGGATTTTTGAAATCAAATGCCTGTTATCAGAGAGGAAGCAGAAACATCCCTGTGTTTCCTTGCTAGCAGACACAGGTGAGTTTAGGGAGCATATGCCACCAGCCCCTTTTCTTTAGGCCACAGGCTCTCGAGCCAGGAAGGCTGGATGATATTCTCCTCCTCTCTTGCTGGCATGGTCCCCCTGAAAGGCTGAGGAAGACTGCTGTCCTTCTCCATCACATGACACCTGCAGCTTCCCATGTCAGTCAGCAACTTTGGGTTCTCCCCACAGATGTGAATTTCAGAATTAAGACACAGATAAAACTGATGTAGTCAGGACCAGGTTACAGGACTGACCAAGCATCCCCCTAGAAAGCCTCTCAACAGTGGGTGTCTGCTTGACGTTTGCTTCCTGCCATTTAAGCTTCCCATCGTGAAATGCCACCTTGTTTTCCAGAAGCTATTAAGATGGTTATTACTGTTATCCTGTTCCCTGAAACACAGCCAGGCAGAGCTGGAAAGCAAGCAAGAGAGCTTTCTCCCTGCCTTCTGCATTCCCCATGCACAAGCAGTGCACTAGGCCCCCCTCAAAGAGCTGATTGCTTGAGCCTAGCAGGATCCAGAGGCCAACAGGGTCTTTGAAATGGGGTCTCTGCTCACTTAGGGAAAAGTCCTGCATTTGCTTCATTGGGTTCATTCTTGCAGGCAAGGAAGGATTAGCTTTCATCCCCCCTCCCAGATCTTTGCTCCACAAGCAGAATTGCACCAGCCCGTCTGATACCTTTCTTTATCAAGCAAGGCTTCATTTCACACTTTAACAGCTTATTTTCTCTTGTGAAGGGAGGAGAGAAGGCCTTCCTAGTTAAAAAAAAATAGGAATATTCACAACGCAGACTCAGGCAGAGCTCTGGCTCCCACCGAGCCGCCCACGAGCGGTGTGTGCGTGTGTGCCCGTGTGTGTGGGTGTGCGTACACACAGACGTGGCCTTTCACTGCAGGAACACGAGTCAGACCCCCCAGAAGCTTTGGGGTATGTTTTGCATGCACATACGAGCATATACGTGCATCTGTGCATCTATGCCATTGCCCTCTACTGGCTGAGCTCTTCCCATATCGACCGATGGAGAGTGTGCGTGTGTGGGAGCTGGCACATCCAAACCATCACTGCCCTCTGGAAGCAGCCCAGTCATTTAATCACTAGGTTAAGCCCCGCATTTCAGCACACAGGGCTGGGACTGTTTCTTCTCAGTCCTCACTGCAGCTGCAGAGCAGTGCATGGCACCACGAGCTCCTTCTCAGCCCTAAAAAAAAAAAAATCTCCTTGAGATGCTCATGCCCTTTTGGGAGGATTCAAGATTGAGCAACTCTGCAGGAAGCATTTGGGTTGCTGTTCTTTGAAGTGCAGGCTTGAGCAGCAGAGCCCTGCAGAAGGAGAAGCTGAATGGTGCCTGGGCTCCCCCTCCAGCCCACAGTCCCCCAAAAAAACAGAGGAAAAAACAGTGTGAGGGGGCACAGACAATGCAGGCAGGCTCCCAGCCCAGTCACCAGCCCCACAGCCTCCTCTGCCTCGCCATGCAGAACCACCAGCTTTGTGGCAGCAGCAGTGGCCAGGGCATGGGAGAGTTGCTTTGGACCACTCTCTTTTTCTGACACACTTTGTTTCTCTCTCCTTCCCTCCCTCCATCCCCCAATGCCTTTATCTCTCCTTAAATTACTCCCCTACTGCACATTGCCCTCTGTCTCTCCCCTTCACCCCCACCCACTAAATGCGCTTGCGTGTCCCCCTCACTCCGGTGTCATTTCCATGCCCTCTTTTCCTCTCTCTCACACCTGTGTTGTTCTTTCTGCCCTGCCCTCCCTCTCTCCTCTGCAGGGGCTGTTAGAGCCTCTAGTATTTTCCCGATCCTGAGTGTGATTCTGCTTTTCATGGGTGGACTCTGCATTGCAGCCAGCGAGTTCTACAAAACCCGACACAACATCATCCTTAGTGCCGGCATCTTCTTCGTGTCTGCAGGTAAAGGGGTGCACAGAGCCTGATGCCCCAGGGGTGGGCTCCAGGGCTTGGGGGGCTGCCCAGCCAGGACATTGGGGTACAGTTGCCTAGGCAGGAGTGTGTGCATTTCCCAGCCCTGATAAGTCTTATTTGGGCTGAAAGCAGCATCACAAGGACGCCTCTCCATCCTGCCTGCTCACCCAGCAGAGGCAGGCAGGCAGAGGCTTTTCCTCCTGCTTGGGAGCTGACAGAGGGAGAGTTTCTCTAACATCTGACATCTCTCAGGGACCAGGAGTGTGGTCCAGGGACGTGGCAGGCACATGAGGAGGGTTTGCCAAGGCAAACTGTCCATCCAGGAGGGGATTCAACCCCTCAGCCCCACCACTGCCATGTGTGACCTTCTTGACATCTCCTTCTCTCTCCCCCTCCGGATGGCTTGCAGGTCTGAGTAATATAATTGGCATCATCGTATACATATCAGCCAACGCTGGAGACCCCTCCAAGAGTGACTCCAAGAAGAACAGCTACTCCTACGGCTGGTCCTTCTACTTCGGGGCCCTGTCCTTCATTATAGCCGAGATGGTGGGAGTGCTGGCTGTCCACATGTTCATAGACCGGCACAAACAGCTGCGTGCCAACGCTCGTGCCACGGACTACCTCCAGTCCTCCGCCATCACCCGCATCCCCAGCTACCGGTACCGCTATCAGAGACGCAGTCGCTCCAGCTCCCGCTCCACCGAGCCTTCACACTCCAGGGATGCCTCTCCCGTCGGGATCAAAGGGTTCAACACCCTGCCATCAACAGAGATCTCGATGTACACCCTGACCAGGGACCCGCTGAAGGCAAGCACCACCCCCACCGCCACCTACAACTCCGACAGGGATAACAGTTTCCTCCAGGTTCACAACTGTATCCAGAAAGAGAACAAGGACTCTATCCACACCAACACAGCCAACCGCCGGACCACCCCGGTATGAAGCCGTCGCCAGGAGCTGAAAATGGGGCAGGAACGGGCAGGAGGAGACGGGGGTGGGCTGCAGGGTGGGGAGGGTGGAAGGGGGCAGGGGGCAGCAGGGGGGTGGGGAAGGAGGAGGTGGAAGCGCCCCTTGGTGGAGTGGGGACCTTCCCAATGCAAAAAAAAAAAAAAATCCACAAAAAAAACCAACAAAAGCAAACAAAAAACTGACAAAAAAAAAAAACAAACAACAACAACGAAGGAACAAGCAGATAAGCAGACAAACAAGTGAGTGAACAAAAAATCAAACAAATGAAAAGGAAACATGAGGAAAGAGACAACAGTGAAAAAAATTCTTTAAAAAAAAAAGCAAAAGAAAAAAGAAAAAAAAGAAAATCCTTAAAACTGAGAGAAAGAGATTTAAAAAATAGAAATAAATTTAAAAGAAAATGCATGATTTCCCATGTACCATTATTTTAACATTTAATAAAAACAGATTAAAAAAAATAAAAGGGAACCAAGAAATAACAAATGACAATAAATCAAGTGGGAGGAAGAGGAGGAGGCAGCTTTTTTAATTTTGGGAGGTTTTATTCTTTTATTTTATGGTTTGTTCCCCACTTACCTTTAACCCAGCACTGGCTTCTTGGGGAACAGGGAATGGGGGTTCGGCTGCCAGTGACTTCGGTGTCCTTGGGCCAGTTATGCAGGGTCCTGGGTGCCGGAGTTAGCCATGACCCACTCTATTCCCCTGAGACCCATGGGGATCCACTCCATTCCCCTGGGATCCGTGGGGATCTGCTCATCCTCCACAGATCCACAGGGGTTTAAAGTGACCCCAGGGAGTGCAGGAGCTGATGCAGAGTCACCCTCCACAGTGTCCCCAGGGGGGTCCCCACTTCCCCAGCCCTGGGGACCCTGGGGTTAACGGTGACAGTGCAAAAAATAAGCAGACACAGTAAATAAAGACACACACACAGAGACAAAAAAAGAAAAAAGGACAAAAGAGGTTTCTTAAAAAAATAAAGTGGCAATTTTTTAATAAAACAACAGCTA
This sequence comes from Agelaius tricolor, assembly GCF_023055355.1. Taxonomy (NCBI): domain Eukaryota; kingdom Metazoa; phylum Chordata; class Aves; order Passeriformes; family Icteridae; genus Agelaius; species Agelaius tricolor. Next base: position 18,932,341 of record NW_027269263.1, on the reverse strand, counting down.
TAAATAAATGTAAATATAATAAGTGGATTTACTTGCAAGAACAACAGATAGTATTTTTTTCTTTTAATTTTTGTTTTCTTCAGCTTTAAACTGTGAACAAAAAGAAAAGAGGCAGCAGGGAGCTGTGTGGGAGGCACAGGTAGAGGGTGGGGAGGGCTGGCGGAGGGCAGCTGGGGCTCCCATCCTTTCAGGGTGATGATGCTGTGGGGGGGACACACATGGGATGCTGTGGGGGGGACAGCACTCGCGCACACGTGTGCCCACGCTCACAGACTCTTGCCCTGGTGGGCGCACGCTCTCCTGTGAATGCTCCAGAGGCTCCCCAGGGTGGCCATGCACCCCTCAAATCTGCCCAGATCCCCCTTGGGCCGCATCAGCGGGGCTGCAGCCATGCAGGGGCACGGTGAGGCCGCCCAGCCGCCCCTGAAAGCGCTCCCGTCCTGGCCTGGGCACAGTGAGCACACCCCGAGCCAAAGCCGGCCACAGGCTGCCCGGCCTCGATCCGTGCCCCTGCCAGTGCCCGCGGCAGAGCCCCCGAGCCGTGCCGGAGAGGTGCCAAGCCAGCGGGTGTCCCCACGCCCGCCGCGCTGCGCCCTCCTCTTCCTCCTCCTGGGGGTCCCCGACCGCCGTGGTGCCCTCCGCAGCAGCAGGGCAAGGCCAGCTGGGCCCCCCCAGCCTCCCCGGCCCCTGGCCTGGCTGCCGCCCCCTCCCTCCCTGGCGCCCCTCAGGGAGGGGAAGGGGGCACCGGGGTGCCAGCTTTCCTTTCCATGCAGCTCCCTCCGCGGGAGCCGCTGCCGATGGAGGCGGGAGGGGAGGTGGCACAGGGGTGATGGGGTGCCCCTGTGACACCCACAGACAGCGGCCAGCCCGGGGCGAGGACAGGAGGACGGGAGCCCTTTGGGGCTGCCCCCGAGAGCAGAAGCGCCCGGGGCAGGCACAAAGCCGAGAGTTTGCAGGATGGGGCCGCTGAGCCCTTCGGCAGCTCAGACCCACTTTTCGACTTTTTGTCCGTCCCCATTCCTGCTGCTCCAGTTTTAGGAGCTGCGCAGTCCCCGCTCCAGGTCCCAGCGGGGGTTCTGCTGTAAAGCAGCCAGATCCTCCCCGCACCCCCGACCCGCTGCTACTCCACCCTCCCTTCCCCGCTCCGGGGTAGGGCGGGGAGCAGCAGAGGGACGGGGTCACCCCCAGAAACGGCATCACGGGGCAAGAGGCGGATGCGAGCGCCTCGGCTGGCTGTTCAGACCCCACCCCACTAATGACATCCCCTCCCGTGGCCCCCCAGCCCTTTCAGAACGATTCACAGGGGATATTCACCCCCTCCAATGCCTCCCGAGGAATAAGTCAAAGCCAGTTCCCCAGATTCCAGCGTAGAGGGAAGGTGGCGTTGGGGTTTCCATCCCCACCCAACACTGCTCGGAGCTGGGGAGCATTCACAGGGCTGAGCGCGCCCCGGGGCCAGGAGGGAAGGGGAGAGTGCGGGAGGGCGCCGGGAGAGCGTGGGCAGGAGGCAAGGGCTGGAAGGGAAGAATTTTCCCGAGGGTGTTGCTCATGTCCAGCTCAAACCAGTACAAGAAACCAACCTCCATTTCCTTTATTTCGTGGGTTTTTTTCAGACTGTTAAAAAGAAAAAAATTTTAAAAAGAGAAAATGACAAAAAAAAAATCCTGGTACATGAAATAAAGATTTTTTTTTTATAACTTGGTCCTTGTTTATGTGGATTTACTGGGGGGGATTTGTAGTGCCTGAAGAGTACCTCAAAACCCAGCAAGAGAATGTACTGCTGTGGACAATTTCATCCTCATTGGAAATTCAGAGGATGGGCTTGCTTCAAGATAGTCTTCGAGATACAGGAATGGATAAGGCAAGAGAAGAGTGTTTTGCCAAAACTTTTTATTCTAAGTAAGTGTGGGTAAACTTGAGTCATACATGGGCTTTCTCTGCTGCCCTCCAAAACACCTGCTCCAGCCTCTCTTTAGCTTCCAGCATCTCCCCTCCTGTTCCATTCTTCCTGGTGTGGAGATACCACAAAGGCTGATGCTCCAATTCCTACTGCAAACAGTGGCTTTCATGGCAAGCCGAGAATTGCCAGCAAGGTCAGAATTTATACACACTGGAGGGCTCAAAAAGGAAAAAGAAAGTGACTCCAGCATTGTTTTGGAGTTTTGTTCAGCCACTCATGGCAATTTCCTTAGTAGTTGGGTTGGCAGTGGGTGCCTGGTAGAAAAGCTCAGGTAGGAGCTTGGAGAGGGGGAATAACTTACAGCTGGAGATGCAGACCGAGAAACAGGTAAGGTGGCAGCAGAGCAGGGAGGTGAGATCCCCACAAAGGGGACTAGGCACATCCCCTCACCTCCCACTCACCATTGGCAGCAAGGCTGTCACCAATGAGCTTCCCTTCACCCTGCACTGGGCTCTCACTTCCCATGAGACCCTCCGTGGCTTTCTGAAGCAGACCAGAATCCCCATCAGCCTCTGTGACTGCTACCTCAGAGGGATGACATGGAAGGACAGCCATCTGAGTGACAAAGCTTCTCTGTGTGTGACCCACAGCACACAAGTGAGCTGAATGAGCAGGTCAGAGCAGGGCAGTTAATTTGGCAGCAGCAAGGAAGGCACAGCTGGCTCCAGGAGTCCCAGCAGGTGCTGCTGGGTCGCACTGTGATCACAGCACTGCAGTTCTCCCTGCTGCCCAATGCACCTCACACATGCTGATACCTGTGCTCAGCATCTCTACCCCCTGGGCAGCACCAGTGGGTCTCCACTCTGGCCCTCACTGCACCCCCTCTAGCACAAGCTCCTCTAGCTCATCCCCCTCCTTTGGGACCCTGGTAGCACCTAACACCCACCCCAGCATTCCAGCTGGCAGGATGCTCCACTGCCAAGGTATCGGGGGCACCCGCCGACCCATTTCTGCTCCTCCTCCAGGGACCCTTCCCAGCAGCGTCCTCACCAAGAAGGAGGGCACAGGGAGGGGATAGGCAGCAAAGCAGGCCAGGAGCCTGTCTGGGGGACACCAGGGAGCTCCTGGCCCTGCCACATGCACATCTAGGAGGCACCTGTCTTCCCACCCCATCTAGTGCACAGACCCCAAAACTTTCTCACCTCCTCCTCATCTCCTTGCCTGGTTCTGAAGCCTCCCCCCATGCTGAGTGCTCCTGCTTGGGCATGGGTGGGATAAGCTGAAGGAACCTCCCTGCATATCCTCCATCCACCCTGTGATGTTTCCAATCCTGGACTGCTTCAGAACTTGGGGCAAGAGTGTGCTCCCTTATCCTCCTCAGTGCCAAGTGAGGCACTGGGGAGATGTGGCTACACTTCCCACACAATATCCTGCCTGGAGTGAAGGGGGTGCACAGCTCGCCCCCTCCACACAACTCCATGAGGGGTGCATTTCCTCATAGGGTGCAGAGGCTTCTCCCCTTCTCTGGGATGAGGCAGCGAAGCAGCTCCGGCCTGAAATTAGGTGTAGGGAATTCTCTTCAGACTGCGCCAGCCTCCATGCCATAGTAATTAGTACTAATATTCAGCACTTATACAGCACTTTTCATGTTCAAAGCACTTTGCAAACATTAACTAATTAATGTCATATTAAGTGATGTCTTAGAGGGGCAGCATCGAAAGCAAACGACTTGTGCGTGGGCAGAAGCTCTCATTCCCCATCTCTCCCCAGGCACATTAACACTTAGGTAGGTGAGAGACCCTAATATGTTTTCCTGCTCCCCTCCTTGTTCTCAGTGCTCCCCATTCCACGTGATTGCCTCTCCCACTGCTGACTGTGTGCTCTGGCAGGCCCTGAGTATGCCAGGGGTGAGCAGGGCACCAGGGTCCTCTCCTCCACAGCACTGAGCCACTGAGGCCTCGTGACTGAGAGGTCAGTTAAAATATTTGGGTTGGAAAAGTTCCTGCCCCAGTCCCAAGCCCCAGCAGTGGGGAAGGAGAGACAGCAGGCCCCTTGCAACACAGCCAGAGTGGAGATGGAGCAGGCAGAGTCTGGTCCAATGCCTTCAGCCAGGTCCCTGTCATGCCCCGGCCTTGTGACCTCTTTGGGGCCAATGGTCTTTCCCTGCTTTCAGGTGCCAGAGGAATGCATTGTCTGGCTCTGCACAGGGATGATTTTGGACAGTGCCCCTCCAAACCTGAGGACACACTCTCAAATGCTGGCCAGGGATGGGTAGAAGGCAGGCAGGGCATCTGCCAGAGAGAGTGCTGCCCTACTGAGACAGAGCAATTTGCAAGGATGGCTCTGGCAAAGGATCTGAACTCCAGAGGGCCTGCAATGCCCAAGGGATGCTGGCCTGCACTGGCAGCGGTGACAGGTCTTCTATCCCATGAAGGCACAGCATAGCTGGAGAGGAGGCTCCCTTTGGGGGATGGTGTGGGGCAAGGGAGCACTTGCTGCTGAGTAATGCCCAGGCCCTCACATGTGTGGGTCTGCTATCAACATGTGCTTGCTGCTCCTCTGCTGCCTCTCTCATATGGACCACAGCCAGAGCTGGCTGTGTTTTGCTTCAGTGGGAGACGCTCTGAGAGCTCCTCATGTGGGGAAACCCAGATACTTGGCTATTAAATTAACATCGGGCATTTAACTGCATCATTCAAATGGTTTAAACACCCAGGAGTGGTAATTAGTAATTATGGTTTGGTGAGGGAGGATATTAAGTCCCAGGTATGGAGCCCAGTATTTTTCTCTGCAGATAATTTTTAGTGCCAGATGACTACAGAGAGAGGCCAAGCGTCAGACACGCAAGCCTGCTGTCTTGCTTGTGTGTGAGGACTGCCACAGGGGAAGGAGACAGCCACACAGCTCGCCTTTCAAAAGCCAAGCACCGAGGCCAAGGACACAGAAAGGTTTGAGAAGCAGAGCTGATGGAGGAGGAGGGTCTGTGAAGAGGTACAGTCAACATAACTAAAGCTGCTAGGTGAGCAAGGATGGCAAAGGACAGGCTATCTGAATGGCCTGGAAGTATTCCCAAAGGTAGAGGTGGGTCCAGACATCTTGGCATCTCCTTCCCAGGGCCCTTCCAGTTCCTGGGGCCTTCTCCCCTCCTCTCCCCAGGCTCTTCTGGACACCTTCTGGAGAGACAGAAAGAAGAGGCAGCAGTTTTGGTAGGGAATAGTGGCAGATGGAGGATAAAATTTGAGTAGGACCTATGCAGATTAAGCAGATGTGAATTAAATGCCACCAGCCTGAGTTTTACCTCCAAGAGTGGGGAACAAGTCACCCTCACACTAAGCTGAGGCATGGAGCTGGACCACACATGGGCTGTTGTGCAGTGTGCAGCTCCTCACCCAGGCAGGGCATTTACAGAACTTCTGATCAAACCAAGCATACTTGTACCACAGTTTGCCAGCTCCACAGAGCTCCAGAGTAGCTGTGCAACCAAGATGCCCCATGGAGATGAGAAACTCCCCTCCAGCCCGAGAGAGGGAACAGGGTCCTGCCACCCAGACATGGCCATAAAAAGACCTTTAGCTGGGGATCTGTGCCCACAAGGGTAGGGAGGACATCTGTGATGTCCCAGTGTCCATGGTGACTATGCCTTACTCAAGCCATCCACCACTGGCCCATAGAGGGGTGCTGAGAACCTGCCAGACATGGGAGCCACACTGAGGACCCTGACAGAGGATCCAGGACACCCCAGTGGGCCATGCTGTTTCCCACAACTGCAGCAGCAAAAATTGGGTGACTGCCTCCATCTTCCTGGCTGCAAATCCCAGCTTTGACCTGGCTCTGGCAGAGCCAACACAGACGTGAACCATTCTGGCAGAGCGTTGTCACTTGTGCCAATTTTACACCGTGGAGAGGAGTAACGTGCGAATGACGCCAAACCCCGCTGGCCTCGTTTCGCTTGCCCTTTATTGAAACCTCCGGGCCTTGCACCCTGGGCTCGGAGCGAGGAGGGTGCCACGGCTGATGGACGCCTCGAGGGCCGGGCCCCGGCAGGCTCGGCATCCTCTGCAGCGGTCAGCTGCTGACATTGCGGAGCGCCCGCAGTGGAGGAGCCGGCTGGCCGACACCCGCGGCTTCAGCAAAGGGGTCAAGATGCACGGCTGTGGCCTGAGTCCCAGAAACAGATCCACAAGGGCAAAGTACCGGGCTTGGGAAAGGGTTTTCTCTGCTGCTGCTCCTCCTGCTGCTCCTGATCCCCTCGGGGATGGAAAAAACAAGGGACTTTGCTCTCTAGGGACCTGTCAATCAGAATCTGCCAGCACGGTTTAATTTGCTGCATTTATGCCTGCCAGGGGCGCCGGCCGGGCTGCCTGTTCCTGAGCAGGCAGTGCCATCCCGTGGGACGAGCTCGGCACAGCAGCGGAGCCTCACAGCCGCACTGTGCGGGAGCTGGAGCAGCCCCACAGCTTCCAGGGAAGATGCAGCGCTAGGACCCTTGCCCGGTGTCCCCCTAGGGCACAGGGGTGGCCAGCAGACTTTTCCGCTCTTCCAGGGCTCCTCACTACCTGCTTTCCCTCATTCCCCCTCTCCTGACAGCATCTCAGAGGGGACACAGGGACATAATTTACATGGGGGTTCAGCTTAGACCCACCCGTAATGGGCTCCAGCCAGCACAGGGGGACGTATTATTTTAGGAAGGGAGGGCAGACAGCAAAGCTCTTAGTGTGAGCTTGGTGTGGCCATGAGGTAGGAGGCAGCATGGCCCAGGAAGCTGCTTATCATCAGCAAGTCCCCCTGCTTCTCCTACTCTAAAATCTGCAGCTCTGACTGGTGCCTGGCCAGGGATCATCTAGGAATGTTTAATAGGGTAATATTTCATGCATGCAGAGAAAAGAATAATTCCACAAAGCATTTCCAAGGCCAGGGAGCCCCATGGCTGCCCCATGTCTCCTTCTGCCCTTGCTACTCTCCCTCGAGTATCTGGTGCTGCTTGTGGATCCTTTGGGGAAAAAGGGGTGAAGGGAAGGTTCCTTCCCAGCCCTAACCCCTTCCCATCCCCTACAGCAGGGGCCAAGTGCAAAGCCTGGGCCTGACCTTGGGAGTCAGCTGTGACCTTGGGAAGTGCCTGATCCAGAGGAACAGGCTGCAGACAGGAAAAAGGAGAGAAAGAAAGACCTTGGACTGCTGCAGTGGGAGCTTTCTGGAGCAAGGCTGAGAGTGCGCATCCGTCCCAGCTGCCTCGGGGTACCTGCCGCCCGATGGGGGACATACGCAGCACAGCTTTGCCAGAAGGGACAAAAGCACCCGGCTGACTCCTCCAAAGACAGAAGAGAGCAGATGGCGCTGAAATCTGCTCAAGAGGAGAGGAAGGAATGGCCCCGAGGCTCCGTACTCCCTGTACCCTCCGCACTCCCTGTACCCCGAGAGGCACATTTGTCCGCGGCCAAGCGTGTCGGCCAGCCCTGTCTCTGACTTACCAAGGAGCAGAGAAGGGAATGGCTACCATGGACTTGCTGGGCTGCTGCTTATCCCTTGTTGCCTTTCTCTTTTTCGGGACCTTCCTGACAGTCCCTAGCAAGGGAACAGTTTGCTACACATAGGTAGCATCAGCTTTTGGCTCCTTACTGCCTTGAAAGTAGGTCTTGTGCAAATAGGGTTCAACTGTGTTTCCTAGCAGAAATTGCTTGCACTCTTTTTTCTGCCTCCCAATATTCTGCTTAGACCTCTTTTCCTGGCTGGCATAAACATTAAGCCTTCCAGAGAAGAGACCAGCCAGGCAAGAGCACTTGCACAGCATGTTTAGCCCCAGAAGATTCTGATTTTTCATGGAAGTTACTCTAACACTGATGATGTTGAAGGAAATAACCATGAGTGCTTATGTGCTGGGCAAGGGCCCTTGCGAAGAAAACCCATGTTGCCCATAGCTCTGCTCACATTGAGATCCTTCTGAGGGCAGTGCAGCATACGAGTCAGGCACTGGATAATCGCAGGGCACAGCGCAGGGCTCCAGCAGGTGAAAAGCAAACCGCTAATTCAGTGGTGAGAAGGCATTGTGTGCCTTCCACCTCCCAAGGCCACATCCTCCTCCCTGCTGTAGATCTGGCTGCATCTATGCAGCATTTCCCAGCAGCAGCCTCTGTTGACAGCGTTCCCCATCACCATAGCTTGTATCTCCTTCAGTCAAGCAGGGAATCTTGTCCCTCCCTGCACAGCATGGAGGTGACAAATTCCCACTGCAGAAGCTCACTGGTGTCGCCTAGAAAACAGCCACAGAGCAGGGATTTGCAGCTGAGCCTGTGGACTCTCAAGCTCATACCCCAGCCACTGCACCAATCTTCCTCTCCTGATGCAGGCTTGGAGCCAGCAGGGACGCTGCTGGCGCCAGCTGCTCTAATTGAGCTTTGTAGAATAAACTTGTGGAATTAGCCTGTTGGCTGCTAGGATAAAATCCAATACTGAATGCAGATCAAAGGAGACAATCTTGCTGACAGTTTGAGGGAAGGCAGCGGGCCCTGGGCTCCTTCTGCAGCTCTGGAAAGGGCAGTGCTCAGCAGCCAAGGGTGAGGATGCAGCATGACACACACACTGTCTCTTTGGCAATTCATGTGGTCCAGACCCTCGAGGTCAAAGCTACAGAAACCTTGGGAGAGATCTGACACTGGTGGCAAAAATAGTCAAAAAAAGGCAAGAGACAGCACTAATTCACAGAAAGACAATTTTTGGATACACCAAATTTTGTGGTTTTTCCTGGTAGCATGGAGGGAGCAGACAGCTCTGAGCCCAGCCTACAGAAGCAGTGGGGTTTAAGAAGGGGAAGTCTGTCCTTGCTCAGTTTCTGTCTGTCTGTGAGGACAAGACAATCCAGCCCAGCAGCCAGGGAGAGCTCAGCACAGCAGGAGGAGGAAGAGGGGGAAAGCCTCACAGTGAAAGCACTATCTGCTACCAAGAACAATAAACTCAGCACATTCCTTTTGTGGACCTTACCAGACAGCCAGGGCTGGTCTGAACACACACAGCAAATCTGCCAGGTGCCACCTGCTCCCAGCCCCACCAGATTGCACAGGCAGCAAATTAAAAATCAGATTCACTGCACATACACAGTAATGCTGTTTCATGGCCATTTTTCCAGGATTCCTGAAAATCCAATCAAGAATTTTCCTGGAAATCCAACCAGAATTTCCTTGACAAAGCTGGTGAGCAACCACCAGATGAGAGGACAGGTTTATAGTTCAGCAACCAGGACAACAGTGAGAGGAATGAAGCTCTTGGAAAGGAGGCCAAGCATTGCAGCAAATCACCTGTCCTGAGAGAACAGCAGGCTGAGGAGGCAGATAAAAGTGCCATGGAAAAGATGGGATGCAAAGGGGAGGGCCAGGGAAGGAAGGAGGGCTTCCCAGCCTGTGAACATCAATCCAGGGCATGAGCCAGTTCATACATGGCCAAAATTGATTACAACAAAAGCCCTGGAGGAGTAAGCTTTGCTGCTTTAAAGATGATGACAATGACTGCAGAAGAGGAATCTGACCTGAGGAGGTGTGTGTGAACATCAGGGTTCCCTGCAGTGGGAAGGTGTTAAGGCTGAAGACTATTTCCCTTGGTTTCTGGGTTTGTCAAGAAGCACGGGGCAGTGGAGACTAAGCATATGGCACAGGCATACGGTGTGTTTGGTCTTTAGTGAGGAACAGGAACCCAACTGTCTATTTTTGATGCATTTCTTATAAGAATGAGAAAAAGAACTACTGGAAAATGGTGCTTTAATGTGAACATTAGTCTTCCAATCCTCTTTAATTTGAAGTACCATCATACAAGCTGGAAAGCAACCCGTCTTAAGGCTTTCCAAAGCTTTTTCAAGGCAGAGGTGATCTATTTTCTAGGAAAGGCCCCTAACAGGTTGGGTGCTTGGACATGCTCTCCTTCACTTAAACCTGGCAAGCCCCTGGTAACACAGCCTGAGCTGTGTATTATCCTCTCTCAGCAGGAGGAGGCCGCTCTACGCAGAGCCAGCTCATGGGGTGACAGCTCTCCAGCAAGCCCCAAACTGCAGAGATGGATGGCAGAGAAGGTTTTGGACTGGAACATCTACGGTGCTGGAATGAGCCCCTGTTTTATGGGCCTGCAAACACCAGCACAGAGCCCAAAGCCAGAGAAGTGGGAGACAAGAACAGAGAAACAGATGGGAGCAATTTATCTGGCTGTTCTCATGAGCATCTTCCAGGGAAGAGTGATTAGCCTTATTAACTGATTAAATGATTAATTAACTGATGAACTGAAATTATGGATCAAGGATCAAATGATTGCAAGGTAAGTGTATTTGGAGTACTTTTCCAGGAAGCGATGTATTTCACGTGCCTTTCATGAAAACCAGAGGCCAGGAGGGGAACTGTTTGCAGCAGCAGCAGCAGCAGCAGAGTGTGGAGTCAGCAGGACAGGAGCAGAGGCACAAGGAGCTGCAGGGCCCCAGCAGGACACGGGAGGTACAGTGCCTGGTGTGAAGTGGGAAGCGGGACAGACCTACTCCCTCTCCTGGGAAATGTGACCTGAGATAGGCTGAGAAAGTTGGTTCTGTTCAACCTGGCGAAAAGAAGGTCTCATGGAGATCTCATAGCAACCTTCCAGTATCTGAAGAGGGACTACCAGGAAGCCAGAGAGGGGCTCTTCATCAGGAGCCGTACTGATAGAACAAGGACTAATGGCTACAAATTGAAAGAGGGAAATTTAGGCTGGATATTAGAAAGAAATTTTTTACTGTGAGGGTGAGAAGACACTGGTTGCTCAGGGAAGTTGTGGATGCCTCAACCCTGGCCGTGTTCAAGGCCAGGCTGGATAAGGCCTTGGGCAATCTGGTCTAGTGGGAGGTGTCCCTGCCCATGGCAAGGGTGGTTGGGACTAGAGGATCTTTAAGGTTCCTTCCAACCCTTAACACTTTATGATTCTAAATGTGGCAGAAAATTTCCCCTGCTTAAGACTGGATTCTTTTTTTTATAGAACTCTTCTTCTCCTTGCTAAGAAAATGGGAGGTTGGATTCATGCCCAGGGGAGCATTTATCCCAGTGGCACCAGCCACTCCCTATGCATGCCATCTCCTCCAACCCACACCTATATCCAACTGTGTCACCAGAAAAGGAAATTTGAAGGGCTGAGACCAAGCTGCACAGGATCTGCCATCTCTGGTAGACAGCAGCAGCACTACGTTCTCTGCATGCACCTCATGCAGGCCTGGGAATGAAGAGGAAATGGAGGAAAGCACAGGATTTTGTTTTATCAGTCTATTTCTCTTCATTCCTTCATTCCTAAGTCTATTTCTCTCTTTGGAACTTCTTCTTCTTTTCCTCACCATCTCCTAAGCTGAGTCTCTCTGAGCCCACAAAGCCAGCTTGGGGGGACAAGGGACAGGCACTGTGGAGCTGGCATCCCACTGAGCCTCTGCAAGTGACAAGGGAGGCAGTTCCAGCTCTAATGATGTTTGTCTCCAAAAAGGCTGTTTAGGTGAGACAGTTACAAATTGTATTTTATAAACTGTATTTCTATAAGTGGATTTTTTTTTATTTTGCTAGCGGGAAGAGGCACTTTAATAATCCCACTTGTGATTAATGGCAGGGTGTCTTGTCAAAGCAAAGACCGCTGCAGCTTCGGTTCTTTCTCGAGGAGCAATCACAAGTGGAAAATAAAGAAGAAAATGCACAACCTCTCTGCCTGGAAAATATTGATCTAGACTCTTCCTAGGTAAAAGATACTCAGTAAAATTCTCTAAAGAGTTTTTTAGCCTGTGAGCTGAAGAGATTTGTAAACCAGATCCTGCTCTTTTAGGGGTAGAGAAAATTTCAATCACTCTGGCATGAGAACATTTGGGATTTAATGATTTATTGTCCTCATTCCCTGAGAAGAAATACTAACCCAATTACAGAGACAGGGACCCAAGGCACTGCTGTATTAAATCACTGGCTCATGGTCTCCTAGAGAGGCTATAGGGCTGAATCCAACTTCCAGCCCTAGGTCTGCCTCCAGCAGGTCCAAGGAAGCCATCAGGGACAATGGGAAAGCTCAAATATCACACTGTGAACACAGCAAGGACAACTGCAATTCCCATTCACCATCTTCACCCATCTTTAACTCTCAAAGTTAAGTGGTTTCTGTAACACCCTCTAAAAACAAAATGTTGGTTGAATGATCATACAACTACAGCCTGAAAAGTACCTGATTTTCCACAGCATCATTGCAGAGTTTGGAATAAATTTTTATTTTAAGAAGTTGTATGTGTGAGAAAATGAAGAAGCACATCATTAAGTCATGTTTCCTGTCCTAGCATGTGATTTTATTGACATATTTCTTGTCCAGAGTCCTGTACATCTGTTCCCTATTAAAGTCATCTCTTAACCTCTATCTCCATTTTTATCTGGGAAAACAAGAATTTACCAACCAGACCTCAAAGTAACTCCATCATATGTATGTACAGCAAACTTAACCAGATGGGAACTGCACATTAATAGTTGAAATCTGTATTTGACTAAGCTGAGGATCAATATTTTTCCGATACATGATTTGTAAATTAAGTTGAACTCAAGTTTTCTAAAGGGAAAAAAAAAAAAAAAAAAAAAAAAAAAAAAAAAAAAAAGGCAAGTCATTGACACCAAAACGATTCCCAACAGGCATTTGCCATAGGGCTGAATACCTCTGCCAAGAGAAGTTCCACAGTTCCAGAAGTGTAGCCACCATTAGCACTGGAGATGTTTCTGACCCCACCATTGTCTGGGCTGCTGTGCTCTGCTGAGCCTTCACCACACACAGAAAGCCAAGTTTTCCTCCTCTTTATGACATCTGGGTACAAAGTGAATGGCTTTTGTCACACGTTACCCCCAGCTTTTACACTTAAAAACCAAACTCAAGCATTTTAATCACCGGGGCAAATTTACACTATCCTTAACAACACTCTCCTTCACTCCTGCATATTTTTTCTCTATTAAGTGGCAATTAAGCAGGAATGAAATTTTGGTAAACGATAGTATTGTCCCAAAATTGGTTTTTTCACCCAGCCTGCAAGAGGCCAATCCACACACATAATCCAGATATTTGATTTATTTACAGTTCTGCATAGAAAGAGGTGCTAGCTGGCAAATCCACAAAGCCAGCACAACAACTACCAAAACTTCTCATTCTTTATATATTTTGGCAAACGAAGGCAGTAATGACCCTTGGCTATAAGTTGCCTAGTTCTCTTTTTAATTAGTATTCTGTGTTCTATTGGTTAATGGGCCTCTCCCTGCTCATGCTAATTAGTCTGCATACTCAGTATCTCTCTCCTTTTGAGCTGGTGGTTTCCTGGGTCAGTGGCCATGATCTCCCCCTGCCAGAATTACCTTTTACTCAGTTGGAGCTGATTCAGCACAGCTGCTGAGCTGTCTTTATTCGTTTCTTCCTTACCTTGGGGGTTCTTCCAAATGTCTTTGTGGCTTGTAAATTCTGCATTCTTCGTGTCCACTATCTGTGGTACAACCCTCTTCCCAAGCTTTGTTAACCTCCCCTGAGGTCACTGAAGAACGTTGATCCCTAAACCTTAACAAGGCAGTTCTACTGTCAAGTAATTTGTCTTTCTAACACCTGGACATCACTTGGAGCTTGTTTGTTAGCTCCTGTTCCACAGATTAAACCTCTTTTCTTGTTGATCAGAGTTGAAAGTACTCAAAGATCAAACATTAAAGAACAACTTCTCTTAAGAAATTTTTTTAATAGTTGACATTTTGCGACAACGCTGTCGCTTTACGGCAGCCTCGCTGGTTGCTCGCTTTTTCGGGGGCTGGCGGTTTTCTGCGTTTACGACAGGGCGCTGCCGTCGCGCGGCGCTGACGCGAAGGGCGCGCCGGGGCTGTGCGCGGCCCTTTCCCCGCCCGCCGCCGCCGCCGCCGGAGCCGCTCCCGGATCCGCCGCTGGATCCGCCGCCATCGGGGCCGCGCCGGCGCCGCGCAGGTGAGGGAGGCGCTGGGGTCGCACCAGAGCCGCTCGCCTGCCGCGCTGGCACCTCCCGCGCCTACCGAGACCCCCCAGCCCCGCCCCGCCGCTCCCGCCGGTTCCGGTGGGGCCGCGTCCCCGCCCCTCCCCGGCACACGCAGCGCCCACCGGGACCCTTCCTTCCTCCCCGGGCCTGGTTGGCGAAGGCGCCTTCCCTTGGCGGTGGCTTGTGCCGGAGCAAGGCCTCAGGTCTCGGTGCCACACCGTGCGGCAGCTGAGGGTTTGAGAGTTTTTTTTTTCATTTTTCCACCTTTAGAAAATTTAAAAATGGCGAAGTTTGTGGCACCTGTGATCCAGGACAACCCCTCCGGCTGGGGCCCGTGTGCTGTGCCCGAGCAGTTCAAGGACATGCCGTACCAGCCCTTCAGCAAAGGAGACCGCCTGGGCAAGGTACCTGTGCCGTGCTGGGCCCCCCTGCATGCTGCCTCCCGTGCTCGCTTTTGTTACCCTGGCTGCTCCTCCGGCACCCTTGGCAGTGCGTCCTAACACACTGTGAACACCTAGCAGGGCTGGCAGGCAGAGCTGGGAGTCAAAAGGATTAAACATGGAGCATATGTTGTGTTAATGCTTACTTTTAACTGTTTGTGCTCGTTCTTAGGTGGCCGATTGGACAGGAGCCACGTACCAGGATAAAAGATACACAAGTACGTGTGGTCTGCTGGCTGTCTCTGGGGTTTATTTTCTGCAAAGTTTCCTTCTAAGCGTCGTTCCTGCTTCCATGTCTCATACCCACCCTGTAATTACCTGCACACCTCAGCAAGACAGGCAGCTTACTTTAGGAAGCGTGCTTTACCCTTGGGAGAGCTCTGTGGGGCTCTCCCTGTCCTTGCGGCTTACTCTGGGTTTTTGTACTGCCTGGGCTTGTAAGGGAGGTGTGGAGGGGGAGTAGACATGCAGGTATAAGGCAGGAGTCCTAGTTTAGATATCAGACTTTGGTGAAGGCAGATGGGGAGAGAAAGAGGCAAAGCATCAGGGTTTTTCCTTAGGACCTTGGTGCTGAGTTGCTTTGTTTTGTTCCCAGACAAGTACTCATCACAGTTTGGGGGCGGAAGCCAATATGCTTATTTCCACGAGGAGGATGAGACCAGCTTCCAGTTGGTGGACACAGCCCGGACGCAGAAAACAGCGTACCAGAGGAACCGCATGAGGTTTGCACAGGTAGGGTGTCCCTGAGACAGGATGAGAGGGAGCTTCAGCCCCACAGGATTCTTCCCAATTAATCGGTTCCTTTTTCTCTCTGTCATTTCTGCAGAGGAACCTTCGGAGAGACAAGGACCGTCGGAACATGCTGCAGTTCAGCATGCAGACACTGCCAAAGAGTGCCAAGCAGAAGGAGAGGTGAGGCTGCAGAGATGGGCATACTGAGCTCGGGTTGGAGTGTGTGAACATACTGTTGATGAATTTGCAAACTTACAGTAACAGAAACTGCTGGAGCAAACAGTCAGCAGAGAATTTCAGGGTGTTTTGAGTCCAGTGCTGTTCTAGTGTCAGTAGTACTTAAAAGCATGGATTTCAAATGGCTTCCTAATAATTTAGGAGGAATTTTTAGTTGTGTTTAGAAAGTAATGGTGGTATTCTAAAGAGTGAATATCCTTTCTGAAAACTGCATTTCAGTCTTCAGGTAGAACTATATAAAGAGCTGCTCAGAGCTAAGAACAGACTTCTTAATGCCTTGGGTGTCTTGATCAACAGATGGCTCAACAAATGTTTCAGGAGCTCAGTGTCTGAAAGCAGTGCTCCTCTGGTAGTGGTTTGGAAGTGGAGGAGTGGTTGTGGCATATAGGAATCACGGCTTTTCTCACATTTGTCATTTTAGAGATCGTTTGCGCCTACAGAAGAAGTTTCAGAAGCAGTTTGGAGTGAGGCAGAAGTGGGACCAGAAATCACAGGTAGACAAACTGATCAGCATTGTGCCCCCTCTGATGGTTAAGTTTCTGTGGCTGCACTCACAGGGCAGCTCCTCTCGCACAAATCCTGATGTGTCTCCATTTCTCTCTGTACGTGTCCCCCCTCTGGCCGCACAGCAGAAACCTCGTGACTCCTCTGTTGAAGTTCGCAGCGATTGGGAGGTGAAGGAGGAGATGGATTTCCCTCGACTGATGAAAATGCGCTATCTGGAGGTGTCAGAACCACAGGACATGTGAGTTCCTAAGACAGCCCTTTGCTTGCTCCTTGAAGTGACCGGATTTTTGGAAAGTGGGAGCTCAGAGGTCTCCTGCCTGGTCCCAATGTTCTCTATGAAGTACCAAAACCAAGGGGAGGTAATGAAACACCCAGCAGGCCCTGCGTGGTTCATGGGTGGTGTTATCTGTAAGAGGGGTATCCAGATGGTCCTCTTATCTTTGCAGAGAGTGCTGTGGAGCCCTGGAGTACTACGACAAAGCCTTCGACCGCATTACAACAAGGAACGAGAAGCTCCTGAGGAGTATTAAACGCATCTTCCATACCGTCACCACTACGGATGACCCAGTTATCCGAAAGGTATCCACCAGTTTGTGAAATTCAGTGTGGGCTGTTGTTGGAGACCAGCTGTCACCATCAGACCAAATGGCAAAAGCAAGAAGCATTGGTACCAGCATTACTGGTACCAGTATTTTTCTGAGGTGGAAGGCAGAGCTAGATTAAGGCAGAGGTAGGAACACTGGCCAAGGAAAAGCTAAAATTCTGGAAGGGCAAGCAGACCAGTACTTGAGGTATGTTGGGAAGAAAACTTAGGTCAGAAACATGATCCTTGGGCCTTGCTTTTGAAGGTGAGGAAGGCTCAGACATTTCTTTTTTGTGACTTGATTTGCAGTGAGAAGCTGTGCATTTTCCAACAGAATTAATATTTCGTAGCAGTTTCTTACTTTCCCCTTGTGTCGGTGAGGGTGGGCCAGGATTGCTGTGTAGTACCTTATGCTTTGCTGGCAGTCGATGGGGTACTCACCAGTACAGCTTTCTCAGTCAGAACAGCAGAAGTCAGTGATCTGGTTTGCTAGCACTTCTTGTCCTTCCCTTATCCCTAGGGAAGGGATATCTATTCTTATTGCTGAAACAGTTTTCTCCTCCTTCTATATTCACAGCTGGCCAAGACACAAGGGAATGTGTTTGCCACAGATGCCATCCTGGCCACACTGATGAGCTGCACTCGTTCTGTTTATTCCTGGGATATCATTGTCCAGAGAGTTGGATCCAAGCTTTTCTTTGACAAGAGGGACAACTCAGATTTTGGTGAGGAAAAGTCCTGAAAGGAATTTCTGCAGCTGTAGGGTCATATTTTCTTCATGCTTATTTAGGTGTCCACACTGAGCCCCCTGAACAAGCTTATTACTGCAGTATGTGTGATAGCTGTGTGGGGAACTTCAGTATTGAAGTATTCTGCTCTGATGTGGGGCTAGCAATTCACTAAAGCTGACATAGTTACTCCCCCAAGTATAACCATTTGCATCTGGTTTTCTTCCCAGACCTCCTGACAGTGAGTGAAACAGCCAATGAACCACCACAGGAAGAGGGCAACTCTTTTAATTCTCCACGCAACTTGGCCATGGAAGCTACCTACATCAATCATAACTTCTCCCAGCAGTGTCTGAGGATGGTACGGTAGAACTGTGATGAGTAGTGGGTCTGTGCTCCAGAGTCTCAAGAAGAGGCTTCATTAAGGCTGCTTTAATACAGAACAGAAGCATTTTAATTGACAGTTGTGTTATACCAATGGTCTTTCAGTTTTGAAAGAGGTGGGATTATTTCTGGTGAGCAGTGTGACTTTGTTGTAGAAAGATTTTCACCTTGATTTCACAGAGTATCATCCTACTCCCATTGATGATGTAGACAGGCTTCTCAGTACACTTAAGGAAGCCTAAGTGCCAGTACAAGTACTGCTTATAGTGCTGTGACTACTAATGTGGGCATGAGGCTTTCATCAGCTGTCTTAATGTTTTGGTGTTTCTCTACATAAGGGAAATCAGCTACTGTTGCTGTAAAAGAATATTTTTCCAATAGAGGAAAGCTGTCTCCTAACATGCTCTGCTGTTTTCATCTTCAGGGAAAGGAGAAGTACAAGTTTCCCAACCCAAACCCCTTTGTGGAGGATGACATGGATAAAAATGAAGTAGCCTCTGTTGCATACAGGTAAGTTGATATTTCTGATGCCCAGATTTGGCAGGGGGCAAGATGTCAGTGTGATACAGAAGCAAAACAGGTTGGGAGTGTTATTGATAGAAGCTTTACCTTGAGAGGGATTCATGGATGACCTCACAGTGAAAAGATAAAGGAGGAAAGGATTTTGCTGAATGCTTACATGGATCTGGAAGAGACCGAAGGTCAGAAATAACCAGCTGGATTGTTTATTGGCAGGTACCGAAGGTGGAAGCTGGGAGATGATATAGATCTCATTGTCCGCTGTGAGCATGATGGAGTGATGACAGGAGCTAATGGAGAAGTGTCATTCATCAACATCAAAACACTGAACGAGTGGGATTCAAGGGTGAGGAAGAACAGGATCCCCAAGCTAGCTCTAACTGCTTCACTGCTGCCTGACATGCCAGGTACAGCAGGGAAGATGAGACAAACATCTGGCCGTGTTCCCCGGATGTTACATTCCACTAAGGAGTATAACTCTGGTAGACAAGCAATGCTGATGAGATTCTCCCCTAAATGTGAGGTAGCTGGCTTGAACCCTCTTGTCTCCCTGGGTGTTCAGCATAGTAGCCAGTCTGTTCTTATGGTTCTCTAGAATTCTTTCCTCACAAACTGCCCCTTCTAACTAGTGCCACAAATGTTGAGCAATCCCAGCTGTTTGGATTTCTCCCTTCCCAGTGCAAGAGCTTTCTCTGTAGGCTGCAGTTCGCACTCCCTCACGTGGTACCATAGGCTAGACAGCTTCCCTCTGTGATGACAAGGTGGCTGAAGAGATGGCTGCTGCTGGCTTGTCAGGCTGACCCTGGTTCCGATTCTCCTCTCAGTATTGCAATGGGGTGGACTGGCGCCAGAAGCTGGACTCTCAGAGAGGGGCTGTCATTGCCACGGAGCTGAAGAACAACAGCTACAAGCTGGCCCGCTGGACATGCTGTGCACTGCTGGCTGGATCAGAGTACCTTAAACTCGGGTAAGGGGGGCGGTTCACACCAAATGTCTTCCAGGTGCATTTTCTAGTATTAAACTTGGTGTATGGCTGAGTGAAGCATTTACAGAACGAGTAATGCTAAAATCACCCAGTGTTTGAGTGGCCAAAAAAGGAAAGCTTGTGGTGAGGGCACCAGCCTTGGTGTAAGCTGCTTCCTCTCAGCATCCAGCTGTGACTGACCCCACACACGAGGGACAGGTGGCCTGTGTGGGCTCTCAGCCTCTTTGCTGTGGTCACCAACAAGGGAAATAAATACAGTGACTGTGGTGCCTCTCGGGTATCTGATTGAGATCTTCAGTGCCCTGTAACTGAGAAATTAGGTGGTGAGGGGAGATACAGCCACACCTTTTTTTTAAACTGTCAGCTTAAAATCAGTTGAGTACTGCAGGTAATGAACAAGAGGCTTTTCCTAAATGAATTCTAGTGGTTCTGCCACCCTCAGTTCCATCCACAGACACAGAATTTATTCTTTTCCATCTTTTTCATTCCAAACTCCCAGCTAATCGTGCTATTTCTTAGTTTTATCTGTGGGGCTAATTCTTCTTCATCTTTTGTACCTCTCCATCCGATTTGGGGATTTCCAGGTGCATCGCAGATTGACAGTTTGTAGCCAAGAAATCCTCTTAGCTTTCAGTGTTGGAGTATTAGGATTTTTCAGCCCAGAAAACAAAAATAAGATGATCACGCTGCTTTTCTTGCTGGTGTTCTGCTGTCTGGGCGTAATCTCCTGATACCCCTGTGGTTTCTTCTTGCCCCCCAGGTACGTATCCCGTTACCACGTGAAGGATTCTGCCCGCCACGTGATCCTGGGCACACAGCAGTTCAAGCCAAATGAATTTGCCAGCCAGATTAATCTGAGCATAGAGAACGCCTGGGGCATCCTGCGATGCGTCATTGACATCTGCATGAAGCTGGATGAGGGGAAGTATCTCATCCTCAAGGACCCCAACAAGCAGGTGATCCGCATCTACAGTTTGCCTGATGGCACCTTTAGCTCTGATGAAGATGAGGAGGATGAGGAGGAAGAAGAGGAAGAGGAAGGTTTGTAGCCTACTTGGGGCTTTATGCTTTAAAGTGATGTTCTAGTCTGTTATGTATGGTTAAGTCCAGAGTTAAAAGGTCAGATCTGACCAGTGCAATGGCAGGAGAGGAACAAGGCTGGAGAATGTGTGGTCCCAAGGATGGGACTCTGTTGAAAAGGCGTGGGTGACATTGGGAGTACTCAGCTGGAAGAAAAACAGCACCTAGTTGGAGATGCAGATGTTGTGCCTCTGTACACATACTTGATGAGGACTGATTTTAGCAGGGTTTGTGGGGAGGTCCCACATCCAGAGCACTGTGTGGCAGAATGAAGCCTGCCAAGAAGCCCTTCATTCAGCGGCCCCAAGGTCTGCAGGAGTGGGTGGGTGCTAATTTCTGTTGGTTCTGGGATATTTTTTGACTGCAGTTTTAGAAGTGGCAGTGACTATAAGGTGACACATTTCAAATGCGTGGTGACAGAGCGCAATTGAGGGAACGTGGTGAAGGCTTTTCTGAAGTGACTCTTGAAGCTGAGCAATCACTGGCTGGTCTGGATGTGAGTTTTGGAGCATCAGTGGTGCCCAGTGGACAACTGCTGCCTTCCCTTTGCTGCCTAAAACCATCTCTGATGTGAGATCTATATGTGCTCCGCTGACAGAGGGAAACCATTTATCCTAGAGCTCTTGCTTCTGTGATAGGAAAATATCTCCCAGATTATTTTTAGGCTGTAAGCTTAGCCTGGCTGCTCTGGATTTTATTATGGAAATGTTAGTTGGGTTGCTGCGTAATTTGCCTAGGAATGTAAATTGTTTATGACGAGTGTGTGGTCTTGGCTGATGGGCAGGTTTGTTGGGAAGCTGGACAGAGGCAAGGAGACAGTTGGAGGTGGGATGAATTTCCCAAAGTGACAGCCTTGGTTTTTTGTGTTCCTTGTGGCATTTCCTTGACAGCGAGGGTTTAATTTTGGGGTTTTCTTCCTCCAGCTGCATTCACCTAATTTCTGCTTCTCTTCTTTTTCAGAGGAAGAGAGCTGAACCCTGCAACCAGCACCGAGGGAGGGGCTGCAGTGCCCGGGGAGCCCCAGTCCCGGGGCTGGGCTGTGGCTGTACCTTTGCCCCGGCTGTGCTGCACATCGATCATAAACGGGGGAAAGCGGAATAAAGTTGATTTTGCCGACTTCCGGCGCTGTATGTGTGTGTGTGTGCCTGGTTCGGGTGTCCCCCGCGGTCACGGCTCCGTCCCGCGCCTGCCCCTTTAAGCGCCGCCCGCCCCCGGACACGTGGTGCGCGCGCCGCCATGGTGCCGGCGGCGGGAAGCGGCGGTGGCGGCGTCACGTGACGCGGGGAGCGCGCCGCCCCCCTCGCTCGCCCCCGCAGCGGGCGGGAGGCAGCGCCGTGCCCGCCCCGCCCTGCCCGGGCGGCGCGGGAAGGAGCAGGGAGCGGAGCGGCGGGAGCTCCATGGTGCAGGTACGGGTCCGGGCGGGCGGCGGCGGCCCCGCGCGTCACGTGCGCTACGCCTCGTGCGCCGTTTGGCGGGGGCGGGGGCATCAGGGCAGGGACCGTATTGGCGGGGGAGCGAGGGCAGTGCAGGGCACGCCCTCTCCCATTGGTTGGGGGGCTTGCGCCGCCCGTCCCCATTGGCTGGTGAGGCGCAGAGGCGCTCGCGACCAGCAGTCCACAGGTGCTGCCCCACCTTGCCACCTGTGTGGTGTGGCGGGGGCCGCTGTGCGCCCATTGGCTGGAAGGCCCGGGACCCCTGCTGCTATTGGCTGGCAGGGAGAAGGGCCTCGCTCCAACTCCCCACGCTGTGTGGGGGGCGCCATGGCGGCCGGCTCTGGGCGGCGGTGGGCCAAGACTGGTGCCGTCGGGGATCTCCTCTGGGGAGGCTGCAGCCCCTGGGGTGACGCCTCCCGGTCCTCTTCCCTTCAGGGCCGGCTGCGGCAGCCCCGCCATGGCCCCGGCGTTCTGCGGGACGCTCCTGGGGCTGGCCCTGTACGCCAGCAGCCTGTGCGCGATGAGTGGGGCCGCGTTCTTGTACCACGACTACTGCGTCATCGGGGCCGGGCCCGCGGGCTTGCAGGCGGCCTATTTCCTCCAGCGAGCCGGCCGGGACTACATCGTCTTTGAGCGGAGCCATGCTCCCGGCAGCTTCTTCGCGCTCTACCCTCGGCACCGCAAACTCATCAGCATCAACAAGCAGTACACGGGCAAGTCCAACAGCGAGTTCAACCTCCGCCACGACTGGAATTCGCTCCTCAGCCACGACCGGCGGCTGCTGTTCCGACGCTACTCTCGAGACTTCTTCCCCAACGCTGACACCATGGTGCGTTACCTGGAGGACTTTGCTTCCCTGCTGAAGCTGCGGGTTCAGTACAACACAGCCATCATCCATGTGACATTGGAGAAGAATGAGCAGGCCTGGAACGGCCATTATTTTCTCCTGACTGACCAGGACAGGAAGAACTACAAGTGCAGGTAATGGGCAAACCTGGGGCTTGACATTAAGCTCAGAGCTTTGCCCTGTTGAGGCATGAGTATCTCTGTGGATGGAGATTTCACAGCCTCTTAGAACCTTAACCACCATCAGGGACGGAAAACATTTTTTAGAGATTGGCAGGCAGATGGGTGGAATAACTGCTCCTGGGAAGGCATTGCCTTTCTCGAGCAGTGTTTTGCTTTGGGCAGCTGAGGAGGTTGCGAGGGCAGACACAAATTGGCTGCCATGGTCATCACTGCAGCGTCTGTCCTTGATAAGTATACTTGAAGGCACTTTTGTTTTATCATTAGATAGTTGCTGTCTGTGGAAAAAGTAACTTAGTTGTACTCACAGCCAACACTGCCTTTATTACAAACCGGATTGAGTCAGAGCAGTGACATCTTGTTCCCGTTTTCCCGCATGGGCTATGGGGTGTGTCCCAGACAAGTGAAGCCCTTGGTTAGCAGAGAGCTGGAACAGGCAGGGGGGAAGCAGAGGAAAGTGGGGAATTTTTTGGGGAGGGGCAAGGACTGTGAGAATAACCCTCAGGGCTGCTGGTCGCTGAATTCCCCTTCCACTCGTCCTATTTACGTGTGTATATCCCGTACCACCACTGAGCTCCATTCCTAAAAACCTCGAAGTTACTCGTGTGAACATACGGAGTATATTTCTCACCTCTCCTGAGAGCCTCAGCTCTATGACAGCAGGTCGTGCTGGCTGTCACTTGCCGGTGTGCTGCTGGCAGGCTCCGAGGGGACAGAAGGCAATCCCGGACACCCACGTACCGCGAGCGAGCTGCTCTCGGGACGCTGTGTAAGCAAGGCTGGGACAGCAGGCAGTGCTGCTTGCCTCAGCCGCCTGGTGCTTCCATCTAAGTCACAAAAACTTCCTCAAGAATCAAGTAAAAGCTCTTATGGAGTGATATAAAAAGATCACTGTAGTTATTTTTGGTGTTAACAATTAGCGATGTTGCTAATGTGTTTTTATGACTGGCAGTTACATTTCAAAATATCAAAACTATTTCCTGTGTGTCTTAAAAATGACTTCTGCTCTGCCAAATGTCAACTCAAATTTTAAATCCAAATCATTTTTATGCAACATGTAATCAACCTGTGATACTGTCAGTGAGTTCATACGAGTAGAAGTTGCATTCATGAACAGGCGAGGGAGATGCATATATACACAGCACCCACACTGACTGTTGCTATATATATAAAACAGTGTTCCTAGTTGTCCTCAGGATAGGGAAGAGAGGAGCAGGTCATTAGTTCTAGCTAGGTAGAGGTTTCTCTTGAAACCATGGCCTGTACAGCTGGTCCAGTGTCACTGTGGGGGTCACATTGCAGCCACCTTCCACAGTGGGAGGAGGGAGGAGGAAGGAATAAGGAGATGGAGCCCCTTTCCTGAAATTCCTGCATTTCCATGTGCTATCCCTGTTCTTGCAGCTCTTTGTTGGTTGCTGCTGGGACGTGGGTTCCCAATGTGGTAAACTTTCCTGGCTCAGAGTATGTTGAGGGTTATGAGACTGTGTCCATCAACCCGGAGGACTTCACTGGCCAAACCGTGTTGATCTTGGGCCGAGGGAACTCGGCCTTCGAGACAGCAGAGAACATCCTGGGTGTCACGAATTTCATCCACATGGTGAGCCGCTCCCGCGTGCGCCTCTCCTGGGCCACCCACTACGTTGGGGATCTGAGGTAAGGAACTGCTCCTGTTCCCAGGCAACGGGCTGGACTGGTGCTGTGGTCATGGGGGCCATAGGGGAAATATGGGGCTTTCCATAGGTTCTTGCTTTAAAGCAATCCAGGTTGCAGTTGCTGAACACAGAGGCTTGGTGAGAGCTTTTTAGGACCTAAAATAGAAACGTGTCCGCTTGGAAACTATAATCTTTAAAATGTACTGGCTCTCAAGTTATTCCCTTGCTTCTAGTTACAGAGGAAAGTTAGGAGGTTGGCTACATCCTGCAAGGACAGCCAGGCTATGTTACCTGTGCTGTTCCTGTGAGCCCTGAGGCTCTGGGGATAACCCTTACACTGAAGAGGAGTTGGGATGCCTGATGAATTATCCCATTTTAGAAGCTAAGACAGAACCTCCTTTCTTTACATTGTTGTATTTTCCATAGAGCAATTAACAATGGCCTGCTGGACACCTACCAGCTGAAATCTCTGGATGGGCTTCTAGAGGGTGACCTGGAAGATCTGGCTATCGTTAAGGACAAAAAGGGAAAGCTGCACATCACACTGCGGTTCTACTTGGAGAACAGGAACATCAGCGCAGGCATCGACTCCATCACCCTCCCTCAGGATGAACTGGACAATTTTGCCACCCGCGCACCTTACGACCGTGTCATCCGCTGCCTGGGCTGGAAGTTTGACTTCTCTATCTATAATAGGTGAGGGAGAACCAGGATCTCCATGAAAAAGGGTATTTAGGCTGAAGGGCCTGAGTAGGGAGGAAAGGGAAGAACAGGTCTTCTCCTGGCAGCATTGCTTGGACCTCCGTGTGCTCTGAGCTGCTTGGTGCTGCACAGTCCTTTGTTTATCCTGCAGGTAAGGCTGTGTCCCAGTGGGAATGTGTGTCACTGCCCTCTGACCAACAGGCTTTAAGGCTGTGCCGATGGGAGCAATGAGACCTGAGTGACACAGAAAAGCTTGTACCTTTAGAACTTAACATCTTGACCTGCCAGATCACATGGACAAGGCTAGCAATGTTTGGGGGCTTTTTTCTGAAATGAGAATGATAAAGGTGCAGATTGCTACAAAAAGGTTTGGTTGAGGAAAAAAAAATTCTCTGAGGATGCAACCTTCATTCCACCTTGGTACATCCTGCAGTTGAAAATGATACTGCTAACTTCACTGTCTTCCAAAATTCATTGTTAGGGGGTCAGCTGAGAATTAGACTTTGTCCAGGGCTATCTTGAGATGAAAACCCTTATCCTCCAAAGATCCTCATTTTAGTAGTAAACTCCACTGAAGGCAGCAGGGGTATGAAGCAGAATCTTGCAGTGGCTGCAAAATAATGTGTATCAGAAACCCTTTTTATTTTTCTACTCCTGTCCTTCCTGATAGTCTGCTCTTCTCTTTTGCATATCAGATCCCTGAGAATGATGCCAGGAAAAGGGAATATTAAGAAGTATCCTCAAATCAAACCCAGCTATGAGTCTAGAGGCACTCGGGGGCTCTTTGTTCTTGGCACTGCTAGCCATTCAGTTGACTTCAGGAAATCTGCTGGGGGCTTCATCCATGGATTCCGGTATACAAGTGAGTACTGGGGTGTACAGAAAGGGCAGAGGTGGAAATCCTCCCTCCCTTCAAAGGAACAATCCATAGCTTACTGCTGGAAAGAGATTGCCCTTAGTCTTGTTCTGGCAATAAAAAGGACAAAACACAGTCAAGCTGCAGCTGCATCATCTGAAGTGGAGGAGAAGTGACTTGGGGTCATATACAAAGTTTTTGGTTGTCTGTCTTTGTTTTGTCTTGTATCTCTCTTGCCCGCTGTCTGTTATTTATGTAACACAATAGATTTCTTCCTGCCAGAGGCTCTGCCTTGTGACAGGCTGTGGGTGAGAGGTCTGTGCTGTGGAGTTAAAACCCAGCAGCTGTGGGCAGTAGAGAGAATTTCCTTCATGTGTGTGTGCCCATCCTTATCATTAAAGGACTGCTGAGAAGTAATGAAATATCCCCAAGGACCCCCCGCCCTCTCCCCCCACCACTTAGCATCACATCAGCTTTCTGAGGGCATCTCCACTGCAGTTACCAGTGATTGGGGTGGGAGATCCTGAGCACTCCTCAGGATCTATTTTATTGCCTCCTGCTGCAGCACAGAGATTGGATTTCTTACAGCATGAGCTTGCCTTGTTAAATAAGCTGTCTTTGTTTCTGTTCATGTCTTAGCTCGGGCAGTCCATCGCCTATTGGAAAACCGTCACCATGGTGTCCCCTGGCCATCCACAGTCTACCCTATTACACAGCTGACCAATTCCATCATCAAGAGGGTAAATGAGGCCTCAGGCCTCTACCAGATGTTCAGTGTCCTGGCTGACATCATACTGCTGAGAGAGTGAGTGAGTGAGTAATTATTCCCAGCACTGCGCTCCATAATTTCATTTCTGTTTCTTTACCACTGCCTCCCATGTTGCCCCCACACCAGCTGTGCTCTTCCTGCCTAAGGATGTTACCATTGCATAGGCAGCCACCCTAAACCTGTACTACTGCTCCAACTGGTGCCCAGCTGTGCACTCTGTTTCTCCCTCTTAAAGGGCTGAAATGGTCCAGACCTTCCCTCTAGGCTCAGAGGTGTAGTACTCTTTTACTGACCCCAGGAAAAAACTTTGTTGAGCAGTGCTACTGTAGAGAGACTCCCATAATCTAGGAAAATAATGGTGTCTTGTAACAGTATCTGCAACCTTTATAAGCTCTGCATCAAGTCCAGCTCAGATTTGTAATGACCAAAGAAAATTACTATCTGATGACTTTTTGGCTTTAGCCTTGACCAGCTGGGAGTGGGTTGGATCCCAGCTGGCTTTCTCTGGTGGAAAATTCCTATGGTGTTTCAATTCACAGGAATGCCACAGAATTTGAATACCTGGAAGAGTACCCTATTGGAGTCCTGGCCGAGCTCGAAATGCAGACAGGAAGAAAGGCTCGCAATGGGCTCTTTGTCATCATTATGGAGTATGGGAGGAATTTCTCTGGGGCTGACAAGGATGTCTTCTACTACAACCGTGCTGTGGGAGAGGCGCAGCATGCCTGGCAGTCCAACTTTTTACATCCTGTTATTTACTATTACAAACACCTCCCAACAGGTAAGCTTTCCTGCTAATTGTGTGACACAACCAAAACAAAGAGGGATAAAGATAAATCAGAGCCAGAGTGGGGGTGGTACCTGAAAGCACTATTCACCCTTCCTGTGAGACACCTCCCACCACTGGATGAGCTGAAAAGGAAGCTGAGAGTTGGCAAGAAAGTTCCATCCATAAGACCAATATAGGGACTGGAGGGTTGTACCAGAGACCTCACATTTGAAAATAGGAACAAACAGGCATACTGGAAATTTCCCCATGCCCAAAAAGAGGAACAGTTCTTCCCTTTGGCTGGCACCCTATGTGAATTTTGCAGAACCTGACAGATGAGGGTGTTGTTGTTTGGCCATCTTGCTGCGAAGAAAAAGCTGCTCTCTGGCATGCCCAAGTCTGAGAGGTCACACAGACAAAGAGGCAGCCAAAGGCAAGGATTTGAAGAGGAGTGTTCTATCCAGCAGCAAGCAGGCTTAGGGCAGACTTCCTTGGGAAATGAGAGTGTTGAAATCTTCATCTCCAGAAACCCAGGGTTAGGGTCCAGCTTGCCTTCTCGGAAATCAGCATGATGGGTAGCAGCATTAAACACAACGTAGCCCATCTGGCAGTCCCTGCCTAGGGGGAACAGGAGTGAAATGACAGGAATGCTACAGACAGGGACAGAGGGCAGCTGTGTGGTGGCAGGGCTGTTGAGGACAGAGCTAGCAGAGGGGATTGCAAATGAAAGTAACGGATTAAAAGGTCAGGACAAAAGCGGAAACAGCTGTCACAGCTGCTTTCCATTCCCCAAGCTCTTTTTAATGCCATTTTGCTTCTAAGAGACTCCCTTAGTGTTCTCTTGGCAGAGCGTGAGATGAGACTCCGTCCCCCGGACTGGCCTCTGCCCCGGCCAAATGCCATCCATCACGTTGTGGAGGACTTCCTGACAGACTGGACAGCCCCGAATGCTCACATCCTGCCACTGAGGCGGTTTTTGGAGAACTGCCTCGGCACCGACCTGCGCAATTTCTTTGCAGGTAATTTGTGCACAGGGTCGAAGTGGCAGGAAGAGGAGGAGCAATGTGAGGAACAAGGGACAGAAGTGATCTCATATGCAAAATAGCTGAGATCTCCCTGTGTGTCTCACCATCAGTCACACCTCCTCAAGGCACTCACCAGATGGTACAAAGTGCTGTTCTGTGTGTATGTTCCCAAAGAGTCCTTGCTCTTGTCACCATTAGAAGAAGACTGGCCCAGGCATGCCAGGACTTAGAGAAAGGCATATAAGGTCGAGTTCAATCCATTTTTTTAGCTGCAGCTTTCCTTTCTTCTTCATTATCTGAACATGTCTTTGTGCCATTGTGTACTAGATCTCATGTACTGGTGATTGGATTGCTTTCCTATGGGAAATGGGAGTGCTGTGATGTGAGAGGTGAAGAGCCTCTGCTGCCTCCCTTCCTGGTCTTAACACTGGTGTGGGACCCTCCTGCAGAAAGCCCATGTGGCACACAGAGGGAAGCCATCTTGTAGCACAAAGAATATGCCAGATGGATGCAAGCTCAAATCCAACTCCTTTTTCTCTCAGTGTGCAGACTGGGGATCCCTCTCTGCATCTCCTGAGCTCTGCAGAAGTACGTCAATTACTGTGCTGCCACCCAGGGAAGGGGAGTGGGTGGGAAACTCCAGCCATCTTCCCTCATCCTTTCTGCCTTTTGTTTTGAACAAGTCCCCGATAGTTTATGGGAGTATTTCCCTACGGGGTATCTCTGCTGACTCTTAACTTTTGATCCTTTCCCCTGCAGAGTCCTGTTTCCTGTTTGCCTTCACCCATCAGAAGCTGCCTCCCTCCTGCCAGCAGGGGTACGTTCGAATGCAGGGGCTGCTGGGGAGCCAGGAGCTCCGGCAGCATGCGGTACAGGCTGGGCTGCTCCAGGATTACACTCACACAGACTTCTCGGGTGCCAGACCCCCTGACAGCCACCATGGGTCACAGGAGCACTTGAGGAGAGATCATGGGATACCACTTCGTCCTCTGCAGCATCTTGTTAATGCCAAGGATGAGCTTTAACCTTTCTTGCTCCACACTGAAATCCATAGGTGCTCTCGTGACAGTACTGTAACAGAGATCCACAGCAGGATTCTGCCCTTTCCAGCATCCCTTTTCCATCCCCATGCCTCCCACTGATCGTGAGTTGCCAAAGACCTGCTCAGATCTTGCTGTTACAAAGAGGACCAACATCCTCTGAAGGACTGAGGGACCAAAACCCAGCGATGCTGAGGTTCCCATGTTGTCCTTGCAGAGTTCAGAGTTGCCTGAAGACAGTGTTGGTGTTTATCTCACTGACCAGTATCTGCAGTGATGTACAGAGGCCACAGAAGTGAGCACAGGAATGCCTGGGAAACTTCACATGTCATGTCCCCCTCAGAGATGGCCTGCTCACAGCCTGTGGCTCTCTGGTCCCTGGATGCCCTACGCTGTGTATACTTGAAGATTTTTTCTGCATTGAATCCTGAAGTGGTACTCCAGGCAAACTTCCTGGTATTTTTCCTGCATTTGAGTTAGGGCAGTTGTGTAGCTTGAGTGGGGAAAGATTATTTTCTTTTAGTTGCTGTATAGGTCAGATAATTTATAATTTCTAGAGAACACTACAAGGGACTCTTTCCTCCACAACAGATGAGTACCTTGCTTGGAATGCCTGGACACAGAGACTTACAGAGTTTGGGTCTGCTGTCCTCATGTTTTTTTTCTCCCACACCAAGCAGCCTAGAAGGTTAGCCCGTCTTTTATAAAGCATGACCAATATTTCTCCTATTTGCACTATGTCCCATCAAGAAAGTTTGATGTTGTTAAAATGCTCTTTCTCTGTTTTATTCCCCTCCAGTCACCTTGAGATTTTAGAGGGACTGACAGGGAGGTTGTCTGCACTTTACTGCTCCCCTTGTCAGCCACATATGCTTGCCTATCACCTCCCTTTGGACTCCTTCCATGGGCCTGGAGTTGCAAAGCAAGAGCAGTTTTGAGCTTGACCTCATGATGTCCCTGTGATTTCTAGGAAATAGAGGAGGGATGAAGGGAACAGGCTTTTATCTCCACACGTTTTCCAACTTTTTAGCTTCTTGAAAAATGCACACTATTGCTTCCAAACTGAGGAGGGCTGTACCTTACATGTACCTAAAGCTCTCCCAATCCTATGAATTCAGCTGCTGTTTCCCTAAAACCTTAGTTCCTTGGAAAGGCAGGGAAGCAGAAGAGGTCAAGGAAGTAACAGGGGAGTTCTTGCTCTCTTTGAGAATGCTGGGCTCTGCAAGCAATGCTGCTGCTGGAAGACAGTGCCTGTTCACATGCAGCTGGAGAGGGTGGCATGGGCCCGCTGGTCTGTGGTCACCCCTGAGTGTAGGGATCCAGGTTGGTCCCGGTGCCTTCCCGTGCGGCGCGTTGTGGAACGGAGTTAATTGCTGTTGGGGGGAATGTAGAGCTGTGCACTGCCAGGAAAGCTAAAAGCAGGTGACGCTCGCAGCCCCTTGCCTAGCCTCAAGCTGAAGAGAGCCGCCCGACGGAGGGACCGGCCGTGGCACCGGGACCGGGATCGCACCACGGCTCGTGCTGCGCTAGCCGCGCCCATTGGAGGGCTCCGCCGCCAATCAGCACCGAGGGTCCGCCCTACGTGACACATCCCACCGTCCCTCCAGGGGCGGGGCGAAGCGGCCTAAAGGACAGGCACGGCAGCCAGTAAGAGTTCCCGGCTCTCCGGGCGACTGCCAATGGGCTGTGAGGGCGGCCGGCCTGTCCGTAGAGTCTTCCGGCGGCGGCGGCCAATCGGCGCAGGCGGGCGGGAGTTCGGTGTGTGCGGATCAGCTCGCTGTGTCCGGTCACCTCCGCACCGCGAAGGTGCGGGCGGGCCGCGGGCCCGGCGGGTGCAGCGGGGCCCTCCCGGTCCTGCCCTCCCGCCCTCGGGCTCGGAGAGCAACGGGGCACCGGCCTCTGGGGCTGTTCTCCCCCACAGGGTTGGGGCCCTGTGCCACCTGTTGGACATGGGCTGACGGAGCCCCGCGGTGTCGGAGCAGGCCTGGCTCTGCCCTGTGGGTGGGGGGGGGGGGGGCTGCCGTGGGGGCAGCAATGCTCCGCAGGGCTGAGCGAAACGGGGAGGCTGTGCCTGAGCTGTCTCCCTGTGAACGGGGAGGAGGCGGGCTCCAGCTGGCAGCCCCGTGCCCGTTGGGCTGGAGCCTCAGAGCGGGGCAGGGCTGGGCAGGGGGCCGGAAGCAATCCCGTCATACCCCATAAGCTTCTCTCCTGGCGTGGGGCTGTCCTGCCGCGGGGGCTGGGATCAGGGCGCTGCTGCAGTGGGACCAGCCGTGGGGTACATCCGCCCCAGCAACCACTCTCCCCACAGATGGCCCAGAGGCTGGCGCTCCAGCGGCTGCTGGCGCTCCCCACGCGGGGGCCCCTGGCATCCCACGGCAGGGCCTTTGGCACCTCAGCCGGCCGCAGGAGCACTTTCAACGTGCAGGATGGCAGCGACTTCCAGGACCGGGTGGTGAACAGCCCCAAGCCCGTTGTGGTGGACTTCCATGCACAGTAAGTTCCACTCGTGGCTCTTGCACCCCTCTCCTCCACCACCCGTGCAGGTGTGTTCCTGTGACTTTCCTGATGTGGTGGCACTCCAGGCTCACCATGGAAGAGCATGCCTGAGGGCTTCCCAAGCTGTGGAGTCCAGTGTTGAAAGATGCTTCTGCTCGTCAGGCTCAATCCATGAAGATTCCCCTCACAGCTACAGCCTGCAGCAGTGTCAAACAGGAGTGCCAGGAAGGCATTCCCCAGGGTGGTACAGCTGCACCTTCCAGGTGCTCAGGTGTCACCCCAGCCCCAGTGTTGCATCATCCTACAAAAGATGCCTCAGGAAAAAGCTGTGATATCTGCCCTATTTGGCTTCAGGGATGCAACGTACTCAGAGAGCTCTGCACTTGCTATGCCTCACCATTGTTATGGTGTATCATTCCATGTTTCTTAAAGCTGCATGGTTTTGAGGCTCTTTATAGCAAATGTTTTTATGTGTTAATAACAGCCATGTGACACCAATGACAGCATTTGTCATCAATAAAAATGCTGTGATCCACCTGCCAGTAAAAATATTCCTAGATGGTATCTGCTCTATTAACAATTATCTTAACTGATTAAGATAATTAACAATATTAACTGATTATCTTTGAGTTTTTCACGTATTTTCATAGTCCTCCAGTCCGCCTCACTGTTACGTGAGCCTGTTACAGCTGATTTGGTGCAAAGAGAACACAAAACAGCCAAAAAACTTCTGCTCTAAATAAACCAACAGAAAACCACAGTGAGCAC
Organism: Agelaius tricolor; assembly: GCF_023055355.1. Classification (NCBI taxonomy): domain Eukaryota; kingdom Metazoa; phylum Chordata; class Aves; order Passeriformes; family Icteridae; genus Agelaius; species Agelaius tricolor. The sequence goes on along the minus strand of NW_027269263.1, from coordinate 18,899,730 downwards.
CAGCTGGGATCATCCAGGGAGGAGAGGACAATTAATTGAAGCCTGAAGCTGGATGCAGAGCTTCCTTAACCTTTGACAGCTCCTTTGTGAGAGAAGTGTTTTTCTAAGCCTTGGTTCAGGAATTGTATTTCCAGGCTGGCTCTTGAGTGGAACAGCAGTGGTGGTAAAGGCACTGGTGTTCCAGCATGCCTTCCATGGCTGCACCTGCCTCTCCTAATGTGCCCTCTCTTTTCCTGCTCCATCAGGTGGTGTGGTCCCTGCAAGATCCTCGGCCCCAGGTTAGAGAAGCTGGTGGCCAAGCAGGAGGGGAAGGTGCTGATGGCCAAGGTGGACATTGATGATCACACAGACCTCGCCATCGAGTACGAGGTAGGAGGTGGAAGAGCACGGACTTTGTTTGGCTGGCAGTGCAGAGGTGCCTCCCTATGGAGAACTGTGCCTGCACAGCAGCAGCACTGGAGGGGAGGGGAAGCCCAGAGCCTAGAGGTTCCTGATCCATTGGGTCACTTGTCAGTAGGTGGATTTTGCTGCTTGGCTCTGCTCCAGCTCTGCTTGTTGTGCCCAGCATCCCCACCTCTGATTCTGCAGGGAGGGCTCTCTAGGCCTTGCATGTGTCTGTGAGTGTAAACACTTCCCTGGCCTCGAGGAGCCTGGAGTACACATGGCATTTTGCTGCCAGCTGGAGTGCTCAGGTGCAGGGCAAGATCGTGAAGTTACAAACCCTACTCTGCCGTGCTACTGAACATGGTTCTTTATGCAGCCAGCCTGTCCTCTCTTTCCCTTCCTTGTTCAGGATCTCGAGCTGGGTCATAAAGTCCCCATCCTTAAGCTGCAGCACAAGGAGACACAGTGAGTTTTGTCTGGACAGGTAGAAGCCAGGTCAGAAAAAATAACAGGAGCACATGTCCCGCTCTTGAAAGGGGAGGACCTTGGTGCTTACACTAGTGTGTGACGTTACTGCTGGGTGTGTTTCCTGTGCTGCCTTTCTCCCAGGAAGAAACAGAATGACTGGAGAAGGCCATGGCTTTAGTTTACATGATTCATTTATTTGTCCCCTCTGACAGTAGTTAGGTAGTTTAAGAAATACAAAAGCCCCTCTGAGGGCCGTGCTTGCCTCTGTTGTCTCTCCTTGCAAACAACCACTCTGCCCATGGAGTTTGGGCATCCTGCTGTTATGTTTTACAGGGGAAAAACATGCCTCATTTTCACTTGGGTATCATGCAGATGGATCTGCTCCCCCTCTGCAGATGAAGTCCTGCTCCCAGGGTGACAACTAGCACAGCAAGCTCCTCAAGCTGCCCTGAAAAGTGTGAACAATCTCCTGAGCAAGCTGTCAATTTATTGAGCCTGGAGAAGATGCCATTCCTGCACCCTGCTGAGCCAGAAGGAGACGGAAGTGGGAGCAGCTTGTTCGCTCCCACTCTTTCCCCAGGGAGACCTTTCTGCCTGTGCTGTGGTGGAGTGCCCACACAGCTGGTGGCCACAGTCATGATTTGCAGTTCCCACAAGCTCAGCATGAGAGCCTCCGGTGCTCTCCAGGGTGGAGGCGTGCTGGCAGATACACCCCAGGCCAAGGAAGATGGCTGCTGGCTCCTGAGTAGGGCTGGCTGCTGCAAGCCCAAAACACTGCATAGCTCAGAGGGTGCTGGTGAGAAGTTGAAGAGGATGAGGTGTTTTTAGTGATGATCTGGAAGTGTGTAAATCCTAATAGATGCAGGGAAAGCTCTGGTAGCAACCATGCTAAGGAGAAGAGAATAGAGATTATTAGCTCAACTCATGTGTTGTTCCAAACCTTCCAGTAGATAGAATGAGCTGAGATTACAAGAGGATAATCTCAAGTGAGTGGAAAACGACAAGCAGGGTGTGTGCATGCAGAGAAAGGTCGATGAAAAGAGGCTGAAAGTCCCAAGTTGTGTAGCTTTGATAATGTGCTGGATGTCCTCTCCCCACGGGTGCTGAGGGAGCACTGCCTGCTGTGTGTGTTTGTGTGCAGGTAGGACTGAGGCTGCAGGAAAGGGTCAGTTTCTAGCAGTTCATTCAGGAATCTTATTTACAAACATGGTGAAGTTTTTGTTTTGCAAGAAGCCCTCCTCCACTTTTGGAGTGATGCATGTGTGTCTTGTCTTGGCCATTATCCCCATGGCTAAAACACTGTCCTTAGACTGTCTGCACATACCATAGCTGCAAACAGGTAGGGGGATGGGAGAATTTTGTGCTCAGATCTTCAAAGTTTGGAGCATCCTTTCCGAGGCAGAAGTTTTGTTCATGGTGCTGAGCATGTGCTTGGTTTTGCTTCATTTTCTGGGAAGTTACCATGTAAGGAGAAATGTAAGGGCTGATGAGAAGGCACCAAGTTGAGATCAAAGAGGGACCAGAGTGTTTGTGAGAGATCAGGAAAACCACAGGTGGTGTTTAGAGGGAATCAGAAAACATTTGTTTTAAAGTCATTCTTTAGGGAATCAGATGTCTGCACGATGAGGAAGTCTTTGTTTGGGGGTTTTTAGTGTCCATGCCACCCCCACAACTCCTTCACTAGCTGCCAGGAAGTCTCACTCCATCCGTGTTTATTCCCTTGCCCACGCACACATGCACCCCCAGCTTGCTGCCTGCTTGCACAATGTCCTCTTCAGCAGCCTCCTTGGTGCAGAGGGAGGCAGTGGGAGGGGGAGGCCCCCTGGAAGAGCTGAGGAATGCTGGCACATTCCTTTATACAAGCCCTTGGCTCTTAGCCATCCCAGCTTAGCACAAAGCACGGATGCATTTCCTGCAACTAGGAATGTCCCCTGTGCCCTTCCCTGTCCGGTTATGCCCAGCACAAAAGTGTTTTCTCTGGGGACTCCCTGTTTTATCAAATACCTTTCATCTCTGGTTGTGGCCTTTCTCCACTGCTCCAGCCAGATCCTGACCTCTCGCCCCAAGAGCAGAAAGGGAGAAGAAATACTTTTGTTTATCTGCAGTCTCTTAAAATTCTTTAGATTCATCTCTTGCCTTAGCCCGTTGCCTCTGTGTGTGGTGACCAGGAAAGGGCAGCCCCTTCTGTGGCCACTGTGGGTGGGCAGCTCAGGAGAGCCACTGGGTACAGAGGTGGTCATTCATCAGTGGAGCTCCATCCTGTTACCTCCTCACTCAGAGGCCTGGGTGAAATACTTCCCCATGCTCTGTTGTTTGGCATCTGAGCTTGTATAAAAGTTTCAGATGGGAGAGAATTCCCTTGGTATGGGTGTTGCCAGGAATAACCTGGATGGGCATGTTTGTTTGTTTATCTGTGGTCAACACTAATCAAAAGCAGACTGATTTTTTTCTATAGAAATGCTCTTCAGGGAGGAGTAAAGTTTGTTTAGGTTCAGTGCAGATGGGACCCAAAAAAAGAAAAAGTGCCCTCAACTTTGCATTCTAGAAATTCCCATGATATTTGCTTCTCAACCAGCAAAACAAAGTACATGCTCCATTAATAGGCTGCCCTTACTGCAGCTGGCAGGAAGGAAGCTGACAAAAACATCATGTTTTCTGAGCAGAGGAAAGTTGCTCTGTGCCCCCACTTCTCATCTGGCTCTGCAGCACCAGCCCCAGACCTTCCACTCTTTCTTTGGATTTGCTCACCTGCACAGAGGGAGAGAGACAGAGGAATCAAGGCCATGTGAAACTCGTGGGTGCGCTGGTCAGCCTGTAGGGCCTGGCAACGTGGTGTTGGCTGCTTCTCAGGAGAGCTTCTAAGAGTTGCCTGTTCCTCACCCCAGCCCTAACAGGAGCCAGCTCTTGTTTTTTTGGATAGGACTGGAGCAACTCTGCTCGATATTAACCCACTGTGCAAACCAGAGGGAGGCTCATTGGAGGTTTGCCTTCTCAGGGACGGAGCAGCTGAGTGCAGTGCATCTTTTCTCTCTCCCAAAATCACAAGGGAACGTATTGGCACCGTCGGCAGTGCTGGGGCCCAAGCCCTCTGGATCTGCTCCCTGCAGTCACTAGGAGGAGCTGAAGATTGTGCATTGAGCAGCCCCGACGCTCCCATCCCTTCAGATGAGACTGCACAAACCCTGAAGGACACTGTGGGGAGCCACGCTGGACTGCCCGGCTGGGACCGGGTGGGAAGGGAAGACAAAATGTCCCTTTCATCTCAGGCTCCCACTGGGAGAAAAGCCAGCCCTCTGATGGGTTTCCAGAGGGATTTACAGATCTTTGTTGGCAGCAGGGCTGGCAGTGCACACGGGAAGGCCCTGCAGGCTGGAGAAGAGTCAGCGAGCAAGATAAGGACCGGATGTGTTTTGGGGGGAAAACTTTGCAGAGATAAGCTGTGGGGTCAGAAATGTGATCAGATCTTCCATTGCTGTAGCTCTCCAAGCTCTGGTTGTTCCTTCTTTCAGTCATGTCCCTGGGGTTTCTGCTGTCACCAGTCAACCAGCAAGTCCGTGGGGAATGTTGTCATTTCCAACACTGTTCTCTTGGATAATTCCCAGCAAACTTTGTTCTGAGCTAAAAAAGCAGCGCCCAGAGCAGCACAGCTGCCTGCTAGCTCTGGTCAGAGGGACTTTTTCACTTCTTACCTAATCATCAGGGATCTGCACTGAATGACCACTGGTTTGTGACCAGTTAAATAACTGAAAACAGAACTGGGGAAAGGAAGAAGGCTTGGAGGGGATTGTCATTGCCATAAAATGAGCAGGAAATCTGCCTGTGCAATGGTGGGGCGGGTTAGGGTTAGAGCTGCAGTCCTGTCTGGAGAAGAACACGGGTCCAGTCTGATGCTGCCCTGGCCATAAAATGTCCAAAGGTCATTATGTCTGAGATGTGTCCTAGGTGTGTTCGTTTATGAGAGGACAAAAGGGAAGGAGGAGAAGAAGCTTTTGTACTGAAGACGGTTTTTGTATTAGTTGTGGTTTTGTCTTTAAACATTTGGGTCTTATTTAAACTCAAAAAGCAGCTCAGCCTTATCTCCAGTAGAGTGGTGTAAGTCAGCGCAGAGAGGGGGAACACGGAGCTCAGCTGGCCTGTTTTGCAAGTGGACATCTTACCCTAGAGCAGTGCATGCTCAGCTCCCTTGTAGCCACTTCCTTAGACTTCATTGGGAGACCAGGTGCAGGTGGCTTCCTGCAGGCTTTGCTCACCTGTCTCCCTGTTTCTCTTGCCCCAGGTGTCAGCAGTGCCAACTGTGCTGGCCATGAAGAACGGAGACGTTGTGGATAAATTTGTGGGCATAAAGGACGAGGATCAGCTGGAGGCATTCCTCAAGAAACTCATTGGAGCCTGAAGTAAAAGGGTGGCTGTACCTCTGCCTCTGGACACATCCATGTTGTGCATTCCTTGCCTGGGAGAGCTGTGGGCAGGTCAATTGCCTGCCCTGTACAACCTGGGGGTTTCTTCTGTTTTGGTGTTTTTAGGAGATGGAAAATGTTGTAACCCTTCCCTCCTTCTCCCCCTTCTCATGAGCAGCAGTAGTTGCAAAGGGCTCTGAGGAGCAGGGCTGCTTATTCTCAAAACGGGGAATGTGGCTGGAATTAGGAGCCTGTGTTTATCAGCCAAGAGCTGACGTGCAGAGCTGCTGCTGAGTTAAGAGGAGGAATGTTTTTGTCTTTGCCTCACATCTGATAGCCCAGAGCAGAGGGCAGCTGCTCCCTGCAAGATGATGGTACATACCTGCCCTGGGTGGGTTCGTTTAAAGCTGAGAATGCCTCTGCCTTGTCTGTGAAACCTGTCTCTTTCTTCGTCTGTCCTTGTGTTGATGGGACAGGTACAACTCCTCCCCAAATCCATGGGCTCCCATCATAATTTAATAAGAGAAAATAGGGAGAAGTATTTTATAGATCTCCTTTTGTATGTTTGCAGCAGTAGAGAACTTTTATCAGTCACTGCTGTCTAGCCAGGAGATTCTCACAAATCTGTCTGTCCAGAGAGGTGAGTATCAGCAGCACAGTTTCTAATGATGAGTTGGGAAAGTGCAGGTTATGACTTGATCCCTACTAAAAGGTAATGTGCTGAAAACAAAATAGGGTATTCCTTCCATGGGGCTTTCAGTGCTGCCTGTAGGACCCCCTTTGTGTGCTGCTGGATCCAGGGGGCCATAGGGAGGACTCACCTCTCATGCACAGATGAACAGCTGCTCACTGCACACAGGGAACCTGAGCTGTGCTCCCTCCCCCTGTGCTTTTCTCACCCCTCCCCTGTCTGTGGAGCCTGAGAGCCTCCCTCTCCCTGTTGTGAATAATTAAATGTGGCCACACGGGTGAGCCCTGCCAGAAGGCAGCCTTTTGACTTCAATTGCCCTGACCTTTGGACTAAGGGTACCAGTTGTGGGCTTCTATCTGAGCAGCCTTCAGCCCTTCTAACCTCCTCCTCCTCCTCACATACACCTGTTTCCTGTCAACCTGGCTTCTGAGTGCTCCCAGCCTCCTCCTGAGCTTGCAGGCAGAGCACAGCACCAGCACTGATGATTACTGTACTGTTTAATTCCAGCTTGCTTATCTAAGCTGCATGAGAACATTGTAAATGCTTAATAACTATGTACAAGCTGCCTTTTTTTTTTTTTTTTTTTTTTTTTTGCCACAGCTTCTGTTTCCTTCAGTCAGTCTTAAATCTGCTTTGGCATTGCTCCATTTTACCTCTGTGGTATATGAGCAGCCAGGTAATTTTTTTTCTGCACCTCTGCAGTAACAATTTATGACTTTTGAAGGAACCAGGGGAGTGGTGATCCAAGTCCTGCTGTAACTGCAGTGCAGCTGGCTGGCATCACTGCTCCCACCTGCTTCTGTTCCCCTGGAGCCAGGGCCACAGCACAAGGTGGTACTGGTCTCTTGAGGTGGGTGCCTCCCAGTGGGGCTGGGCTGACCTCACCGCTGGCACACTACTAGAGGTGATGTCACTTGAATGTAATCTGGTAAAGAACTGTTGGTCAGTTACAATCAATAAAAACTGGCATTTCATTTTATTCCAGAGATCACAGAGGCTGTGCTGCTCCTGACCTCCTCTGGTTTCAGGCTGGGCAATTTCCCCTGCAGTTTCAGTGTTCCTGCTCAGTAAACACTTCTAGTAAAGACTCTCCATTTTCCTGCACAAGCAGGAAAAGTAGGGGAACAGCGTCACATACCCAACAATAATCAACTTTCTTGCCTTACCATGCTACAGAACAGGAAAAAACACAGTGACTTTGCATTGTGTAATTAAGGGGCAGTATAAAATAGTTATTTTATTGCTTCCTTCTAAGGAAAAGCAGAGCTAAAGTGTCACTCAGCTGTTAAAGTGCCAGCACATTTTAGGGTGCATTATGGGGAAGACAGAACTGTTTCTTTGAGATAAATGCTGAAGACCCATGTACTTGATGCCTTGTGGGAATCCTTCAGAACAGTGTAAGAGGTGGACAGTAGGAGGAAGGGTTTGGGGACAGCTCGAGATTCCTCAAGTAGCCTGCAAGGTTTCTACCACAAGACAGGACTCAGAGCAGAAGGATATTTTCTTTGCCAGGTTTTTAATTCAGCTCCCTGTTTGCCAACTGCTGGAGAAGGCTTCAGGGATTCCCACAGCGGTGTTAATAACAGGAGGTACAAGCAGGACGCAGTGCCAGCAGTGTATTTATGTAGTGGTTAAAGAGGGGCTGCACAGCAATTTTCATGGCACCTGAATGTGATGTTGGCCTTTCCCGATTGAAGGGAGCTGAAGCAATGAGTAATTCCTCAGCAGTCCATGTCAGCTGGGAGAATGTTCTCCAGTGAGGATGAAGTTTGTTTTCCCTTTTGGAGTTAAGCACTTTGAATCCTCCTCTGATCTGTCAAGCATTTGCTCTCTCCTACCCAAGCCTGTCTATTTAACAGCAGCTTTCTCAGCTCTTAATGTTCCTCGTTTCTATTTTAAGAGTACATGGCAATAAGTGCCTTCCCAAGGGGAGCAACACTCAGCTAAGCCCACGTCTCTTCCCCATGCATGTTTTGAACCCAATGCCAAGGGTCAGGCACAGTGCCTCTGTCCTCACAGCCTTGTCCAAGGCGCCTGATTCCAGGCAAGTAGAGGTTTTCCATTCATTTCTCTTGGCTTTACACTTTGTATCAAGCCCTAACACAGCTGCTCCTTTCCCCAAGATGTTTGTGCCTGCCTGCTGAACTCCGAGTTCATCTCCAGCTGCTCTGGCTCATAGTGAATATCTGCAAGGAGGGAGGGAGAGCTTTGCCGTCTTCTCTACTAGAGGTGCTATGCCAAGACCAGCTTCAAGGGCTGGTAGAAGATGGAAAACTCAGGTTGCTTGGCCTGCAGCACACAGTGGGCTGTGTATATGTGGTCCTCTGAAGGGGATAGTGTGGGCCAGTTTGTTTCCAGTGAGGTCTGACCTTGGCAGCCTGGCCAGTAAATCCCTTGCTTTATCAACAAATAAGATCCCTCCTGTGCAAAGAGGAAAACAAAGACCAGCTCCATGTCAACAGGGAAATGGCCCCCACTGACACTGCCTTAGGCAGGGCCTTTCACCAGCCCAGCCAGGCTGTTGGCCCGAACAGTTTGTTAAGCACTCTGAGCTTCCCCTCACACACCTCATTTTTCTCATCCAAGTAATCACAGGATTCAGACAGAATCAGCAGTTAAATTCTCCAGCCCTGCAAGGCTGTTTGCAGCAATGTTAAGCTCTTGTGTTGTTCAAAACTACTGCTTAAATGGTGGCAGGTGTTTGCTGTGACTTTCCTGCGAGTTAAAGAATAACAGCAGCTGCAATACTCTAGTCAATAAAAAGATAAGATAAAGCTACCATAGGCTTGATTTCCAAGCCAAAACCAGACTAGAAGACTAGATCACCTGTTACACAGTCTCTTGTCCTCCTTACCTGCCCCTGCAACACACCCAGGCTCAAGCTGTGGTTTAACCCCAGCTGACAACTAAGTACCAGGCAGCTGCTTACTCACACCTCTCCTGGTGGGTTGGGGAGAAGAATCAGGGGGAAAAAAGGCAAAATCAAAAGTTGAGACAGGAACAGTTTAATAATTTGAATAAAGCAAAATGTATGAATAACATAAAAATACTTGTAATGAAAAGGGAAACTACAAAAAGAAAGAAAACACGAGAGAAAGGAGTGATGCACAATATAATTTCTCACCATTTGGCTGATTGATGCCCAGCCTGTTCAGTGACTGGCTGGGCATCACAGCCTAAGCAGTGACTGGCTCCTTCCAGATAACTCCACCAGTTTATATACTGGGGATGATGTCCTATGACATGGAATATCCCTTTGGCCAGTTTGGATCAGCTCTATTGGCCATGCTTCTTCTCAGCTTCTTGTGTAGCTCCTCACTGGCAGAGCACAGGGAACTGAAAAGTCCTTGCTTTAAAGTAAGCTCTGCTTAGAAAGAAGTAGAGTATTGGTATGTTATCAGTATTATTCTCATACTAAATCCAACACACAGCACTGCACTGGCTGCTAGAAAGAAAATTCACTCTGTCCCAGTCTAAATCAGGACACTGTCCATCACCACGTAGGGGTGGTGTTCTGCCATGTCCTCTTTTCAAGGATGTAGGGTACCTGTGTGAGCTTTGTGGTTTCTCTGCCTCAGCATCTCTGTAACTTCAGCAACACTTTTCCCCTTAAAACCTTTTGTAGGCAAAAACCAAAGACTGCAACTCTCAGGAAAGTGGTAGCCCCAGGCTAGATGCAGTCTGGAAGCAGAGGCTGTCCTGAGCGTGCCTGGTTGCTTTCTCTCTCTGTGCATTCTACCAGCCAGGGGAGGATGGAGGCAGGAGCAGCAGGGGAAACCCTGAATTTCTTAGACCAGAGGAGTCAAATGGGTGAAAACAAGAGGCCTACAGGGATAGACTGAAAATGGGTCTGCCCACATCCCAGTGGGAATGGAGAGAGGAGAAACCCTGTGGCTGCCTTCCTGGTGGCAAAGGGTCCCTTGCCCAAGGGTGGGAAGTGAGACAGGGAAACAGCCTACAAGGAGAGGCCAGAGGAGGACATTGGAACTGCTCGTGTCCTGACGGTGGAGGACAGCTGGAAGCTGCAGGCAACAGGGCAGCATCCAACTTCCACCTCACATTGACTTCCTAGGTTCTCATGATCCAAAAGTTACAATAAAAATGCACTAAAATGGATGGGTTCTCTCCATGGCCTGCAGGAAATAAGGTCCCTACAGGTGTATATGTATATATATACATGTTTATCTACTCCCATACTCTGGTTCTCTGTTGTGAAGAGTGCCAGGAGTTTCTGTGACTCACAGATGTCCCCAGCAGCTGCAGCTGTTGACAGAAAAGGACAGGGGCCAGCCTGCTCCCACCCAAGGCAAGGCTGAGCTCCCTGTACCTTTCTGAGCCTCTCCGCACTTCTCTTCGCTCTGCTGCTAAAGCACCCTGGCTCCATTTCTCTTACGAGTGGACAAGTGGTTGAGCAATTTCCTGAAAAACAGGAAATTTTTGCAGTGAGAGTCCTCAGAAACACTGACTTCAAGTCATCCAGGGGGTACAACATGCATCAGAGATTTCGGTGTTTTCCAGAGATGGTGACCTCTGGTCACCCGCATGGCTGCAGCTCCTCCATGGCAGCCCCACACAGCTGTCAGTGAGAGGGTGGTTGTCCCGGCAGGCTCTGCACAGGGAGCTTCATGGCCTTGGGAAGGAGAGGAGCTGCATGCCCCGGGGTTCCTGTCTTGCTCCATCGTGAGGCAATAACGCTTCTCCGCAGGCAGCGCCGGTAGCCGCGGGCGCTGGGACTGCAAGGGCTCCTTTCCCTGCAGGTGGCTTTACCCGCGGGACCATGGCACAGGCAGCAGCAGGTAACAAACCCAGCTCTGGCTCTGGCTGTCACAGCAGACAGGATGGAGAAGGAGTGATGCAAGCTCCAGCATGCCCGCTGGTATTTATATAACATCGTTTTGCTTTAATCCAGCTCTTTAAGTAAACTGTCAAAGCCCTTTCTGTTCACTTGTTCATTAGGAACCTTTTTCTTTCTTTTTTTTTTGACTGCAAGTTTCATCTTTCAAAGCTTGGCTAGTTTTGAGTGATGCCGAAAAACCTCATTTACAGTGGCTTTTTGTTCTGGGCTGGTATTGTTCAGGCAGAAGTGGTTGTTTTCTTTTTGTCCTGGCATAGCTCAGAAGTGACTGCATAGTCTGAGCTCAAACTTTCTAAAAATACTTACCCGTGAGGAGAGATCCAGCATGGCACTGTTCAGACCCAGAGATTAACGCCTTGGAAAGGTGCAGTGGTCTGAAAAGGAAGCCAGTGGCAGTCTCCTGCCAACTCTGGTCACCGTCAGCCCTGGAGCTTCAACACGTGGCAGGCAGAGAGGATCTGCAGAGGGCTGTGGATCTCTGAGGCACCAGGGAAATCCACCCACTGCCTGCAGAACCAGCCCAAGGGAAATACTTTCTGAGGAGAGGCTATAGGGTGACTCAGAAGCCATAAAGAGAAGCACTTCTTGCTGTTTGGAGAAGCAAGGCTGAACAGTGAGCCTGCTCTGCACCAGAGGTTGGTCTTCATAATCACATCCTCCTGTTGGAGCGTGAGATGGCTCTGGGGGAAGGGAGGATGACAAGCACTGAGCAGAACAGAGATCAGACATGACAAATTGCAGGAAAGCATGTGGGAGCTCCTTTTTGTCCTACCACTGGCTGATTGCAGGAAGCTTCCCAGGTGACAGCTTTAGCAGCTGCTGGGACAGGAGACCTTATTGTTCAGCACTTGTGTTTACGGCTATGCCAGTTTTTGGCAGGAAGCTACAAGAAAAAAACCCCACATTCTTCCTTCTTGCTTGCCAGGTCTGTTCTCAAGGGGCTGATCCTTCAGCCTAAGCTATTTCATCTCGCTACCTGAGGAGATCCAGCTTCCCCTTCCCAGCCAGGCAGGTCCCATGGGCTTCATCCTAAAATCCTGGCAAGAGCATGGAAACTTTTCACAGAGCTCAGGAAAGACTAAAAGTTGTTGCTATCACACCTACTACTGCATTTCTCACACTAAACTGTGCGGTTGCCCAGCACTCCAACCCCCTTGTACCTGTCTGAACCCTGTTTAGTTCTCGTTCCCCTTTCCCTGACCTTGGGATCAAGTTCTGTTCTCAGTTTTTTGGCAACTCTCAGGAGGAAGCATGTTTGGGGTTTTCTTAATCTGTCTGGCATCGCACACGAAGGCAGAAGCTGGCAGCATCCTTGAGATGAAAGGATGCAGGAACGCGAGGGACCCAACACTGCTGGTCTCATTGGAGCCTCCAGCACAGAAACTGGCACCATGTGGCCATGTCTGCAAGCAAACTCCTTAGGCTGCTGTCATCTCCCTGTTCTGCTGCTCCCCCACAATGCTGTGCCTCCCTGTGACATTGTGTCCAGCCTGTGGTGGCCAGCAGCACATGACTGACCCAAGGGCACTGTTCCCAGCTTCGTTTCTCCAGCTTGCAGCTGGGGTCATGATGGCTAAGTTCTGCCACTGTTACATCCCAAGCCCCGTTTCCCTGCCTCCTTTTTCCTTCCCTCCCTGGGGTTTTATACTGAGGCCAGGAATGATGGTCACGTCCCCTCCAAGGAATCAACAGGCTGTGGCATTTCCGTTGAGGGCGGAATCTGAGGCTGCTGGCAGCAAATCCCTCTGCCATGGAGCTGATGAGGCAAGGAGGCTGGTGTGTCACCGGCTCTGCTAAGGGGTGTCAGCCGGGGTTTTCCAAGGACCAGATGCACCCACTGTGTAATCTCACCTGGAGAGTGCCTGGCTGCAGTTCAGCCCTGCCACGTTTGCCTGTGCCTGTAATGTCCCAGGGTTTTGCAAGAGCGCCGGCAGCCCGCAGTGGGGGAGCTGCAGGGAAGGCACGGCGTTCGGGTGATTCAGTCGAGGAGCCTCTGTCCCAGCTGAGTCAGGCCTTATTCCAGCATCTCCCTGTCCTGCTGCAGGGGGTTATGTCTGCAGATTGCAGGAGCCTCACAAGCTGGGTCTCCCCAGCACTCCTGCCCCTTCCCCCCCCAGCCCAGCATCCCGGCCAAAGCTAGCTCTGGCTGTGGCCGCTTCCTCTTTGCGGGACTGCTGTGCACAAACAGCTGCATCGTGTCAGCCCGGCGGGCTGCACTGCCCTGATAAATGACCCAGTTCCTGAGAGCAGGGATGGAGCTGCCAATGTACAGCTCCCTACGCTGAGGGGAGAGCAGCAGATAGCCCAGCCATGCTTCAGGAACCTCACTGTCCTCATCTCATCTGTCTCCCACCAATATTGTGTCTCCCGGTGTCTTCTCCTGCCACACACACAGCAGCACAGGTAGTACCCAGGGTGTCTACACCCATAAACCCTGCTTTGCAGAGCGGTGAATGGCAGCACCATTGGCACTTTGGAAAGCCATGGCCTTTGCCTTGGAAAGAGTCTGCAGAGGCTGAGTACCTCATAAATGATGGTGTCCTCATAAAGAGGGAGGAGGAGCAGCCTCCAGCCATCACCCACGGGCACCTATCAGCAGCCCAGGAGCTTGGGCTGGGGACACCAGAAGATAAAATGCTGCCCTACAGGGTGTTCTCTTGCCCCATTTCTGCACCAGCCTGTGCTGACTGTCCTTTCTCACATCAGGGCAGGGGGATGGGACAGGAAGGCCCTCATTATCCAGGGCTTGCTAATTAGACGGGAATGTTATCTCCAACCCAGATGTCAGCTCTGACCTCCCTCTAACCTTCTTCTAGAAATCAAAACAGACACAACTCTGTTTGTTTTAAAATAAGAAAAATAAGCCTTTGGGGTGAAGCAGGAAAACATGGCCTTGGGGGTACGTCTGGGGAGGGAGGAGGGCACAGAACCAGATAAGCCTTGGTGAGGTTCTCTAGGCTGCCAAGCTGGGCAGGACTGTCCACCCTGGCCTGGGCAGAGCACAAGGTCCCATGGTTCATGGTGGCTGTGCACGTATTTTGGGCCTTCTAACATGTGGTGATGTGGTGCAGACACAGCTTCTTGTCCCAACACATCCCAGGGCATCCCAGCTGGATTCTGTAGATCCAGATGTGGAGCTGACAGGGAAGATCAGCTGAGCTTGTATTTCACCTCTCTGCCTTGATTTTTGGTATTTACAAAAGGGTCTCAAAAGGAGATGTTGATCCCTGAAATAAATTTTGCCTTTCAAATCTGACCTGAATATCTTTTCCTCATGCCACCTAAGCAGTCCTTAAATTATTTCAGAATAAAAGGAGCTGGGTGACATAAACAGCTGGTGATTATTACCCTTGACTTATAGTAAAACCTTGTTTTATTGCATTTCTGTAATAATTTTCTATAGCTGGGGAACAAACTTTGCCTGGCTCTGATCTGGGTCAGACCTTTGAGAACCTCACCCTCTGTTAACCTAGATTTACATCTCCATTCCACATAGCAAACTACATTGCTTCCTTTCCTCTTCTGTGTAAGACTACAGCTCCAGCCTGGAGATTAACACCAAGGAGTTCTTTACCCAACACCCCTTTTCCTTCTGTGTCAGGCATCCAAGCACCCACAGCTGCAGCACCAAAGCTCCTTATGACAGAGGCTTGATGTAGTTCTTGCAGTAAAATGAGGAGTGGATGTGGCCAGCTAAAAACCAGCACCTCAGGGCTTTCTTCTGCTGCTGCTGCTGCTGCCTTTCTAGCTTGGGGCAGTCACTGGCCCAGCCTTAGCTCTACCCTGCCCCGTCCACCAACACCACAGTACCAAGACTTACGAAGACACCAGAGGGATTGCTCATTTAGCCACAATCCCAGTACTGTGATTGTGGCAATGCTGATTCACAGTTACACAACATTTTGCCTACCATATCCCCAAGACAGCAAGCAGATAAAAGTTTTGAGGTGTCCCTTTTTCACTTGCCTCCTTCAAAAACACCTGTTGGCCCCCTCAGTTATGGGTGGTTTTTCTAATGCTTTGAAGGCTGTGCCTCATGCTCATGACATCACAGCAGTGGTGTGTTGCCCTCTGGCAACATCAGCAGAGCAGAAAATGATTTCTGTTGTCTTCCAGACATGGCTACTGACTGGTACACCCTGTCTCCCTGAGCTTCAGGGTTACTGAAGCAGAGTAATAGCTGAGAAATGAGTAATCAAGAAGCTACCTGACCAGATTTAAACCTGACTGTAAACATCTTCTCCAACAATAATGGGAAGGAGGATCTGTGCCTGCTAAGGTGCAGAGCTGCTGCAGGAGGACCGTGCACAGACATCCCTGGGACTCAGTGTGGATGACATTCACACAGCACACCTGCAGGAAAGCTCTGCTTACAAAAACCACCACAGCTCTAGGGCCTTGAGTGAATTTGCACCCATTTTTATGACCTAAACTCCCGAGTCAATATTTACCAAGAGGCGGATGCACAGCTGCCCTGTGATGCTGTGTACACACACGGACGAATGCTGGTGCTGTGCAGGCACACCCCAACACTCACACTCAAAGACTCGAGCTTCTACAAGCAGGCAGAGACACCTGCCCTCCCTCCTCAGGCTGCTTCAGGATGGTCCTTCACATTTGCAAGAGGGACACTAACACTGGAGCAGCTCCAGGGCAGAAGTATGAAGCTGCCCAAGGGAGCTGGACCATCTGACTCACGGACAGGGTCTGAGGGAGCTGGGTTGGTTGGCAAAGGGACAAGAAAGCTCACAAGGGGGACTGTCTAACCACTGACTTCTACTACCCAAGTGGGGGTTATGTGGAAGGTAAAGCCACATTGCCAAATGTGCTCAGTGGAAGGACAAGAGGGAAAAGATGGTGGATTTGCAATCCTCTGAGTTTTTCAAATCCCAGTTGGATATGGCCCTAAGCACCCTGATCTAACTTTAAGGCTGGTCCTGCTCCAAGCAGATGGTTGACCTGGAGATCTCCAAAATTACCTCTTATGTTAAATGATGCTGTGATTTTGGTAATGGGACATATTTGATAGTAGGCATTCTTTAATTCAGATACTGATTGCAACCACTTGCCTGTGGGATGCCATAAGAACACCTCTGACCAGCCACACAACTGAATTCAATTAATTCACAATATCCCTGAAAAAGAGGCTTTCTGGCCTCTACTCAGCTTCAATTCCCTCATAGTTTCTGAGCAGCTTGTGGGTCTGGCTGCTCATGACTGTGCATTTTCAGCACCTCTGTAGCAGGCATGTAGTCAAATGTACCAAGAAAATTATCAAACTGGAAACATCTGTCTTTCTTTTGATTCAGGGTTATTTCCAGCTGAATCAGCTGGCTGTCATCCGAGACTGGCAGTGGGAGTGTGAAGATCAGAGGAGGGAGGGGAATAACCATCCTTCAGAGACTGCTCAGACTTGGGTTGGCTTTACACAGTCATCAAACCCCAACCCTGACCCTTGAGAGGCTGAGGAGAACATGATGTTTCACCTTTGCAGGTTAACGTAACCCATGTTGCTCATCCCAGGGCAAAGTGTGCACAACTCATCTTTCTTGAGAAGAGAAAGCAGATAAAGAGTGGCTGTGTGGTAGGCTTAGGAGAGGGCATCTCCTGAAATCACTCCCATCTGTAGACCACTCCCACAGTTCCTGCCCCTCTCTTAAAATATGTGGTGTGAGATTTATAACAGCTCAATAGGTGGTAGGGAAGGTCATTACATCTGGCACTTCTGCAAATTGGGGTGTCTGAGAACTGGTAAGTCCATGTAGGAGCATCTAGCCCAGGCATTTCTGCAAGTCAAATACAGCCCCAGTTATGAGAAGTGTATCATAGAGGAAGCTCTTAGTGCCTGTTTCATAATACAGAGATTAACTACCTCCTGCAGTGCTAAATATGACTGGTTTTGGTGAAGGCTGCTGAGGCCTGGCTTTGTCAGTGTGTGCTTTGCCCTCTGGAAAACCAGCCTTCCACAGCTCCCAAGTGGCATGGCTAACCCTTGCCTCCTGCTCCTTCCCAAATCACACCTGTATTCACAGAGGGAGGTGGGTGCTGTAACATTCTATTTTATTTTCTTTTTCCCCTGCTGTTGGGAGAAATTGAGTCACACCAGAGTGATGGCCATGGGCTGATAGAAGGCTAAAAAAAATAAAGTTACAGCCTGAATCCACACTCACCATACCCTCCTCCCATCCCAGGCAACATAGGCATGTGGCTTAACTTTTCATGTCCTTGGTTTAATGAACTCGTGTCAGGAATTTCATGTGCATAGCAACCTTATCTGATGACAGTGACATTTTCAGCATGTTTATGTTCAGTTTTATTCACAAACTGTTTCCAGCATAGTTCAGCTGGGTGGATTGGACAGGGCTGAAATGTGTAAGAACCCAACACACATACTGGAAGCTCAGCCAAAGTTACTGGGGGGCTCTTGAAGCACATCCATGGGCAAAAGGATCTGCAAATGAGTTTGTGCACCACATTTTCCAGCTGCAGCCTTTCACACACTCCCTTGTGTCCAACAAGCAACGCTGGGGGGGGGGCATGGGGAGGGTTGTTTGTTTTTTCTTTTTTTTTCTTTCTTTTTGCTTCCGGTTCTCAGTACTGTCACAACCAGATGAGAATATGTTTCCCACGTCGGCTGTGGGGGCACTCTCCAACCTCCCTGATATCCACAATATTACAAAAGCAGACATCTCTGCTTCACCACAGCTCCAGCTAGTAGGAGGTATGGGGAGAAGGGGAGGGCAGGCGAGGCGTTTTGTAGTTTGAAATTTGAACAGCTGGATTCAGCAAGGGTTCCCAGGGTTTTTCCCGGGAACGAGGTCAGCGGCTTGGGCAGGCAGATAGCCTGGGAGCAAACATCAGGAGTGCCCCTGGAGGCTCCACCTCCGCAGCTCTGCCCCGACTGGAGCGCTCTTGCCTTATAAGGCTGCGATTGTCACAAGGAAAAAGAGCCATAAATAGTTGTGTGATTGCTACCTGCTTCGCTCTTCCCAAGTCAGGCTCTTCCTGCCTGCAGCTTCCAGAGCTCCCCTCCCCACTCCAGCTCCAGAAAGGCGGTGTTTCCCATGTCTCTCACATGCATGTGCAAGTCCAGGTCATGAGATCCAGTTTCTCCAGGTGCTCTGCCCTGCACAGCTCCTTGCCTTGGCCTTTGTAGAAAGTCTCCTGCCTGGGCCTGGGACTGTTCAATTGTTTTACAAAGTGCTGCAGGCGAAGCACTGTGGTCCACCCATCTGTCTTTCTCCAGCAGCTCATGGGCCAAAAGTTTCCTTGGTTTGAAGGGTGTCACTTTCCTTCTTCAGTTTTGAGTGTATGAACAGGATACGGTGTTGGAGGAGAACACAAAACAGTAGATCAGGGCAAAATAAGACACTTAGCAAAAATGGCAAGCTGCCCTATGTTTCTGTTTGTTTCTTTTCCAGCATGTGAGATCCATGCCTAAATGCAGAGAAGACCATGATATCTCCTGGAGGGAGATCGTGATGAGTAAGACACTGTGGGCTGAGCAGCAGCAAAGTCTTAGACCAGCAATCAGGAGACCTGGTGTCAGACAATTATTTGCCTGTTTCCTGATGTGGTTGAGTTTTATCCCCCCCTTCTCAATTTTTCTCTAAGTAATGAAGCAATTCATTGTCAGTGCATATTTTAAACACTGACTCTCTTGGTTCCTGTCTTAGACCCAGCACACGCTTCCCAAAAGTTTCCTGTGGGCCCCAAGTAGAGCAGTGTAAACATTTTCCACCGTACGTGCAGTAGCTCTGTGCTGCCATGGGGTCCTCAGCTCCCTCCTGCCTGGTCATTCAGGGTAGGACCTGTACATACTTCCTGCCTGAAACCTGCTGCAGGCATTGAGGCCACGCTCAGCCTTTCTCCACTTCTGATCATGCTCTCACACTGAGCTTTCCTGGTCTGTCTGAGCTTGAAAGCTCTTTGGGGAAAGCAGCAAGAGCTGATCTTGGCTTCAGAATCAGTCTGTGCTTCTGCAATACAGGGAGAAGGAAAGAGTGATTTGATGGTGCAGCAATAAAGGTTGGAATGCCTATCTTCCCTAGGCTATCTGCAGTCTCTTCCAGGGAGGAGAGGCAAGTTCCCAATAAGAACTGCTGTGCTTGGGAAGCTGCCACCAAGAATTATGAGTTTCCCCGTAGACAGTCTTTTCCAGGTCTGCTGGCAGGATGGGTCACACAGCCTCCATTGGGAATGTAGGCAGAGCTACTATTTCCCCAGTCCCACAGAAATGTTACTCCCCTGCTTTCTGGGCAGCTCCTTGACACAAAGGCAACTTTGAATATGTGGTGCCTTCAATGTTGTAAAGGTGTTGGGCAAACAGCACTATCAGAGGCAACAAGAGAAGCGTGGCACTGACCGGAGACTGAATCATAATGTGCTTCTTCCAAAACCATGGATTCACATGCCTTGCTCGACCTTTCTCCAGAAATTAAACAGAAAACAAGATTAGAGATCAGCAGCGTGAAAGGTTTCATGCTAACACAGGGTGAAAAACGTTTGGTGTTAAGATGGCCGTCATCCTTATAGTACAGTTTTCCATCATCGGGACTGCCTCTCTTCGAGGCAGCACAGCCCGAGCCCCTGGGGCTTGCTCCTTCCCTCGGCAGGAGGCAGAGGGAGGAGGAGGAGGAGGAGGGCTCCAGTGCCTGGGTGGCTGGCGCTGCCCTGGGCACAGCGGTGCCAATGGGTGAGGTCACTGCCAACAGGGAGGAGGGCAGGGGCCGCTCCCTTCCCAGCTGTTGTGTGTCCCGGCTTTGAGCACATGCTGAGCAGCCAGCCGGGACTCCGGCATGCAAGATGTCTGGAGAAATTGCAGGCATTCTCACTTTCCTCTCTTTTCTCCTTCTGGAGGGGTGAGAGTAGCAATCATTTTAGGGCACACAAATTCCGATCACATTCTTTCTCATGCCCAGGCATTTACACCCGGAGTCACTTCCATTTTCGGTTTTAGAGGGGACTTTATACTGAACTTAAAAGACCTTGGTCTCTTGTATCCTGAAGAAGCACAAAAAAATATGCATCTTTAAGTGCTTCTAATTACAGTGGTATTTTCCCTCCTCCTTTACTTATTTTCCTGCTTGGGTTTGGTTTGGATTTTTTTTCCTTGCTAATTAGAAAACTAATTTTAGAAATTAGTCTTGTCCACTCTGGAAACCTAATAGAAAATTAGTAAAAATGCAATAGCAGGTAAAGTAAGCCTGGGGAAAGGTAACTGTTTATAACTGAGGGGTTTTGTTAACTCCTGTGCCTAATTAACACACTACAAAGGGGAGCCTTTGTTGAAACTTCCACACCCTGCTTTTTCAATTAAAGTACAAGAGAGATCATCATAAAAAGAGCTTGGAGACAGCTGGTATGTCCCCTAGCAAAGCTAAACCTGATTTAGCATTCCTTAAACTAAAATAAAAAAATTAAATAAAATTCTCAAAAAACAAAACTCAACAACAATACCAAACATACACATACTCGCTTTCTTTTTCTGCATGTGATTCTTTTTCTCCATGTAATGCAAAGCTCTTTCTCATTAGTTCCTAGTAGCAACAAAAACCCCTTAAATTATGATCCTCATTGCTGATGTGTTTTTAGCCCACAGGAAAAATGGGCTGGGATGATTATTTTCAGGGTCATGATGGCTGGTTGAAGAAACTTTGCAAGAAAGCTGAATCATTGGGTTAGCATCTTGTTTTCATCTTTTTTTATTTTGCTATCCCACATCTAAGGGGCAGCTTATGAAAATTCAAAAGGCTTTTATACATGTGCATGCCTCTATAAAGAGGCAAAGAATTACAGGCCTCTGCAGTGTCTCACAATTAGCTGCAAACTTAGGTATAAGTGTGTGTTTCAAGCTCAGTGTTAGATGAAGCTGTAATCAGGAGAGTGGTAGATCTTAGTGGTAAGAGTTTTAAGGATGCTTTAACTTTATGTACAAACAGAAAAGTCAAGGAGGAAGAGGACAGGATTTACCACAGGTTCAGTGACTTGCCCCATTAGGTAGAAGAGAGCAGTGCTACCTTATTTTGTGTTTTAGGTCTGTGTCATGCGTGGGTTTATAACTCAAAGTCCAAATAATATTCATAATATTCTCTTCCACAGAAAACGTTTTAACCTCCTTTTCTTTGGTTGTTGTTTTGGTTGTTGTTTTGGTTGTTGTTTTGTTTTGTTTTTTCTTCCCTGGGACCAGTGCAGTGCAAGGAGGCAGCAGTGTTTGCAAGACTCCTTACATCTTGGCCTAACACAAGTTGCTACCTCACCTGAAGGAAGAAGTCCCTGGGCACCCTTGTCCTGTGGGTTTGATTCCTCTAACCCTTTCCTGTCTCTTGGTAGCTGAGAAATTGCAGAGCAGGTGCTAGCCTGGGCAGCTCAGAAGCCTGCTACTCCTCAGTGAGTTATTGATTTTTTACCAGAAACCGTGTGTTATAAAAGCACACAGGATGCCCAGTGAGTTGCTTTCTTTGTTCCAGAGCAATCCCGGGAAATGATGATCTGATAAATGGGAGAGAAGGGTGACTGTGTTAAATGGAGATCATCTTCACCTCATCTGAAAGGAGGCTTCCCACAGTGATGGCACCTCATGTATCTGTGTTGGCAATTTCTCACATCCTACAAAGCTAATGCCCCAGGAAGTCCTGGTTAATTTTCTGTGTCAGCACTGTCAGTTCACTGACAGTGAACTCCTCTGGTGCATCCCCCTGACCCAAACCCGGAGCTCAGAATAAGGATAGTGCACAGATCTTTGTGCCCAGCTCCCTGCACTGGTCCATATGCTCCCAAAGGCAGAGCAGACCAGCAAAGCCATACAGAACAATCTGTGCTTACAGAAGGAAGCTGGAGGAGCTGGGAGAATTGAAGAGGCTCTCAAGGGAGCAGGAAAAAAGTCCTAATGTGGGAGGGAATCTTGGCAGAAATGAAAGGGGGGTTGTTGAGCAAAGCATGCACTGGCTCCAGATGCACAGAGCTTGCAATATGTTATGCTGAGAATCTGTGGGTGTGTTTATAAGACCTGCCACTGACTTGCAAGCACAAAGGATGTAGCCTCCTCTTATCAGAAAAATGTGGACTTCAGCCTTGCAGAAGAGAGGGAATGAATGTTCGGGTAACTTCACATTGGGTCTTCTTTCTGGTTGTAGCCTGACAGAATGATCCCAAAGTTTGGTTTTGACTGGACCAACTTTGGTTTCTGGCAGATAAAAGTGGTGTCTTTAATTGGGGCAGGCTATAAACGAGTTAGTTCCCCTGCAGTTCCCACAACAGAGCTACAGTGGGAATTTGGATGACTTTCTACAGCACTGGAAAAATCCCTTGCTCTTAACATCTCTTGGGCATACTAGAGAATTTCAAGCTAGTTTCACTTTGTCCTCAGCCAACTTCCTGGAATGAGAACCACAGGGCCACTTCATTTGAGCAAATATTTGGCCTTGATTACTGTAGCAGGCTGAGCCCAAAAACAAACAGTGGACATGGGATAAACTGAGAGGCACCATTAGTGGAGAAGAATCTCATACAGTAACCTCAGGAAAGGCAACAAGCTGAAAGTAGTGGTGCTTTCTTGGTTTTTTGTAAGGAGGGTGTAAAAAAAAGGGTGACTAAATTCACCCTGGAAGAGGGAAGTGAACATTCAGCTAGATGCCTTTTGTTTAGAGGTCCATTAAAGGTGGCTGATGCTGAAAAGCAATTAAAACAATGAATAAATTTTGTGAAGTAGTTAAATGCTGTCACTCTTATTTGTTCTCTGAACCAAGTCCTGTTTTATAACACAATCACTCTGCTACTGAATTCTTGGTTCTGTGAAAACATGGCCCAGCCTAAGACCTACAGAAGGAAAATAGAAGCAAAGGTGACAGAAAGCTCTCCACAGCCCTACCTTATCAGAGTGAATTAAACAGTGTTTAGATGGATTTGTCAGTCTCTTTAAAGTGTATTTTCCTTATCAATACCTCACCCAAGCCTGGCTTGTCATAAGCATGACAGGTGCAGTGTGACAGAAGGGCAGGATGCTGTTCTCCTTTCAACTTATCCTCTGCTAAGAGGAATGCCCCCAAGCCCTTCTGAACTCAGGAATCTGAAGCATTTCTTACGTCTCTGAGAAAGAGAGAAGGAAAAGGAGGTATTTGAGATGTTAATAAAGGCTCCTTTGCAATTGTTGAACTGGGGAACTGTGAGGCAAGGGCAGACAAGCCTAAAATTTTGTACTTGCTGAATTATCACTGAAGGACCTAAGGTGTAACAGATACTGTGAAAATTATTGTTTTCTTCAGAAAAATACCCCACCAAACAAAACCAACGAACCAAAAAAAAAAAAATCCAGCAGTTGCTGTGCTTTTCTTGAGGCAGGTAACAGGATGTTTTCTGCTGGCATTTAGGACAAGTCTGGGTAGGCCCAAGGCAGGAAACTCAGATTCCTGAGTTCCAAAACTGAGTTTTGGGACAAAGATTCTTTTGCTGGATAGCTTGTATTCGTGTTGGTCCTTTTGTATACTAGTGTTGGATGGCAGCTTTTCTGAATTTAAAGCTGACTAGAACGTAGTGAGCAGCAAGAGAACAGGGCTAGAGGAAACACAGTTTGGAAGAGGATATAATGAACTAAAAAAATGTCTGTTGCTTAGCATTGTGGTTCCATTTAAATGACAGAGGTACCTCTTGGATGTAAAGAGCTCTGGGCCATTATTCTTACTATGCCAGATCAGGAATGTGGTGTCTGTAACCATGCCAAATGGAATTGTAATCTCATCTCAGGGATTGGAGGAACTCACAAGCTCCAAGAAGACTTTTCCTTTGCCTCAGACAGAAGTTTTCATCTAGGTGTGTTTCTGAGGATATTTCATGACTTCATAGCACAGCTGTTTGATTATCTGCCTCCCCAACAGGATGGTGTAATTTGCATTTTATTGAAAGAAGGGACTTTGGCATGTGATAAATACACTTATTGCAGTAGTGTTAGAGAAGTGTGCCTCTGAATGGTATCCCAAATGACCACATGTATGTAAATGGTTTGTTTTTCAGCTGCAGATATTGTCATTAATGTATTGATAAAGTAAAAACATGTTCCTCTTTTACTAAAGTTGAAGCAAGAACTACAATGAGAGAGCAGGAGTTCAGCAGGTTGTTCACATGGAACTGTGTGGGTGATGGGTTGGGGAGAGGTGAAAAATAGAATAAGTGTTTTAAATGCTAGAGTATGCCAGGTACAGCTCCTCCCTTCCTCCCCTGTCTTGGGGTGCACATATATTTCCTTCTTAAATTTTCTCCATCAGCAAAGTTAATTTAAAAAAACTCCCATCACGGAGCCTCAGTTGTGCTGATGCATCTCTCTGAGGGCCTATAAACTAGATCAGTGAACTGATCTTTTTTTCTTGACCTTCTTTTTTTAGCTGTTCTTCAGTGATCAAGTGTACAATATGACTTTTTAAAAATCTTCACCATCACTGCTGGAGCAGTGGTAAGCTATGTCATAGCAATAAAACTAAATGTCTAGTGGGAGAGTAGACAACACCTTAAACCAGTTTTGCTGATGAAGAGGGCATGATGGAATTGCTCCTTGACATGCGAAAGTGAGCCAGTTAAGCCTTACCTTTTCTACAGCCATGCCAGAAGCTGGGTAGCTCTGCTAAGAGTAACACCATTCTGTAAGAGAAGGACTGCTCTCCTCCTAACATCTGCTCCTGGCTGCTTCTGAGACAGGTTAGCCAGGACACATTTCACTGACTTGTTCTCTGACACACACGCCCCTCCCAGCCCTCAGGGGAAACATCACTTGCTTTCACTCCTTCCACATCTCTTAAGATGGCTTTCCACCTTTCTTTCATACTCTCACAGGTTGGATATGGCATTTGGTTTGGGAGGAGAACAATAAAGAATTGGTATAAAGGGTAAAGGAAGTTATGTGCTAATACGTGGTGCTTAAATTGCAGACAAATTTCAGGTTGCTCAAAGGCACAAAGTCCACAGACAAAAGTGACTTTCTTCTACAGACCTGCCTCCAAAGAGCCACTTCCTTTTGCTGCAACACCTGAAAACGCTTCAAGTTCTCATCTGCATTTATAGCTGCTGCTTTGTATGGGTGTATCTATTAAAGCCAATTCAGAGTTGCTTCTCTAAAGAAATTCTAATTATGAATCTGCACTGAAACAACTAAGGTTTCAAGTTTTGCAAAAGCAGAGCTCAGGCTTCTTAGCAACACCGGATTGTGACATTCTCCAGATCTGCACATGTGTGGTTTCTGTCTAAAGACATTGTGGTTAGAGTTTAGCAATGTAACTCCTTCCATGGAGTAAACACCTTTTTGTCTCTGTCACTCCTCTTGTTTCACTCTCTCCAGCTTGTCAGTAAGAAACAAGTTTTGAAAGAGTTTTTTTTCTGCCCCCCAAAGCATTGAAAATTATTCACCAAAATAATTTGGCCACTTTTATCTGTCAGATACAAAAATCAAATGTCCCTACATTTATTCCTGATTGATGAAGTGCAGGCTTCTCCCAGTGCTTGCTGTTTGCCAACAAATTTAAGCAAAGTTTGTTTGCAACAAACTTAAGACCAAACTGGTCTTGGATTAGACCAGTGTAGGGGAAAACACTGTAATTGAGCAAAGTGGCCCTTTGTCTGGTGTGTAAAAGTTGGCAAAGTATCTCTGGATGCTCACTGCCTCATAGATTTGTTTCCCTTTGGAAATACTACAGTGCCATTAATTTATTCCCAACAAACTGGTAAATCTCTTTGCTGTTTAGATGTTTTCCAGAATTCAGTGACCATTACAGGTTTGTTCTTCCAAATCATGCTGGCTTGCAAACACTGATGGAAAATATGAGTGAAGTTGATCAGAAAGATCCACCTAAACATCCTGTGAATTTGTAGAAAGTAACAGATGTATAAAATCAGTCTGATAGCTCTTTAGTCACTCTTGTTTTCCTCTGAGGCGTGTCCCCTTTTTTGGGTAACTTCCTGCCAACAAAAACCTATTGCACTTGTTTTCAAGGTAATCAAGCTACAGAAGACAGACATTTAAAATCTGACTTGCCTCAAGTATGGCACATCTACAAATCTGATCATGAGGGAAACACACAGTTTTCTATAGAGGCGGGATACACTTTTTGTGAAGGGGGAAGATGGTGTAAACCTGTACTAGTCTTTGTTCTGAACTCAGTCTTGATGCTTTACTGATGAAGGCATCAAGAAAGTTTTAATATCAATTAAACAGGAGAGGGACCAAGTTCTTAGATTTATATTTAAAAAAAAAAAAAAAAAAAAGAAAACAAAAAAGGGCCAAACATTAAGAAGGCAGTCCAGTCTGACCTTAGCCTTAAATCTGAGCATTAGGAAGAGCAGAGAACATTTGTGAGTGTGAGAGTCAGAGAAAAATAAAAGAATTTAAACTACCAATAATATACACTCTTCAAAAATGACTTTGTGACAACCTTTTTATGTCTGCATTTCATGCTTCCAGTCATTATCTTTTATTTCCAAAGTAACTATGGCTGTCAGTTCATGTTGCCTTTTGTACTAGCTTTCCTAGCTAAGATCTGCTACTTTTCCTCCTTTAAAAGCTCTGTTTAGACTTGATACTGCTTTCCTTTGCTTACCTTTCCTTTCTCAGCCACATGGCTAATCATGCAGCTTCTCATGTTCTTAAGAAGCTTTTGATATATTTGGTTACCTCCACTATTTTCCTTCTGCTTCATTTTTGTGGGAGAAGTTAAAACCATGTTGTTCAGCTAATAAATATCTGTTCCATATGTTGGTCACTTTTTTCATGGCTGAGTATGAGCCACTGGATTGACCATAGAATTATGGAATGGCTTGGGTTGGAAGGGACACTAAAGATCAGGCAGTTTCAACTCCCCTGGCATGGGCAGGGACAGTTTCCACTAGACCAGGTTACTCAGTACTCCATCTACTCTGTCCTTGAACACTTCAAGGGATGGGGCATCTACAGCTTCTCTGGGCAACCTCTGCCAGTGCCTCATCACCCTCACAGTAAATCCAAAGGCATCTGGTTATGTAGGTGGCTGTCTGTCACAATTCCAGCTTCCTTTCATTTTCTACCTTGAAGCACTAGCAAAGACGTACCCTGTATATTCCTTTCTCATGACCAAATTAAATTCTCATTTGTATTTTGCATCTGTATTTACATTTCTCACCTCTGCGTCTAGCAGTGACACTTCTGTGTCCCTGATACTCAGCTGTACAATCACCTTTCAGTGATTTCTCCCACTGTCTTCTGTGTCTTGAGATAAAAATGTCTAGGATTGTTTCCAAACTGCTGCAGTGAACCTTTCTAAGCTTTAAGTGTTTCACTCAGACAAGAAACACTTACTATAGATACTTCTCCATTAACTTCCCTCTTTATTCAAGCCTCTTTAACTTCATTTGCCTCTTCTGCTTGTAGCATTGATACTGCCACCAGTAAATTTTGCCTTGCATTTTCTGTCACTGGCACTACATCTGCAAATGTACCCTCTTTGCACAAAGTAGGAAGTCATAAAGGGAAGGACCCTTGTATTTCTATATTCTCATAAAGGGTGCAGTAAACCTTATCTGCTTTTCTGGATCTGGCATATGGATTAAGATATGCTGTACTCCTTTCAGAAGGACTTTGGTCTCACATCCTGGCTATTGCTTCCTCCTTTAGCTCATCCTGAAGTTCCACTTAATATAAGGAGGCAGAATTACACCACCTTTGTCTTTTCACACATCAGTCTTTCAGCCTGCCTTTTAAAATACATTTCGGGCCTCTGTGAGCATGCACACTGGCTGTTCAAAGACCTCAGCAGTATCAGGGGCTGCTTACACTCACGCTTCTGCCTGCCTCAGCCTTGTCCCTTAGAGTCCAGTGAAAGGAAACAAGATCCTTTACCTTCCGGGTGAAGGATCTGGATGAAAAGTCTTATGAGAAACCGAGGAACCTGCAGTTGTTGAGCCTAGAAAAAAGGAGGCTCAGGGGAGACCTTATCAATCTCTACAACTGCCTGAAAGGAGGCTGTAGCCGGGGGGGGGGGTCAGTCTCCTCTCCCAGGCAGCCACTGACAGGGTGAGATCATGGCCTCAAGCTGAGCCAGGCTGGACATTAGAAGGAATTTTTTCACAGAAAGTGATTAGACATGGGAATGGGCTGCCCAGAGAGGTGGGGGAGTCACCATTCCTGGAGGTGTTCAAAGAGAGACTGAATGCGGCACTCTGTGCAATGATGTGGTTAACGTGGTGGTGTTCGGTCATAGGTTGGACTCGATGATCTCAGAGACCTTTTTCAACCTAAATGACTCTGTGAAACAAAATTTTGACTGTTGCAGGTATTTTGCACTACAACGAGGCTGAGTGGGAACCTCTTGGCCGGACACCCCCAACCCCATCTCGGAGGACTTCTGGCACGGCCCCGGGCGGCGGGCCCGCAGCCCATGGCCCCGCGGAGCCCCACTGCTACTCCTAGTCCCGGCCCCACTGCTGCTCCCGGCCGGGCCCGCAGCCCATGGCCCCGCGGAGCCCCTCTCCTGCTCCCGGCCGGGCCGCACCCGCTGCCCTCGGCAGCACCAAAGGCCGGCGCGGGGCATTGTGGGGCTGCCGCGGCGTGGGGCGTTGTGGGGGCAGCTCGGCCGGGCTCGACCCGAGCGGATCGGAGCGGGGGAGCCCTACCCGACCCCGCAGCCAGCAGGGTGGAGCCCTTGGCGCCCCCGAAGCTCCTCAGCCGCTGCCGCCGCTCCCCACCCGAGCGGCAGCGGTGCCGGGCTGAGCTGAGCGGGGCGGGGCCGGGCGGGGCGCACGGGCGTTGCTAACGGCTCAACGGCTTCCTCAGCCTCCGCACATCTTGGCCATTCTGATTGGTCAGGGTGCCCGTCAGTCTTCAGGAGCGGCGGCACCATTGGCGACCGGGGGGCGGGGCGGCCCCGCCCGGGCGGGCGGGCGGCTCAGCAGAGCCGGTGAGCGAGCGGCGGTCACGGTGCCGCGGGAGGAGTCGCAGCCGGAGGACGCCGCACTCTTGCCGTGAGGAGCGCAGCCGCCGCCGCGGCGTTTCCTTTCCTCCACCGTAGCCGGGCTCAGGTGAAGCCGGTCGGGCGGGGCGGTGGGCGCGGGTGGCTCCAGTTTTCCCCCCTGGCGCCGCGCTTTCCTCCCTCCCTCGCCGGGTTTGGCGCCTCTTTGTCCGGCCGGGCGAGAAGGCTCCCGCTGTCCCGCCGCTCCGTGTCCGCTCGGTCCCCGTAGGGACCTGCCGTGCTGCTGTGCTCCCCGTGACTCCCCCGTGCCCCGGGGCCGTGCGTGCCCGCGTAGTTGCCGCTCTGCTCCCTGCACGCCCCGCGAACCGGCCTCCCGCAGGTGGGGTGGGTGACTGGCGCCCTGTGCCGCCGGAGCCAGCTCCTTCCCCTCCCTCCTTCCCTCCGCTGCCCGGCCCGCGGGGGCAGCGGGCAGGGGCCGCCGGGGGCTGCAGCTGTCAGGGCTGCAGCCTGAGTCACGGGCTGACAGCCCTCCTGCAGACACCGCCATGGGCTTGGCTTCCGCCCGCCCGCCCGGCTCCACTTCCTCGTTCGGTTTGGGCCAGGAGAAAGGGAGGGAGGAGGGAGTGACAGGGCAAGATGAAGCTTGCACCGAGAGCTCTTGCAGATAGCTTGTGCTTTCAGGCATCACCTCCAACCGAGTAGTAAAAGTTCTCCGGCTTTGAGTGGTATCTTTACCGACTTGTCCTCGGTAGGTGTGGAAAGTAACAAGTTTCATAGCCCCCGAGCGCGGTGCCTTCCCAGGAAGTTTAATGAGAATTGCTCCTAATTTGCCTAAACACAGGGTGAAATGAGTTTTAAAAGAATAACATGCTTCTGGTACTAAAAGGGGATTTTTCAGAAGTAAACTGCATTGGTCAGCAAACTCTGCACACAGTGACTCTTTAATTCCACTTTGTTTTCCTCTTTACAATTCCTTTCCTTCTTTTTTTTTTCTTCTCGAAGCACTGTTTGTGCTCTTGATCTTTCTTCTGTAGGATTTTCTGCCATATCCTGTCACGATGTCCTGAGCCACACTCCATCAGAGTGGACTAAGAACCTAAGCTTTTTTATAACTGGGCAGGTCTTCCAAAACAGAGTAATCTCTCAAACAATGCATTAAAAAAGTACGCTTCAAACTTGTAAAGATACTGTAGTAGTCTGCAGGCCAAGGTCCATCTATAATTTGCCCGCTGTAAGGAAATACAAGGTAACTTATATGGAGACTGTTGAACCGTGGATTGAAAGATTAAATTACACATTCTTGACTCTTGTATACATCTCCTGTTCATAAGGCTAGGTATGGTAAAGTTTTAACTCCAAAGTAACAACCCTCTAATCAGTTAGTGCCTGTGTAAAATGCCTTTGAAATTAGTCACTAGGTCACGATGTGACTAAGTTCACTTATTGATGGCATTCCAGCAAAAATGGCAGCAAAAATCATGGTGCAGATAGGTATTGACTCATAGATGCACTGTCTGCATCTGTAGTGCTCTCACAAGGCTTCAGTGAGATAAACTGATATTTTTATTAACTAGAAAGTTGTAATGAGGGGAAAGCAATTGATAAATGTAAGTGGCACAGAAGGGTTTTGAAGTTGTTAATCACAATTTTTCAAACTGTATAAACACAAGACTTCATGCTTATCTGACCTTGTGATAATAACTACAAGGAAATCATTCAACAGTTCTGTGATGCTCCATATCAGGTGGAACTGCTGAAATGATGTGTTATTGCACTTATTCATTCTGTGTGCACTGTATTTATGGAGGTGGACAGGCAAAGTTTTCTATAATACTAAAATAGAAGCAAAATTGGTAGTAGTGGGTAAAAATGGGGATCTGAACTTCTTTACTGACCTGAAACGTCCAAGTGAGTGTGACTGGCACCAAGCTGGTGAGTGATGTGGTTCTTTTTGGAATCTGGTGTTATCTCTTGGATACTTGACTTGCGTAGCCAAGGTCTGACTTTGGAAGACCTCTGGAGAAGCGTTTGCACCACTGAGTAGCCTGTGTCTGTTTCTGTATAAACAGGAAGACTTAATCATCAGGTTTTGTCTGCCTCAAAAGAATGAGTGGAGAAACTGAAGTCCTTTTATTGGCCTTTGCATAGATTGTTAAGCTTTTTCTACCACGGTCCTGGGTTGGTTTTTTGGTTGTTTCTTTGTTTCTTTTTTTCTTTCAAGTTAATCTGGTAAGAAAAAAAGTTGCCAGATGATAATTTCATCTCAAGAGATAAAGAATAAGATTTTTTTCATTATTTCCTCTGCATAGATTTTGATGTGTTTCAGAATGTTTTAAGAAGACAAATAGCTTGTGAGAGCTGCACCATAATATTTTAAATGAATCTAATGAAAAAGTAATAATAATAATGAAAATAAAAACAACCTTGTCCAGTAAAATCATAGGAAAGAGAACAGAAAAATCTTTCACTTAGGAAGCTAAAATAATCTTTGTTGTCCAGCATATTATTTAGGTAATATGAAAAATGTTGGAGAGTGTTCAAGCTATGTAGCCAGTGGTAGCTCTAATACTCACTCATCTTCAAGTTGAAAACTGCCTTGCAGTTAGATGCCACAGGTGCATCTTGAGTCTCTTTGCAAGATTACTTAGCACTGCAAATGTATCTACTACAAATGCAAGACTTGCATTTACCACTTCAACAAACTATCTTGAAAACACGAACCATTATTATCTTGGAAGTCTTTAAAAACAGTGTACTGACTGTTTTCATGTAATAATTCACAGGCTGGTTGTGTGTCAGGCTATTCACATGCAGGTATGAGGGAGTGCATGTATATCAGCTACTGCTGCCTTTGTAAAAATACACTTCAGTTGTGTCTGTCTATATCCAAATTTCAGATTTGGTTCTGTTAACGTCCAGAACAAAAGAGACAGGACACGTGTCAGAGGTATTGTGATTTCTGAGCTGATTCTTCCCAGTTGTCCATTTCCACCCCATCCCTAGGCCTGTGTCTTGCCCAGATTGATGTCGCTTATGGATTAGTGTGACCGTAATAGGGTAAGATTATAAGTGGGCCCGTGGGAGCTACAGGAACTCATCTAGTTAATGCAAGGTTTACTGAAAGGGGAAGTCAAAGCTAAGGTTGTGTTATCCCCCACAGTACATCTACTTTTTGGTGTGGTAGCTTTGGGTTATTGGGTAACATGCTGAAACTAACTGATGACTGGAGTGCATTTTAGAGCCTCGCAATTAGTGTGCATGTCTACTAAAAGGTGTCCAAAACCTAATCCTCAATGTATGATTTAATGTATTTTTGTTTGTTTGACTTAATAATGCTGCCAGTGCCCTCTAACATAAATTTTTTCTTTGATTTCTTGTGTAAATATCTCGTTACTCTTTGCTTTCTTAGTTTATAATTGAGGCAGAGCTGTTTGCATGTTAAGTAGAGAAATTGTGTGCCTGACATTAAATCTTCTGTGGGTTGGAACAAAACTATAATAGCAGAGGATTGCCTACAGCAGCATTGTTTTTGCTGGCAGTTGTTCTAACTTAATGGTGGCTCAGTGACCTTGTACCTTAAATTTCTTTTCAGTTTAACCACACCATGGTTCTAATTGAGTTTTCTAGTGTAGAAAAAGATGGAAACTAGCAACCTGATTTTAATAGAGTACGCTGAAACGAAAATACAAATGCAACTTCTGCCCTGGAAGCTAATGCAAATGGGTGTTGTCCAATGAAACGAAATGCACCAATTTACAAGTTCATCTTAATTATGGTTTATCTGCTTCACTTTTTTCTTCAGTGGCTGTGAGAACTTGTTTGGAGTACTTGAAGTAATAATCTCAACACTGATTCGTCTTGTAGTCCTAGGCCACTGTAGTGGTTTAAAAGCTTCTGACCTCACTCTAGCCCAGTTGTGTTCAGCATAATGGGTTAGTCCCCATTTTCAATTAATGGTCCTTTGGCCTGTTACCATTCATCACAATCTGTTGCTGTTCTGAGCATCCTGAAGAGTCTGGAGAAACTAGTCTAGAGTCTAGAGAAACTAGACTAGTGTCTGCAGTTTTCTGGTGATGGAGCTGTGATTGATTTCATTGTGTGATACTTCTGGAGCTAGTACTGCTAAGTCATGTTTTTTTTAACCATAGCAAAAGGGAAAATTGATCTGGCATACTTTGTCTGCTATAAATTTTTTCTTATAGAAGTATTACAAATGTATTGCTGCTGGTTGCAGGGAGGTATAATAAAATGTAATGCTGTATGCTCTGTCTTGACTCCGTGACTTATTTATGAAATTTATGCCTTTAGAGTTTTGTACAGTAGGGTTTGGATTCTGCTTGTCTTCATGACTAGAAATAGAAATTTCTCCTAATGCATGTATGCTGACTTTACTGAGAGCAGTAAATAAAACCACATGGGTAAGTGACTTCAGTAATCTCAGGCTAATAATTAATATGTTAAGGGAAACTTAACTTGAAAATCTGTATCATGAAGTCTTCTTAACTGATGAATACTTCCATTCATCAAGAGCTACCATTTTAATGAGTCTCGCCAGGAAATCCATTGTGATATATGCCTCTGCACAGAACTGGAGTTCTGATTTGCGCGAAAGCAAAGTGGGCCTTCAGACTTGTAAGAAAAAAGGTTTAGAGAAATTTTACAGCTCTATTTTGTCACTTGTGTGCAGTCAGTTTTTTTTTTTCCTGCTGGGCAGCTTCCTGTTTAAAATCTTAGACTTAAAGCATGCTCTTGTAATAGTTTACTTCGCTTTTTATTGTTTGTGGTGATGAGAGTACATT
The DNA here is from genome assembly GCF_023055355.1 of Agelaius tricolor. Lineage (NCBI taxonomy): Eukaryota > Metazoa > Chordata > Aves > Passeriformes > Icteridae > Agelaius > Agelaius tricolor. Next base: position 18,866,215 of record NW_027269263.1, on the reverse strand, counting down.
CACCTGTGTTTTTCTTTTAAGCTCAAGATTTGACCAGTTCATTTGAATTTAGACTCTTTTACTCAACCTTGGAGGTGCAGTAGATTTGACTTTGGTTCAAGTTGGTTATGGTCAACAACCAACCCAGCTATAGTAACAGAATTGTTTTAAATGTCCAAGAAAAAAAAAAAAGAAAGGAAACCTACAGCCAAATTTCAATTAAAAATTTAGTTGCTTCTGTTTCTTTTGAAATGTGACTGACTCAACAGTACTTATCAGTTTGTAGGTCAATTGTTAGTAAGTTCTTTTTGACAGGGACTGTTACATGTAGGTCTGCTTGCCACTTATTGCGAGAGATTCCAATCTTTCTGTGCCAGAATTTATAAAATCAGTTTTTTGAAATGTGTGAACAAAGTAATTTTAATTGATGTGCTATCAATTTAAGAAAAAGAAACCTTATCTTAGGATTTAGACATACTTGAACAGGTATAGGGTGTTTAGATGAAAGAACCTCTCAAGAAATACTGAATGTAAATCTGAAATCAAACCACTGAACTGGATTAGTAAGTTCCTGGCTAAGCACTTGAAACTAGTTGGTTTATATGGTAAATTGATTTTTGCACCTTTTTTTAAATGTAGATAAAAATACTCTCAGGCTTCTGTTTTAGCTGTATCAGTCATAGTTCTAAATGTAGAAGAAGGTATTGACACTTTGCTTTGGGTTTTTTGGGTGGTTATGAGGATGGGTAGCTGTGTGTTTAACAGTTAGTGAGTGGAACAGGTCAGAAGGGGAGGATTTGAGATGAAGATAACCAGAAACAGCAATTTAATTCATAAATTCCTCATTGTGGTAGCTATCTAGAAAACAACTTTACTTTTTACTTGTAAATGCATATGAGGTAGTCTAAGAAATATTTCTTTTGTATTAGTAGAATTTTATTTTTTTAGCAGAATGCCAGTTAAAGATATTTTGTTCTTCATAGTTGTGGTTCAGATGTCGCTTTTTTCCCCGTTGTTCAGAGATAGAAATGATTTTATCCCTTTCTGACATCAAGTGGAATGTATTCAGACTTTTCAGAATTGTTTAAATAAATGGAGGTATGGATGCAGATATACAGTTGACTACCTAAAATAGTTAAATAATTGGATTCTTGGAACGGCTGTGTTTCAAGTGTATGTGTCTGCATACTGACCAAGTAAATGTTCTTTCTTAGAGGAGGATAAATACCAAATAAGATTTCTCTACAAGCACAAAAACTTTTTAAATTGTGACTTAAGATTTGTGACTTAAACCAGTTCGCTTAGCTTTTATTGCCTGGGTAATGTTGCAGTATGAATCTTTATATCAGACACTAAAGTCTGTGACGTTTCATTACACAGTAAATTATTGTGAATTGGTTTAATGGCCCTTTCCAAGTTTAATGCAGTATATGATGGGAAAAGTAAAATGAGAACACACAAATGTGATGAGAAAGATGTATTAGTCATAAAAGAAGGATTGCCAATTTATTAGGCAAATTAATGTAACTTCTAAAAGCTATCTACATTGCCCATGTAGCACTGACATACACATGTGCAAAATCAGTTTATCTTCTTCTTGCACATGGTGGGAGCTAATCTGTTATGTGGCAAATCCTATTTTTTTTTCATAATGGGCAGAATTGTATGAATAAATTTTAGTTCTTTAGTGCTCAAAAAAATTGATGTAGACTTAAGTGATAAATATCACCATGTTGTATTATTGCTAATTCTGTTAGGAAAAAGTGCAGCTGCAGTAGTGGTTCAGCTCTTGCTCATGTAGATTAGGAGAAGAATATCAGAGAGTCACGGGATTGTTTGGGTTGGAAGGGACCTTAAAGATCATTTTGTCCCAATCCCCTGCCACGAGGGACACCTTTCACCAGGCCAGGTTGCTCAGAGCTCCATCCAACCTGGCCTTGAACACTTCCAGGGATGAGGCATGCAGAACTTCTCTGGGCAGCCTGTTCCAGTGCCTCACCACCACAGCACTGCTGTGTATATGGGTGTGGACAATCTTGTTAACTATGGTGGAAACACACAAAACAGTTTTGTGTGGTCAGTGTTTCCTTATGTTGTTTTTTGTCCTTTTAGGGCAGAAAGCAAAACTTTATTGGAAAGTTTCAAATTATATTTGTTTCCTTGTATGGAAACCATGGAATGTCATATCAGTCACCTGTCAAAAGGAGATAATTTTCTTTTTTTTTCCAAAAAAGTCTTTTCTAGAATTACCAGAAAATAGAAAATTTTATATGCCATATAGCCATGATTGTAATAGTCCAGACTAGGTTTCTACTTCAAGTGCCCTTGCTTTTATTCATTTGAGATTGAAAGATGAGTCCTTTCTTCTCCTCTAACACAAAAATCCGTGTTTCACGAGATCCAGACAGGAGGACACGGTTGGGTGAATTCTAAAATTAGTGATGCTTAATGCTGTTCCTGTTTAAAGACTGATATATTTGCCAATGAGAGAAGAAAGCACAGGTCAGGGAGGGAGCAAGCTAACCAGAAGACAAACTTGAGTGTTCCTCGTGTGCTCTACTGCGCCAGGAGCTTTCTGGAGAACAATGCTTATAATGGATAGCTAAGAGGCTGTGCCAGACCTTGAATGCAATAGGGAAATGCCACAATCTGGATTTTGAGACCATCTTGAACATGATATTTATGAGCATAAGTATTTATAAAACAAATATAATACAAATAAAAAATAATTTAAAAAACATAAATACTTTCAACCTGGCCTCCTTACACATCCTGGAACGTAAAGGCTATGTAGCTTTTTCTTCTTTAAGAGTTGCTGTGTTCTCATGTCCAGAAAAAGTCATTCTTCAGACCCCTACCTTAGACATCACTGTCATAAACAGAGATGTAGGTCTTCTTATTGAACTGTTATGTATTGCTGGAATGGTTGAGAATCCAGCTTGGATCCTGTAAAGACAGTACAGATTTTTGCCTGCCATCCCCGTAGCTGCTGTACATGTGCAGCAGAATGATTTGAAACAAAAATAAAAATATGAGACGTAGCAGAAGGCTGCTTGTACACAGTCCTAGTTTGGCACAGTAGGCTGAACTGGAAGTTTCTAGAGAAACTTCTGCTGCAAAGTAAAAATAATACTTTTTAAAATTATTTACTGGACATATTTACACTGATGATTTGTTCTTTTCATTATGAGCTGGAAGATGATTAGTAGTATTGATCAAAGCAATTTGTCAGTTAATGTTAGCAAGAGTAATTGTTCCTGTAAGATGACTTTATCTTGGCCAGGTAAATGCTAAATATTTGCATCTAAAAGGATGAACCAGCAGATGTAATTGTTTTATTTCTTGTTCGCTCTTGCAGTGAATTGAAACCCGGCATTGACAAAGATGACAGAGAGTGCTAATTGATGTATGTAGAGCTACCTTATACAGTGCCTCAGAGTTCTTGGCAGATACATTTTTGCCTTAAATCAGAATATCAGGGAAGAGATGAAAAGTGACCCCGAGGTAACAAAGGTTAAAACTTTCTAAGCTCTTCCCCCCTCTCTCCTGCAATGTCCGTAGGGAACTCTGCATGCCTGATCAGAACTTATGCAGGCCATTATGCCTCCTGAAAACAAGTCTTCCAGCAAAACAGCTTGAACAGCAGGGATGGGCTGCAATTTTCTGAACTACAGCTGTCTCCCTAAGTGGGATTACTTTGCTGAGTGGTCACGAAGAATGTGTTCTCCCCCTGGAATGTTTTCCTTGTGGGCACACTGTCTCTGTAAGAGGAATTCTCTCCTCTGCTGAGAAGGCATGTACTGTACTCCACTAATGAGAAACAACAGTTGCAGAAAGTGTATTATGCAGGATTGTAAACTTTGAATATTTATTCAAAGTGAATGGGGTTGGGTGGCAGCCAGCCTAGCTTTGTCATGCTAAAGACTGGACTTGAAATCAACAGAAGGCTACCCTCCCCCTCCCTAAATCAGTGTTTGGTGTGTTTAAACAGCATGCACAGGCTTCATAGAGCTGATTAACTGTATTGGTGCCATCTACATGGTAGTGTGGTAGTCTTTGTCTCCCTGAACTCATAAGGTGCAATTAAAATAGAGGCAAGCATACCCGCCCTAGCATTAACTTAGGAAGCTAGTGCCTGCCTTTATTTGCCTGTAACCTACAGTGGTTAATTACTGCATGCAGTGTGGTTGCCCAAGATTGTTCCTGTGCTTCTGTAGCCCGTGGTGAAGCCACTGCATTTTTACCCTGTTTTCAGTCTTTGGTACCCAAAAGTAGCCTCTTCAGATTGGCATTAATATTTGTTAAATGAACATATGCCATGCTTGTGGGACTGTTCTCACACTCCTACTGTATTTGAACCCAGTGGAGAGAAAAGGTGATTATTAAGTGGCATGTAAGTGTCTTGCTTGTACGTGGCTTTGTGGCCTTTGCATTTTGCCATGGGATGTCCCAGCTGCCAGAGCAAACCCCTTCTGTCAGCTGTTACAGCAGAATATATGAAAGTGCTGCTTCACACATATCAACGTGGTGCTTGGCAGCTGATGAAGAGGGCTGGACATGGAGAAACCGAGAAACATTTATTCCATGTTCACTCTTCTGAGGATGTGTGTTGGGTACCTTTAGGCCACTTGGAAGATGCGGAATTTCCTTCAGTTTCTTTCTTTTGTCTTGCCTGTAGTCTGGCCAGTAAGTCACTTCTGTGCAATAGAAGCATCACTTATGCATTAGATAATTAGATTCCTCATTCTTGGTTCTTAGAGCCCCACATACAGAGAGGGCACTTTAGTGCTCTACCTAGAGTTTAATTTACAGTAATAAACAGGGTAGCTGGCAAGTCTGGGCAGCACTACAGTCAAACTGAATATGCAACAATAATTGCCAGCAAACTGCATTCCAGTTGTGAAATAAATCTTTCAACAATGTATTGTGTGAGTCAGACTGTGACTGGAGAGGAAGGCAGTGAACTTCAGTAAGCCTAATAGCAGTCATTGAGTCCCAAATAAAGCTTAAATAGAAGAAATGAGTCTGCATGGCAGCATTCTGAATGGAAAGGGTAAGTGCAGCTCTGTGCCTTCAGCGTGGGGCTGCCTGTGAGGGGGGTGTTAATTGCGAGCTCGGGTACTTGCCTGGTGATGTATTCTCTGTGGGATAACTGAAATTCGTGATTCTTGCGTTCAGCCTGAAGCATCAAGCACTGGTGTGTCTCAATGTACTGAACTTGGGAAATAAGCAGCTATAACCTGTCCATCAGTTCAGCTTCCTGCCAGCTTTTCCCTTTCCTTTCCCTCTGCCTCCTTGTGATTCATTTCTCACCCGTAGTAATTTAAACTCCGGTTTTTATGTAGGTGTTGCTTACAAATTGGAGCAGTTTGGGCTAACAAACTTTACAGTTTTCTTTTCCATAAATATACTGGCACTTGGAGCTGTGAAGTGTCACTCTAACCTAAACAAATGAGATCTGAACAGTTCCTTAGTGAATACAAGGGAGTTATAGGAAGTTTTTATTGGTAGGTTAGGGGTTTTATAATGTCAGTTCATGGTCACTGTAGCTAGCCTGGCCATTAAAGTCTATTTCAGACTAGTTTAGTCTAGCGTTCAGCTGCTCTTAAATCTAATTTGAGGAACCACATTCAGCTGGCTGGGGAAAGTGAAATAGTTGAATTGCAGGAATAATACAAGTATTAGCTGTTCAGATCATAGCTAAGCAACGATTCCCATCATATGACTGTTACTGACCAAACTTAGTTTGAATCATTAGCAGCTTCTCAGATTTGTTTTTAAATGCTGTGTATTAACAAATAATCAAAGTCTTCACTGAGTGCAACTTAGTTGTACCTGAAATAGGGCCATGAGTGACCAGTAGTGCTGTAACTTTCTAGTGCAAAAATCTTGTCTTGCTTATAGAAATGGTGTGCAGTCCTTTTGTTCTGAGAAAGAGCCTTTTGTCTTGTATTGCACCCTCTGACAAGCTGCTAAAGGTAAGATAGTTTGGAATGTGGTGTGGTGGCAAAGTTGTATTCATGAACTGCCTTTAAAAGCTGAACTCTTTAAAGAAAGGGAAATTAACTTGTAGTCTAAATATGTTTGCTGTTTATTGTTCATTCTTTTTATCACCCTTTAGGGTAGTTCCTCTTGCACTGCAAGTAGAAAGGCCACTAGGCAAACCATGTGGGAAGATTGTTTAATATGAAATCACAGAAAATTTGTAACAGTGTCTTACTGGCAGATATGAAACAGAAGAAAACTTCCAGTAATTATCCACTTACATCCCTTTTCAGGCTGGCTCAGTCTTACAGCAAAGTTCTGAAGTGTTGATCTGAATTGCCAAGGATTCAGTGCATGTATATGGCTGTTTAGCATCCTCGGTAGCACAAACTTGTCATAATTCATTAAAGCAGGGAAATGAAATGGTGTGTGAATAAAACTGTCTATTCCAGTATAGTAATGCATCTTTGCTAGGAATGAGGCTGAAGCCAAGAAAGAGCAGTGTGGGGATCCCTACTTTAATGATGGTTTAGGTAACTCAGATTAGAGGTATTTCCTTGCCCAGCCAGTGCTCTAGTACTTGTAAGTGTGATGCTTTAACTCTTGCATTAATGCTCTTATGAAATAAGTATAGAATTCTTATGAATTCTATTTCTACTTCAGCTGTTAGCTCCATAGTTAGTAAAGCTCAAGCTTATCTAATTGAGCAGTGGCTCACTCCCAGGAACAATTCTGTGGCTGCTGACAGAGTAAATGTCTGGGGGGAATGGGGGATGTAATACAAATAGTTACTGAAAATTTAATTACAAATAGGTAATGTTCTGTGCTTTTAGCAGTTGTAAAACACTTGTAATTGAAAGAAAGGGACCTTACAGCAGAGGTAGCCTTTGGACCTTTCCAAACCAGATAAAGTATTTGTTCCCAGGTTTATGGGAAGCACTTGATGTTGCTTTAAGTAGAGTGTGTGTGAAGTGTCTTATAATTCAAGCCTTAAGGCTATGAAATTGCAGGAGACTAAGGCAAACTTCTGTCCATATGACTGTATTCCAGTGAGGGTTTGGAGTAATTCTGCCTAATTCAATGGGAATGCATGTCATCTTAAGTTAAATCCAGTGTTTGACTTGTTCCTCTCAAAAGAATCTGTCTGCTGGGAAATATGTATGTCAACAGGGCAGTTGGTATTATTTTTTAAGGTTGCACTACATACTGATGTCTTGGTCCTATCCTATTCATGACTGTAGAGAGCATTTTGTCTCTGTCTGTGACTGTATGGCATCTTTGTGGCAATTATGTAGTTAGTTAAATGACAAAGAATATCTCTTGGATTCTGAAATAATGGAAAACAAGCAAAGTTTGACCAGCCTCTTCCCCAGACTGCTGTGAACCACAATAAGGGAACATACTGGGTTAATGGGGAAGTGACTGTAGTATGTAATTTTTGGAAACAATACTAGGAAGGAGACATTTAAACTCAAAACAAGGATGGTCTGTCTTCCTTCTGTATTCTTTGGTCCTCTTGCCTATAGACTGGCATCAAAAAGAATATTGTTAATGGTATTCTCATCTGGCAGTTGCACAATAGCTATGTAAAGATGAATGTCCTTGTCCTACATAATTATCTATGTAACTATGCAAACTACCCAAATGCAAACTACCAGGCAAACAAATTGCTTCCTAATTTGTTCCTAAAACAGCAATGATTTGCATTCATTGTTAGTTGGTGTAAGAGCTTACTGGGCTTGCTTCCTTCCTTGACCACCACTTTAAGGGATTTTTAGAAATGCCCAGTGAAATGCAGCATAAGCTAGGAAGATAAGTTTAAGAGTCCATGAGATGGAGCTTGCTGAATCTGATTCCTCTGGTACTGTTCTTGTGGAGAAGACAAATTAATGGTTGGTTTGTGGTATTGCTAGTTTAGACGCCCTGTGGGTTTGCAGTCAGCCTCCAGAATAGCTCTAAAGCCATGTTATCTTAGTTTGAGCCTCTGTCTGTTACTTCTACTACATGAGGATTCTGTTCTGGAGCACAGGAGAGCTAGTTTAAGATGATGATAAGAAGGCTGCTGCTGCCATGCAATAGGGGAATTTTCAAGTCTGTTTCAAGTCTGAGGTGCAGACCCTTTTGGAATCTCCTCACTACTGTTTGGTAGTACTTAATATATATTAACTTATATAAAATATATATATATTTATATATACACTAGATTATACTATATTAATATATATTTAATATATTAAAAATATCTTGAACTTAGTGTTTGGTGAGATTTTAGAATAGCTGTGTTAGGCTATTTCTCCTCTTACTGTGAAAGTTGTTTTGAGCCCTGAAAATAAAAAGGTATAGATGCTCTAGAATGATCTCTTACTGGCTGAAGAATGCACTCTTGTAGTATGTGAGATAATTTGGGATTCTGTTCCTGCAAGGAATTTGATTAACCTCTCTGTAACTATCTTATTTTCTTAGTTCTCTTCAGATCTAGGACTGACTGGGGATACTCTTTGAAAGATTTATTGTGGTTTTATCTACTCCTTTGCCAAAAAAAGAATTAGTCTTTATCCTAGAATGTATCTGAAGGTGTACTGAATGCATGCATGTACTCTAGCAGTGAGGAAGTGAGGACTGTTTCACTGTAATGTAGGACACTTCAGATGGCTGGTTACTTTGGATTCCTCAGGAAATGATGAAACTGAATTTAGCTGAAGCATAGTGCCTCTGTGTCCTGCCTGATTATCGCCAAAAAAGGCAACTGGTTACATTCTGGGAGTTGCATAGGCAGGAAGCTGTGTAATGGAGGGCAGAGCACAGCTGTTGCTTTGCCAAACCTGATACAACTCTGAACACAATTGAATATTTATTTCTTTTTTTTTTCTTTTTCCCCTCTTTCCTTCCACTCCCTTTTTTTAACCATTTGATCACAGCCTGCAGATGATACTCTGCAGTGTCATGAAATCCTAATATCTTCTGTTGAATTGTTGGCCTTCTTTATTTGCTATATACTCTGTCAGGCTTGCTGTTATAGGATGGTCTTGGAGCTCTCCTGACAGCTCAGGTTTTTTATGGCAGCCTCCAGACTGCTGCATCTTGTCTTTACAACATATCTCTTCATCATGTATCCATGAAAATCTAGTTTTCAGGAATAATATGAGAAGGAGGAGTTGCTCTGAGAATCACCATTGTGGTTGAGGTGGAGGTGTCAGTGACCCTGTGGGGAAGGAAAGATGAGGTCAAGTGTGGAATAGCTGCTTGGCATATCCAGTAAGGCTTAAGACAAAGATTTTAAACTCAAACTAAAGGAAGTGATTATTTATAGAGTGATTTTCTCTTTGTTTGCTGAAGAATTTTTGACTGTGAATATACAGCTATCCATACAGTGTCTGGCACAAAGTTACATACCCCTTACAGTGATACATTTGTTGAAAGGAATTTCCCTACACGCTTACAAATGACTGGTGTGGGCATTGGCGCCCATCATTATTATGGCTGATGCTTTTCTGGCTTCATTCACTGTTTGCTAATGCTGGGACTCTACATCTATTGTTGCTCTCAGGCATGTTTTGGGAATTGAGCTGCTTCTGTCCTGCTTTCAATATCTTTTTGTCTGCAGTGTGTGCAGTCAGACTTCACTTACTTGATTTGCCTGCTGGTTTGTAAATATGAATTCTGTAGAGAAGTTATCCATATAGCTCCTGATAGCCTTCTAGGACATGAGTACTCATATTTTCATTTTCTGTTCTTTATGTAATAAAGAGCTCTAGTTTCTATTCAAGCTATGAGAAACATATATTGAGGACACTGGTATCTTTGTGAGGAAGAATTTGAGAAGTAATGTTTATGGGATCTTGTAAAGAGGCTGCTGTTACATGGTTAATGAGCCTTGACGCATGCAGTCCTTTTCTGATTGAAAGGACTTTTGAATGGCACTAATAAAATTGCTGCCTTATAAACTGGAAAATCCCTGGCGGTAGTGTTCTGGTTTTGATGAAACACTAAATCTAGGGTGCCATTTTTCAAGTATGCAGCCTAAGTCTCCCTTCTGTAGGGATGAAACTCTCTCCTCTATCTGACCACAGCTTCATAGTAGGATGTTAATAGAAGATACTTAGCTGTAGAGCTTCCTGATTTATTCTGTTACTATCTCGGAGATATTGTGCTACTGAACATTATCTAGGAAAAAAAACCCATATAAACTGGTGGGTTGGGTATTACTACTAAGCTGGTGATGGAAAGTATCTAATATCAGTCTTAACTGGTGTCTGCAAATTACTGCTATCTTTTAGAAGTAAACTGCACCTCACATTTTAGGCTGGTTGTTGACATTTCTGAGAAGTTGTGGGTTTTGATTTATAGCTTATCAGGATAAGGAGATACAAAGTAAAAGTGTTGATTACACATTTATGATTTTATTTCTGAGCCAATATCTCTACCAAGTAGAGCAGTGAAGGGTTACTCTTGACCAGAATGTTACTGACATAGTGTCTGATGCTATGAGGATTGGCACAAATTGTTTGGTGCTTGCCACTTTAATGTGCTTCCTCTTTTCTGCCAAATAATGGCTTCCAAATGCTTAACGGTCGGTGTTTTGTTGTAGGTTTTGGGTTTTTTATAAACTGCTTGCTAGTTTGGTTTTTTTCATACTCTTGGCAAGCAAAACCTTGGCCTTATTGGAAGTTTGACAACTTTAGCAGTGCTTGCTAACATGAAATTAAAGGAGGGAGAGGCATGCTCTAATGACCAGGGATTCAGAGTACTTAGCATGTGCCTGTCTGCCTCTGAGAAGTTGCAAGGCAAATCGAGGCTTTAAAAATAACTTTTTTCTTTGTTTCCCCCTTTCTTCACAGGTCCCCAGCTGTAAACCATAATGTCGCAAAGAGACGCAGATAAGTACCTTTATGTGGACAAAAACATCATCAATAACCCCCTGACTCAGGCTGACTGGGCAGCTAAGAAGCTGGTATGGGTTCCCTCAGAGAAGAATGGCTTTGAGGCAGCTAGCCTGAAGGAAGAAGTGGGAGATGAAGCCATCGTGGAACTGGCAGAGAACGGAAAGAAAGTGAAAGTAAATAAGGATGACATCCAGAAGATGAACCCCCCCAAATTCTCTAAAGTAGAAGATATGGCAGAGCTGACATGCCTGAATGAGGCTTCTGTGCTTCACAACTTGAAGGAGAGATACTACTCAGGACTGATCTATGTAAGTAATCTTGTCTGTTGGGGTAGGAGTTCCTGATGACATAGTGTGTGAACTTAATGTAATTGCTCCTAAATGCATGTGTTAGCCTTTCATTGCCCCTATACACAACTCATCATGTGACCTACCTTCCTCCCTCTACTTAAAATTTTTTCACTAAACTACGCCAACCCCCCTCTAGTTAATGTTGAAAGTTTCAAAGAATGCTATGGTAAATCTGGCTTTAATGTTTTAATGTCTTTGTTTGCAGGATGTTTTGAATGCCTTTTAACTTTCTCTTAGCAAGACACAAGAGCAGTTTGGTAGTGGTAAACAGGGAGTCTGATCTGAACCTAACCAAATAATAATAATAAAAACACAGTCCTATTCCATCCAGCATCTGAAATGTGTTTCCCATGTCTGAAGCTTCAGTGGGAAAGAAGTGCCAAGCTTTTTGTGTGGATCTCAGAGCATCTTTCTAGAGAGGAAACGTGTGCCTCCATGTACTTAGAGATAGGAAATGTTCCTTTTCTTTCCGTCTCCAAATGGACAAGAGCAGAGATTCCTGCTTCTCATTGCTGTGTAAATAACAGACACCATTTATGGGACCAAGGGTCATACCCAATGAAGCAGGCAGCAATCACTTCACTCAATATCAAAGGCAATAAATAGGGGAAGGAGATTTTGGAACCTTGACCTGGTTCTTCAGTTCCCTTCTGATTTTTCCCTTCATGTTGCCTATGTTTAGCAAGCAGATGTTGGTCATGCTAGCCTCTGCTTTATTAATACTCTGCAGTTATAGAATGAGTTGTTAAACTCAGTGGTAATGTAAAATTTGTGTGCAGTGATTGGTTAAAACAGGACTAGGGAGAGCACAAGGGAGAAACCCATGACTTACTAGTGCTGTGTCTGCTCTTCTGGAGTGGCATGAAGGCATACAGATGACTATTGGAGAAATTATCAGAGCCTATCTGAAAGATGCAAGGCTGATACAAATTTAGTCTGATTTCCACAGTCTGATGTCAAAATTTGAGAACTAATGTGATTGGAGGTTTACATAGTTTATTATTTTTGTAGTTAACAACTCCTTTCACTATTGGTCAAAATCTACTCTCAGGTGGAAAATTCTTGGTATTCAGATGAAATAGGATATGCAAGATCCACGTGTAACACTTTTAGAGTAGGAAATGCTGCTACATTATATAATAATTGTTGAAAATAATTCAGCAGTGTCTCAAGGTCTGTTGTATGCTGTGCAATGGGCTGTTTCACATATCTTGCAAGATACCATTTGAAATTTCAGACATGGCCTGTGACTAATAAATTGAGTTCTTCTAATTGGATTGTAAGACGATTGTGAGGTTTTTTTTGTAAAAAATCCCCACACCCTTCACCCAAGCAAACCTTGCATAGTGTTGCTCTATTACAGAATCTGAGTCTTGCCAAAACTGTGTTCCTGTGCACTTGTGAAATGGACTGATCTCACCTGTCAGCAGTTCTCAGCAAGTCAGGAGATTTATGGGAAGGCTTAAAATACTTTCATTGGAGTGGCTGTTGGTTGATCATTAATCCGCTTGAAGAAAGGGAGTAGACGCAGTGCATCTCCAGCAGAAATGTCTCTGGAAAGATTGCAGGCATAGTTCAGTTCTGTTCTTCTCCTTTCTTTCTTATTTGGCAGCAAGGCTGTGTGTTTTTATAAGTTATCATCTTTTTGCCTTTTTATCTATCTTTATTTTTTTGTCTTTTCATCCTGTAATACAAAGAGGGAAATCTTATTGCTGGTGCAGGCAAATTTTGAGTGAGGAGTGACAAACAATTCAAGAACTAAGAGCTTGACTCCAAACACCATTTTGCTATTTCCATGTGTGGATTGGTTCTGCACTGAGGTGACTTGCTAAGAGACTGGCTTTCATATTAACCCTTTCTATTGAGAATCCTTTATCAAAAGATCATTTTCAGCTTTTGTGAATCATTTTTGCTTACCTGAACTGTTTTGTTTGTATTCAGTGTGAAACTCAAAACTCAATCTTACATGTTCCAGTTATTTTATTGAAGTTAACTGTTACTGGAAAATAAATTTTCTGATGCTGTCATCTTTGTGCCATGCTGCAGATGGTCCTTTCAACTCCTCAGAGTTAGTTTACCAGTTAGAAAAATAAAACTAGTTCCAGTTTGGCGTGTGTGTCACTTGAAATAGTTAGTGAAAGGTAATGCCAGAATTCTATTTTGAGATAGTAATGTCTGAGACAAAGTACAGATTTCCAAGCCAGCTATGCTTATAATAGATGAGCCTTTGAATTGGAACCTTGGGTTCAATTCAGGGATTTATGCATATGAGTCTTTATTTGTACTTCAATAAGATGAAGATAACTCTTCTCTGTGGTAGGGCTGGCAGCTTCTGCTTATACATACAACTCAACTTGCTTCCTATATGAAACTGTCAGTTGCCTCAACCAGCAGTCATGACGTGGTGGTCTTACTCAGTTTTTTATCCCAGCCATAATTAGTTGCCTGTCTTTATTAGACAAAAATATCCCTTCACACAGCTGAGGTCGTTTTACTGCTTGGAAACTTCCCTTAGGTATTTCTCCTGGCAAGCAGAATGCTGGAAGAAGGTGGTAGCTTCTTCTTACATACTTGCCTCATGGCTTCATCACTCTAAGTGAAATTAATGTGTTCGCTTTTCTAAACTGCTGCTCTCATCCATAGGGTGGCTTTAGACATGAACTCTAAGTACTTAAAGGAAAAGCAACCATTCTGATCTATCAGCAGTCACAGCTATGAGGAGTCACACATACACAGCTAAGAAAGCTCTACCTTCCTTGTGGACTTGTGTGCACTGTGAACATGCTGCTCTTGCATTGACCCATTTCTGTCTCTTTGTCCTACTCTGTGTTCCACTGGTGTAGTCAAAGGTCAGGAAAGCATCATCCAGACTTCCAGCTTTTATTCTGTGCTGTGCAAGTGCTGTCAGACTTGATGGAGAACTAAAACTGAGGCAAAAGGAACTGACATTGCTGGCTTGGTTGCTGTAAACTCCTTAAACTGCTCTCTTCAAGCACCACCTGAAACCTAACCTGACTAGAAGCTTAGCTTCCTGGAACTTTAGAAGTACTATGCCAAAAGGTTTTTAGCCAACTTTCATAGTTTTCCACTTTGGAAAGACATTTAGTATTTTCTGTAAGCCATTCAAATAGTCCTCAAATATTTAAAAAAAATTATTGGAAAAAAAAAGGAGGGGGGAAAAAAGAGTAGGTCTGGAAACATAGATTGATTGTTTATACTGGGATGTGGAAAAGAAACCTTAAGTATCTATGAAAAACTCACTTCCTGGAGGACTTCTGTCTGAATCTATATCTGAATCTGCTGCATATAAAAGCAGAGTTGTTGCTTAGTGTTAAGCCAGCATGTAGAAAGATTGGACATAAACTGCATCTGCTACCACAAACTGTGTAGTAGATGCTATTTTCACCCTTCTGATCACTGCAGTCTAATCCTTACCTTTAGCTAAGGAGCTAAATCTGATTAAGTACTCTCTGTGCTCCTTGTGGAGAACTCTCTACCACTCCAAAGCACTCTTTTTTCATTGAGCAAACAATAGAAGAGATCTTGGCAATAGAAATATAAAGTGCCAAATGTACTCTCTTCTGGTAGCACTGCAAGTTGCTGTAGGAAGCTGCTCATCTTCAGATGTTCCAAACAGCTGCTTCTAAAGTTGACAGGGAGCTAGGATAGCACTAAGCCCCAGGAGCAGGGCTTGGAATGCTATTCTTAGAATGTCTAGGAAATATCTAAGAAGCCTCTCCTCTTCTTATTCCCTTTGCAAGTAAAAAAAATTGTTGTTTTTTTTTTTTTTTTTTTTAGGTACTCAGATTTCGAAGTTTGGGTTTGTGGGGTTTTTTTTAAGAAGCTTAATATTTTCACTGGAAGTGTTTTGACAGTTGTATTCCCTCAGAACTGTGCAATTTAAGCCAGTGGAAACCAATTGAGAAATGGAAGTTTGCTGTCATAGATAATGAATTAACCATTTTATATGAATTAGAAGCAAACTTTGGCATATATTGCTGACTTCTTTTAGAATTTTTTTCCATTTTGACTGGTTTGGAACAAAATACTGAGCATTCTAAACATACATACTGAACATACTATACATTGCTGACCTTACAATTTGAATCTAGTTCTAGTCACACTTGCTACATTACAAATCATGAAAGTGTTCAGGCTTGGGGGGTCTTCAGGAGGCCATCTAATCCAGCTTTCGTTTCAGAACAGGATGGCACTGCCTTCAGCATGGTCTAGTGGTCTTGAAAACCTCTCAGGAGTAGACTGGTCTTATTTTTCTTTTAGTAACTATTTTGGCTTGAGGTTCTATTTTGTTTAGTCATCATTTACTAGATAAATGGATATTAAACATGAGACAGAACACAAATGTATGCATTTTGAAGCTAAGCACCTACATTCTATCACAAAATGGCACTTACTTTGAAAGGAAGAAAAGCCAGTCCTAGTGGACTGTTAATTAGCTGGGGAGCAGATCAGTGATATCAGTATTACTAATGGGTCAGTAGCTGTTCAGTGCACGCTTGGAAGAGTTGAGTACTGGTCAAGGTGAGAGGACTAGGGTTGTTCCTCAGATTCTAATATTGTTTAGTGGGAAGCATTCCACATGGCATCACTGGAAGAAGTAATTAAAAAAGCACTGTTTGGTTTGTTTGTTTTTTCAAGTAATGTACTGTTAAAATATGCAAGTATATAACATTTTTAATTTCTGTCTCTGTTTGCTGGGGTGTTTTCTTTCCAGACCTACTCAGGCCTGTTCTGCGTGGTAATCAATCCTTACAAGAACCTGCCCATATACTCAGAAGAAATAGTGGAGATGTACAAAGGCAAAAAGAGACATGAAATGCCCCCTCATATCTATGCCATCACAGACACAGCCTACAGGAGTATGATGCAAGGTGAGTGCTGACTGAGATAATGACTCTTGTTGAAATCACAAATCAAGGTTGCAGTCAAAACACTGTAGGAAAACAACAACTCGCTGCTATCAAAAGGCATTATTGTCCTTGCTTACAGACACTACTTGGTACCAGCTTTTGTGTTCAGGTGAATAGCTCTCTCCTGCTGTAGTGGATTGAAGAACTATACAAAAAGTCTGGTGAGAGCTAAATTTGACATAAAGAACAGGCTGGTGTGAATGCATGGGGTTCAGAGAAACAGGAAAGGAGAACTGAGGTAGCAAATTTTCCATCTCAGTGATGAGCCTATGAATTGACATAGCTGTAGGTGGGCAGGGATGTGTACTGTTTGATAGAGGCTTTTAACAAAAGCCAGCTTAAAATCCAATTGCACAGTCTGGCTGGGGAATCAAGCTTAGTATAACCTATATAAAGTGTGATGGTCAGTGATAGCTTTACTGTCAAGACTTGTTTGGTTATATTCTTACTTTGTTAATAAAACTCACTATCAGGAAATATTGAGTACATCTGTTGCCTTTTCATGCAATAAAAGAAAGCAAGTAGGATAGACCTATTTCACTCCACATTATACAACTGAGAATAAGAGAACTGTGGCTATTATCTGCTACCTGTTTATCACTTGAGGACTTCTAAATATGGAACTCTGAATGCATTGTGCAGATCCCTGGTTCTGAGAGGAGGTTTTTCACTAAGTCAGTTGTGGTGTCTGTGATGCTTGGAGAGGTTCAGGTGTGGAGGTATTTTGTGATTTTCTTCCTGTTTGTTACCTGGGTTTTATGAGGAGGCATACTTCGTAAGATTTAAAGGGTGTAATGGACAGTTTGATTTGGTGTGCCTGTGTGAATGTTACTACTCCTTAATTTTTTGATGTCTAGAAATGACTAAGGTGTTTGTTCCCCCTAGGTCATGTCACTAGCATCACATTTTTGAGCAAAATCCAGATATAATAAAATCATGGTTTAAATTTCTCATTAGTCTCAGTTTGAGTTCTGCTTTTCACCTGCCCTTGCTACCACTTGCACCTCCAAGCATAAGAGGGCTATAATGATACAGGTTCCCAGAGTGGAAAAGAAAGAAAATCTCCACCCACCAACCTGTTTTAGTGTCTTCCAACAAACTTGGTGTGGAGAAAGCTGATAAAGGTTGTTTAAGTGTGGTGCCATGCAGGACAGAGCACAGGGGTGAGCTAATGTGATGGATCAGTTAATCTATATTTATAAAAGCCTGGGATGGAGAGGGGTGAGTACACAGACCTGCTGAAGTGGACTGGTGGCAGGGTGTTGGTGGCAATTTGCTGGAGATGTGGCAGGTCTTGAAGAAATGCAGCCATACTGCTGGTGTGTTACTCTGAAATGAATGCTGCATCCAGAAGATAAAAACTTGTGAAGCTGGACCTCTAAAGGATCTCACTTCCCTTAGAGAAAGACTGGATCTGCCATGATATGGTCAAGAATAGACGCTCCACCTATATTTTACATGGCAGAATGTTGTCCATAAACCTCCTTTTCTTTCCTTCTTTTATTGCTTCCTTCCCTCCATTGCCTGCTCCTTGTTAGCTCAAGCACTAATTTGTATTTTTGTTAAACAAGCTATTAACTTAGCTGTACCAAAGTTACTGTTCCCTAGAAAGAAATCTTGTCTACATAGAATCAGAAACAGTTTCTTTGGCAGTGTTGTGAGGAGACTGAAGTCCTTTTCCCTTACAGACAACAGTTAAACCACTTGAAAGTGCATGTATCTTGTCCTTCATCCCTGCCAGGTATATATCAGTGTGTGACAGAAGATACCCAAACAGCTGAAATTCTACATCAGGGGACAGGTGACCTTCCTTGGTCTGATGGTAGTTCAGAGGTAGTGATTAATCTATGTGGGTATTTTCTTTCCTGTTGAAAAGAGGTGATGTGTCTGTCAGACCACCGCTTGGATGATGTCTAAGACTTGGAAACCCCAGACTTGACTTGCTTTGTTGTACAGAGCTGAAGAATGGCAGCCCTGCTTGTGTTTTCCAAGCATGGGAAAGTTGCTATGAGGTCTGCTGGAGTGTTTACCTTTCCCAGAACAATTCTAGCTATGCTGTATTCTCAGCAGTACTGACAGTCTAGAGGCTTACCCCAGCTCTTCTTTACCTAGTTTTAGATACCTTGTTGCAGACTTTTTGTAATGCTTGTTGATATGAATATCATTCCCGGTTAGCTTTTGAACTTACCTGCCTTGATCTGTTTAACTAGGTTTGGAAGGATTTTTCTGTGCGGTTTCACAGTTACCTGTGTGTACTACAAGACCTCTAGAGATTGTTTTAGGGTTATTTATTGCCTTATTTCCTTGTTTCAAAGGGTAGCAGTAGCATTCCAATGTCTGCTACTGGGAGTGAGGGTGAGTAGTAGGTTGTTGCAGTGTCTCTGGTCCTGGCTAGCCTCGAGGGGAATGGAAAGCAACATTCCTATTCCACTTTCTGGGTTTTGCTCAGCGGTGGGGGAGGTTTGGTGCAGCAGCCAGTGGTATGGCAGGAATCTGTACAGAGAATAGAAGATGAAAGGGTCGAGTGCTCCACATGAGCCAGAGGCATTTAGGATTAGGCTGCCTTCCCTAGGTTACTTTCAGAGCCCTGAAGACTGGGAATCCTTCATGGCCTGGAGAAGGATAGCAAGCTGACTTGACTCTGACTTCTGTCAGCACAGGGTATAGTTATCTCTTAAACTGACAGTGTGGAAAAGCTTTGGGTGTTAATTGATTTGGACTCAGATTTTTTTTTTGTTTGGTTTGGTTTTTTTTGGGGGGGGGGTTGTTTTTGTTGATTTTCAGTCAATTTATGGTGTTTGAATAAACAGGGCTTTCAAAGGGATGGTTCATCAGGAAGGGAGAGGAAGATGAGAGTTTTGTTCCAGCCTCTGCTAATCCACAAACTGCTTAACCGTTTTCAGGCATCTATGCTGATGTACTGTGGGTGAGCTTGGTCTGCTTTTGTATCTTCTGGTTGCTTCATTGGCAGAAGTGTCAGGGCACTTAGATATTCCACGAGATTATATTGCTTTTTGTTAATTTTCCTCAGAAGTACTTTCTTGAAGAAATAAAATGGTGAAGGGCATGTTCAGAGTGGGTTGTTTGTTGTTATTGGGTTTTTTTCCTTTTTTTTCTCAGACCCAAGACTGTGACTCTCAGAAATGAGATGAAAACATTATTTTGCTACATGTTACCTGGAGATACTTCCTGTGCTTCAAGAACAGAACTCTCAAAAGAAAGTGTAACATTTTTGCTTTTAGAGAAAACAACAATTTGTCTTAATGTTTCTGTTCCCTGGGTAACCTGGGTGCCAGAAGCCTCAGATCTGCTTTCAGAAGAATTATTCTTCTGGTGCTAATGATTGAAGCACAGTGCCTGCAAGTGGAGTGGTGTCTTGAGCAAACAAATCTAATGCAGCTGATGTATACTGAAGAGATACATTCTTTACCTCAATTCACAGTCTCCAGGGCCTCAATTTAGAAAAACATATTTTAAAGCTGTTAAACAGCATCTGTTTGTCTATTTGGAGCACACATAGAGAATTTTCTGTGTCAGATAGTGATAGAAGATATAAATTTCATTGGTATCTGGAACATGGTATCTGTTTTAATGCCCTGAAAAAGTATCTGTAGCTTCTGTAATAGGTTAGGTCAGTATGGTGATTCTGGTCTACAAAGGTTAGACCTGTTCAGCTGAGATGATAGGTAGGAGAGGGAATAGACAGCACATAGCTAATGAATATATTCAGTCTCTTTTCTTAGCTGGTTTTCTCCACATTATTGGAGAGCTTCTAATGTTTCACCTAAAAAAACTCTGAAAATCACTGAGTAATGATTAAACCCTCCTTGACCTTGATGGATTAGTCTGCAAAGGGACCTGTACGCCCAGAACTGTGCTGGTGTTCACTTGGGAGTTAGGTAGTTTCTGGGTTTGGTGTTTCAAAGAAAAAAAATCTGAAGCACAGTACCTTGGTGATTTTTTTAATGACACCTTGTTACATTAAGTGAGGAATCACAGTGTTAGGTGTTGTAAGACAAATCACTTGCTTTGTAGATCCTCACACTCACCTTGGGACCACGTGTGATTTTCACAAAAGATAGTCCTCTAGATCTGCTCCTGTAGAATATAGACCTTCAAGTGTTTTGTTTGTAATTTTTAAATGTTTGCATATTTCTCTAAGTTTCTTAGCTAGCAGAATACTTCTGTTTTAACTTTCTTGCTTCCAAGTAATTTCTCAGCTTGCTTCTTAGCATTGGGCTGCTATGCTGCACTATATAATGCCCTACCCCAAAGTGCATCTTTCTTTTCCATATAATATTCTGTCAGTGCTTCTCAGTTGAGACCTGCTCAGGTTATGTAGAGGCACACATGTCCCTTTCAAGTTGCATGTAAGGGTCAAGTTCTATTTCCACTAAAACCCAAAAGAATATAACTTTTGGTTTCAGAAGTGTATTTTCCAGATTGTCCAAATTTCTCATGCAAAGGGCAACATGAAATTTGGATGCTAGTATGGAGGATATTTGTTTTGGTGCAAATGGCAAGAAAGTATGTACATTGTTTGAAATTTCCTTAAGAAATGTTTTACATGTTTTGAATTACTTGGAATTTCTAAATCCAGCTTTAAAAATCTGTGTCTTGAGATGTGGTTTTTATGAGAACAGGGAGCTAAAAAAGAGTCCGGTTGCCCACTTGTTTTTTGGTAGTTACCACACCCATTTTGCTTCATTCCTGTAAACCAGAGCAGGATTTCTCTGGCAGTCACTTATGTAATGGTTCAGCCCCTGATGTCAGTCTCCCTCCAGTTCACTGTTTTAGTATCATGAGCTGCCTGAGCTTTTTGCAAGCTGTATACTAGTTTTTCTTTTCTGTCAGAACTTCATAAACATTTGCATAACCTAAAATTGCAGCTTACAACTTGTTTTCTGCTATCTCCAGGTTCAGTTAAAGAGCTCTAGAGAAGGGGAGATGTGGGCTCTAGTCCAAAAATGTCTTGGGGGAATAAATATTTCCATTTGAGCCCGTAGGATATATTTCATTTTGAAAGATGAAATTTACTTTTCTCCTTGTGACTGTTTTCAAACTTCAGCTAATGCAGAGCTGAATCTTGGCACTGCAGTATTCCTGTAAACTCAAGTGATTTCTTTTCTCTTTTTTTTTTTCAAACATCTTGAAGCTGTATTGTTGAGAGCTGTCTTGGATATGCTATGTTTCTCCTTCATTTGATTTCTCTTTTCTCTTTCTTTTTTACTTGATGACGGCTGTTAGCATTTTGAGACTTCCCTATAATAGGTTCTTTAAATGACAGTGCAAAAACAGGTTCTGGGGCTCTGTTCTGGTGTTCCCCTGGAGTGTTTCTGATTCCGTTCAAGCCAGAATGTAGGTTAAAGCACCACAGTGAACCTACTTGATTGGGTCTGATGCCAGTGGGGTTGTTCCCACTGTGCAGCACAGTGTGTCAGGTCCCTGAGGCTTCTCCTGCGTTAAGAGGCCTGAGGAAAGGACATGGGATGTAAAATTATGTTGATGTTGGAAGAGAATTTTGAGGAGGCAGTAAAGAGCTGACAGCACTGCAGGGTTGAAGCGCTTAGATGCATTTAAGAGCAATTCTTGCTTTAGGTCAGCTGCGTAGCTTGGCCGGGCGGGCTGGGCTGGGCTGCAGGCGTTGCGCGGGTGCTGGGCTGGGAGCAGCGCAGTAACGGGAGCGGGGCTGGGCTGCCCTGGCCTGCCAGACGCTGTGGTTCAGAGGTGGGTGGTACCATGAGCTATGGTTAAGCTTTTAGCCTTAATGAGTCAGCTATAGGCAGGGGACTGCAAGCCAAGCCTTTGCCTTTCAGCTCCACTTCCTCTTAGCTGCAGAGGTGATGTCACCATTGTGTGAAAGCTATATTACTTCTCCTTTTATGGAGATGAACAGGCTTGAAACGAGAGTCACTCATGCAGAGGAAGTGGGTGATAAAGGCCTGGTAGGATGTTCTGTAACTGAGATGAGGAGCTTAAATTGCACATTCTCTTCTAGCCTTCTAACGTTTTTCTTCTCCCATCCCAAAACATTTAAAAACAAAATTCGAGACTTTGGAGCTGTATTAAATTATCAATTATGCCAATGTATTTGACCACAGCAGTTCAGCATTCATTCACATTTGTTTTGCAGTAGTATATTTGGTTGAGCACTTTCTATGTAAAAAGATGTCGCTCTTGTGAAAACAAATTTTGGTTTAATTAAGTTTTTAGAGTATGCTAAAGCAGCAAGCAGTCTCAAATGTAATCTTTTATTCTTGGACGAAAGAAAGTCAAGAATAAGTTACGTATTATGGGGTTTTTTACATAGTAAAATTAATCTACTGATCTTATTATACCATACTGCTGTATAGTTTAAATTTGAAGAATATTTTACTTCCTGAATTTCTGGATGTTTGAGGCTGCTGTGTCTTGTGATCACTTGAATGCTATAGTGATGAGAGCTGAAGAAGAGCCTAGATAAAAAGCTTTCCTTGTCAGCTGGTTTGAAATACAGAACTGTTGCTATAATTAACTAATGAGTTGTTATTCTGGATTGTTTCTAATAAGTGACTCTGTTTAGAACTGAAAAGCAGGTGCAGATTTCTTTTAATCAGGCGTTTCTTGATTGTGTTATTATAAGCAACTGAGTTTATGGTACCCAGCACATTCTCTTTTGCTGAGTAGGTTGCTTGCACAACTGACAATGAAGTAAAGGCAAGTGCTGACTGAAGTAGTGCAGTATGCCCATGTTGAATGATCCTTTGGAAAAAAAAAAAAAGGAGGGGGGAGGTGGCCTCTTGCCTGGACAACTGAATTCTGATTCATGATGGCACAAGTCAGTGTCATATGGAGAACAAATATTGGCACTTGAAACTGTTCTTAATTTGAAGAGTATCTAAGAGTTATGCTTTGTATGCGTTAGCTCTTTGCCCCTTTGGTCGGCTCCAGTTTCCTGTTGCTCAACACATTATTTGAGTTGTCTGTCTATACACAATTAGAAGAATTCCAGCTATCCCAATGACTGCTGCTTTGCAGTCCTGGGAAAGAATTTCCCCCGGATTGCAAACAGGAATGTTGCCTTTTATGGCAGTGTCTGCGTGCTCCCAGAGACCTGCCTGCACTTGCAGGTAGGATCCTGCTGACTTAAAGCAGAGGTGACTAAGGCAGCTGCAGTGGGCCACCAGGAAAGTATGTTGGGGGAGGAAAGCTTCATGCCAAGAGGATTTCAAACACTGTCTGTGACTTTTCCTGCCTGACCACCTTTCAACACCGTGCTCTGTGTTAGGGTGGGGAAAAATCCTGTAGTTGCCTTTGGGACTCCTTAGGGTCAATCCAGGGTGCTGTGGCTATCTTGTCTTACTGGAACAAGGCTGGAAAGAACTTTCAATCAAGTATGAGAAAACTTGGCATGATCGAGGAGTGTTCAGTGCCAAAGAACTGCTTGGTATTATTATCTGATATTGATCATCTCTTTTTCTGTTGAACAGTCAGTTTATCTGTCTGCTTATGGGTGTTCTTTTGCTGGATCATCTCTAGGATGGAAATGGGAAGGCAGGTGCTATTCAAGTGCCTGGGGCTCCACAGCCTGTTTGAGAAGCCCCAACTCATAATTCCAAGGTCAGAGCTGGTTACCAGCAATAAGGACCACCTTATTTAGAATTGCCTTTTTAAAATGTTTTTTTTTTCTTTCTCTCAAATCTACTTCTTAGAAGAGCCTCTGTAGTACCTGAATGTGAGCATAGCCTTTTCTGGACAAGTGAACTGCTTGTTTTTATTCAAGCTTTTGAAAGTCAGGTGTTATTCAGAGGCACAGTCTTGTCCTTTCACATAGCTGCTTTGTGGTGCAGAATTGTACTCAGGTGTTGTACTACTGAAGAATACATTTCCTTAGGCAATCCATAAATGAGTCATTAGTTATTCCCCTGATCCACCCTCAAAGTGCCCAGTCATGCAGAGGGCTGGCATGTGCCTGCTGAGCCCTTGACCCACTGGGAACCTTAAATATGTGAGGCCTTTGGAGCTGGCTAACATCTGTTATTGGCCTGGCCTTCAGCAAAAGGAGTGTATATCTCAAAGGCAGTGAATAAATTCAGCACTTGAAAACATGAATATGCAATTTAAGTAAAGCTGCAGTATCTAGTTTTGAAGGCTTAAGAATTTGCTAGGCCAAAACTGTTTGAGTGGTGATTTTCTTCTACTTGCTTTCTTCCAGGCTTGGGGCCGATCAGCTCTTTCTGAGAACAGTATTAGCAGGGTAATGGCAAGTAATCTAAGTTTTAACAGGAAAAAACCAGATTATTTTCCTCTCATTTTTTGTGCTCATCTACATACAGTCAGTTTCCAGTAAAGATGCTTAAGAACAGGAGTTGCATATACTTAGCATGTGAACTCAATGCTTCCATTATTGGCTTCAGAATATTTTAAGATGGAATCTCAAACCTATTAGGTTTGCCAGCTTTCCTTATTCCACAAAAATATGTGCAAACCCTAGATATACTCCTCTCTTTTTAAACTGTGTGTATGGGAGATTTTTCTTGATTAATATGGCATTCAGGATGTTAGTACTGGAATGCTAAATGTGCTTGCAGCAGCAGTATTTAAGGATATAGAAAATGTTTCAGGTACTTGAAATCTATCAGACTAGAAAGCCTTCCCTAATTACAGCTCAATCTCTTTATCTTGCACAAAACAACTTGAATGCTGACTTAATTATATCATCTAAGTACTGTCTGGTGGGAAGAATACTGAGCGTTCTTGGTTTCTCTAAGCTACGGGGAAAAAATTAAAAGAGCCAGTAGCTAAAATGTGGAGACAGTCACACAAACATAATGGATGTCACTAATTATGAAAAACAATATTAGATCCATTGAATTGCAGACTCTCTTGGATGTTTGAGGCTTGCTTTCTCTCTCTTTAGAGAGTAGATGTTAGTCCAATGCAATGAGTGGAAAAAGGAAGTTGCAATGCCTGAATGACATCTAACTGCTGCAGTGTTACTGAGCTTCTCAGACTAAATAATCTGTGAGTCCTCTGGTCTTGATTTAAAAATAAACAAACACCTAATATCAAACCAAAAAGCCTCCCAGCCTAATGGGGATTTTGAGTTTGGTGGCACAGTGTGTTCTGAGTGCCCCAGTGGCTCCTGTGGGCTGTCAGTCAATGATTTGCTGTGCCCACCTGTTCCATGTTTCACTGTCCCTGTGATGACTACAAGCTACTTGAGGCTGTTCTGGTGTAGGCACAGGCACTCTCCAGTCTTCCTAGTGCTCCCAGCTCATTCCTGGTGGTGTGAAGGAATGGCATGGAATCTGGGTGGAGGTAGGTGGGCACAGGGTGGAGGGAAGGGGTAGAAAGTGAAACAGGGCAGAATAGGTGGAGTGTGTGCAGGAGCTATGGGATGAAGGCATGGTGGAAGGATTGGTCAGGACTGTGCATAACGAAGTGAATGCTGGCAGGAGGTTAAAGATGTGGGAGAAGATAGTAGTGAATGGGCTGGGTCAATTAACTTCTGTAACTGGAAAGATATCCACAGCTGGGAATTGAACACAGGCATTAGTAAGTCTGCTGGTACGTCAACATGGAAAAGAAAAGGTTTCTGTTGCTACCAACTGCTGTGTTAATACAATAGGGGATGGTGCCACAAACAATCAGCTGTATGGGATGTAGGCTGCTGCTCAGTCTTCCAGTTTTTGGGTCCAGTCTGTACAAAATAAGTAACAAATATTTTGTCACTCAACCTCCAGTGTTTGTTTTGGTCTGAAAACGTCTGTTTGATGTGAATCTTTGGCACTTTGGGATTTGTAACAGTTGCTGTCCCACTTTCCCCCTACCTCTTCCATTTTCACTGCTCTGCTGATAACTTTTGTAAGTCAGTATGGGCCCACTGCAATAGGGGCTGAAGAACAAGTAGATGCACATCACACTGTAGCTGTGTGGTAAAGAAACATTCAGTAGAAGACTTCTTTAGTGTTTGTAGAAAAATTGTAATGCAAATAATATTCTTTCTGGATGAAGAAAACTAAATTGCTGTGGTGCCATTATACTTTGGCATATGGTAGGAGGTGGGTGTCTTGCCAGAGAGGGGGTTACTTGGCTGTGATTCTGAGGATATTTGTCAGTGTTTACTATTTCCTGGTGTCTTTGGTGTTGATTTCATTCTGTCAGAGAAATTTTCTTTTAGAGTTCTAGTCTGACTACTCTTTTAAAATTTCTTCTAGATCGAGAGGATCAGTCCATCCTTTGCACGTGAGTAATTCCAATTGTCAGTTTGTCTGCATGTCAAAGTTTGTGTTTTTACATTTTTGTAAAAAGGAAGGACTCTCTTAATTTTAAGTGATGGAAGTGGAATTACAGAATTAGGTAATAATGGAGAGTCAGGGAAAGCCCACTACAGTTCCTCCAATATATAATTCCTTCTGCAAAATAATTTTTGTAATAAATGGAGGGAGGTTGGCTTTGAAACAGCCCCTTGTGCTCAAACTACTGAAGAAATACAGCTTTGTCAATGGAAAAGGCTTGGAGTGATCCTTCAGATTTGTTGCAGCTGTTATGTTTAAGTGCATGCATACTGATGAGGCTGATAGAGTAACAGATACTCTTGATGCAGCAGTTTGTCTTCTAGACACAGTAAAATTGATTGGCCCTCAGCCATGCTTAAGGAATTGGTATGTTTCTTCTTGCAGTCAGGAGGCTTCCGTTTGAAAGATTTACTTCATTACCTTTCACCCTAACCTCTACAGCAGCCTCCAAGCTATTCCTCAGCCACTTTGACAGTCTCTGTATCCAAGTGACTAGAAAACACAGTTCTTTATTGCCTTCCATGTTGCAGTTCAGCTGCAGCCCAGCTTTTTTTTCTTGGTTTTAAGGGAGGTGCTGTAATGGCCAGGATGCAGTTAAGGATGTCAGTAGCCCTTTTGGGATTAGAAATATGATTATGTCCCTTTACATCTTGTTTGTTGATAACTTGTAGATTTTCTTTACAGAGGTGAATCAGGAGCTGGTAAAACAGAGAACACCAAGAAGGTTATTCAGTATCTGGCTCATGTTGCTTCCTCGCACAAGTCCAAAAAAGACCAGGTAAGACCTAGGTTTAATGATGTTTTATTGCTCTGCAGACTTTGGACATTAAATATGTATTGGCTGATGTTGATAAAAGACATATTGTTCAGTAGAAGCTTAGATGGTAACATCTGTCAGGGGATTGAGGAGGTCAGTGAACTATGAAACAACAAGTCTGTCAAAAATTGCAAGTCAGGGAACACTGTTCAAAGCCATAACTCCTTTGAATTCGGTGGATCTACAGTGGGCATAAACTCATCCACAACCCCTTGGATTCATGGGCAAGTGCATGGGCAAGAGCTGCTGTAATTGCATCACCTGTACTGATCTTTTCACATGGTTGTATTGCTTATAACCAGTCTAGGCGGTTTAAAACTGGTCCTTCTGTGGGGGAGTTGTCTCCTTTCTTCTGTACCATTATAGATTAGGTCTGGCCATTACATGTACTGTCTCAAAACTGGAGAATACAATGATAGGCTAGTGGACATCGGCTGAAAACTTAAAAATTGTAGGAAAACATTAAAAGGGGGGAAACCAAGCAAACAGCACATGAGAGGAGGGTGGTGATGATGGTGGGAGGACTTTAAAGATGTCTCACTTATATTTTTTTCCCCTCCCTCTCCCCCGATGGACTATTGCCGAATTCTTCAGTTGTATCCTCGTAGGTGAGCTGCACGTTTACTGCACGTTCTGCACCAGGAATGCATTTTCTGTCCCATTGTGTGATTTTTTTGAGCGGCTTTTCACTCCACACCAATATCACTTTCTGCAGCTAAAACAAATCCATAGACAATTCACAATTTTTTTTTTTTTTTTTTTTTTTGTGTGGTGCACAGTAATCTTTTTGTAAGGATGTTCAGTTGGAGACTGTAGTGATATCAAGAATACTTGTGTTCTGTGCTCAATACTAGTTTGCCTTTAAAGTTTTTCTTGCAGGATTTTCCCAGATACATACCATCTTAGAAGTATTCCATCAGGACAATAGGACTGGACAAGGCTTTCCTAGACTCTTAAGCATATAGTGTGTGTGATGTTCCTAGTAATATTGATGTAGTTAAGTATTTAGCCAGGGAGTTTTAGTACTGTGGGCTTGTTAGCCAGATCTGAACACGTTGGAAATGTTTATTAATGAAAGCCAAGTGCTAGGTGTGTCCACTGCATCTCTACATAAGAGTTTTCCTGTAGCAGCTTAATGTGTAGGCATGTCTAATGCATGTAGAGTATATAAATAAGAAGGCATTTCTGCATGCAGGCACACTGTGTGTGTGCATGCACATAGTAGTAACTAACTTCTGGAATTCTACCAAAAAAACCCAATCTTCTATGTGCCAAAATTTCAGACATATGAAGGCTTTTTCCATGGTCTGTCAGTAGCTGTATTTAGAAACATTCTTCTTTTTAGTTTTTTTAAGTGTGGAAAATAGAATCATGGGGTTGAGTTAAGTATTCTTCCACTGCTTGTCCATGAGTAAAATTTGAACTGCTGAAGCAGGACAGATCTGCTCAGGAGAATAAAACAGTCCTAAGTTGGACTGGTTAGTGATTTGCCCAAGCTTGATATTTAATTTTTTTCCCTAAGTTTTGATTTTTTTCAAAAAGTCCTGCTCTCCATGTTTTGTTACTAAACTGACCTTACCAGAGGGGATTTAGAGCTGAAGCCTTTGTTAATCAGCAGTGAGTGCTCTGCAGCACTTCTTTATGGTGCAAACTTGGAATCAGAATATAGGAACTTATGAAGATGAATACATTTAATTTTTTGAGGATCTCAGGTATACTGGTCATGGAAGATTTTTGTCTTTAGGCACAGAACTAAACAAAGGATATTATAGAAAGTAGTGGTACTTTCTTTACTGTGAACTTTTGGACGTAAACTGGTGTTTTTCCAAATACCAGGGCAAAATCAGTTTTATAAAACATATTCTTTAACTCTATCTCACTTGTTTTGGAGGTAGTGGTGCATTCCACCATTCCCAGTGGATTAGTATATTCAGCTAAATAAGCTTCTAGCTGCATGGTGTGACTTCTATGCACACTAAGGCTCCTTTTGGGGGATGTACTGAATCTAATGATAGAAACTTTTTTTTTTTTCATTTATTAAAACTTCTGTTTATGGAAGTTGAAGTCAGTGTTTTTCCATGTTTAATCTCAGCTTCTCTACTGTCTTATTAAATAATGTAATGATTTTTCAAGATGTGAGTGTTTGCAGATAATCAGAAATCCGTGAGTAATGGTAGCTGATATTTAAATATTTGTAACGAAACTTTGGTTATGGATGATCCTTCTCCTTCCCCCATGCAGCCACGGGTGTTGGGATTTAGTTATTTGATAATCTCTCACATGACTGCAGAGAAGAATACAAAAGCAAATCCCTGAAGTGTAAAAAACAAAACAACAAACTCCAACAAACCAAACAACCCAAACACCATCCCCCATTTTTTTTTTTTAATTGTATGCTGTTAAAGGTAGACATGATTTCTGGATGCCTTTCTCCATACTTTCTGAAGCATAAATAGCTGGAAAGACTCTATTTTGCTTAAAAAACATTTCAAAAAGTGTATGAGATGAAAAAAAATTCAGTGCAAGGTAGATGTCAAGGATTTTAGTTGCTTTAAATTTGTCTTGTAATTTCAGAGCAGTAGAAAGACAGCATACTGAAGAGTGTTAGGAACTGCCAACCACAGGCTAACAGACCTTTTTCTGCTGCTGTTTTCATGAGGAATATTGCACATACTTCAAATGCATGCCAAGTGTTAAACAAATTTGTTTCAGGTCAAGGAATGGCAATTACAAGCACCAGGAAATTGGCAGCATCTTAATGATAGGTACCTTAGGATTTTTAGAAAGCTTGGACAGCTCTGTCTTGTAATGGTTTTGCTCTGCAAAATTACCTATTGTATAAAAATAATGAAGAATCTTCCATCAGTGAAAGGTGACCATCAAAATTTAAAGTAAAAAACCCCCAAAAAGTCCACCCCAAAACTTATTAAAATTTTTAAACATAATGGAATTGCCTTTTAAACAAAGACAGCATGCAGTGAGGAATGGGTACAGTAATTGCAGACACTTAGTCCTATGTGCTGTTACTGTGGCGTGCTGAGAACTTGGATTTTTCCACTGTGTCATGGTGCTGAGGCAAATCAGGAGAGCTCAGTGATTTGACCGACTCTTCAGCATTTTCCTTTCCCGGAAGGGAAAATGCTTCACATGGCTGTGAGGCCAAGCTGTCGTTCTCTATGCATATTGCTACCTTGGTGTTTCAAGAGACCTAATCACCTCTAAACTACAATTTACCAACACCTACTTGAAACTAATGACACTTTTTCCTGAGGTACTAAGTAACAGTAGGGTCTATTATATGTGGATTTGCATAAACTTCCCTTCTTTGTGTAGCTGCTATGGCCTCAGTTTTATTTATAGCCAAATAATTAAAATAGATTTGATGTCAAAGACTGATTTCTTTTCCCTCCTTGTTCCATTTAGTTGGGTTTAAGTGCTGTGCTGCTGTCACCTCTCACTTGAATAGTAATAAATTGCAGTTAGAAACAGAGGCCTAGGGCTTCACTGCAGGATGGGGAAGAGAAATGGTGTGAGCAAAGAGCATTCCAACTTCACCACATGTGGCAGAACACAAGGAGAAATGTGACCACCACACAGTTTCAAGGACTGAACCCTAGTTTTGAGGCTTTTTTCCTTGCAATGCCAGATGCTGGGTCTGTTGTGAGACAGATGATGTGCCAGCTCAGGTTCTCTTACCAGGGCTAAGCCCCTTGTCACATATACTTGACAGTGAATGGAGGTGTTTGCAGCAGCTGCCCCTTCTGTCTGTGTGCAGTTCCACCAGGGCTGGGGGTCGTGTTTGGCCTTGCACTTTGCAAGCATGAAGTGAAGTGATCGTAGAAGTAAAAAATAAAGACTTGTAGTTCATTGTACAGTTTCTCATATATCTTCCTCCTTTTTTTATTTCCTGTATTTTTAGAGACACTGTGTAAGAACTAATCTGTCTTTGAGAACAAATGGGAACAATTTTCCTTTAGAAGTAACCTTAAATAGTTTCCCCATAAATTCCAGTTCTCACAAATCAAACTTCATTTCCATCTGTTATGCACAGGCAGTCTTGAGTACTTACTGATAACTGCTAAAAAGAGAAACATTAATCTAAACTGTAATTTTGTGTCTCCAGAAGCTTTTTAGTTGATCTTGAAATATAGAGAACACCATGCTTTTAGCACAGAGGACAAGTAATTTTTCAAAAGTGCTAGGGATACGTGTAGAGCCTGCAGGGAAAGGTGTATATGCTGCAAAGGCCTAGTACTGGGCAGAGATAAAAGTTCTGAATTTCTTTTTCTACAATTCCAGCATTTTGTGTTCCTTGAGGGGATGAGTGTGTGAATATGGCAGCAGACTGCAAGCAATCATGCAGTTTGTGGGATACCACTAATTCTCTTTTTTGTGTGTTCCTCCTTACAAAGGAGATTTTTGCTTGTTTGTACTTTGTAAGATGTAGACTCTTACAAGAAGTGCAAGTATTTTGTGTTTGGTTTTTACAAAACATTAGATTTTTTCAGACTAACTTCTTAACCTACTAGTAGCAGTGTTCAGAGCTGTCTTTTAGTAGCAAGATAGGATTTACCTCACTGTTCCAGGCTCTGTGGCAGTACACTTCTGGGATGAGGGCCTGGTCTTGGATGCTGGTATGGTTTTTAATTTGTCCCTGGGAAGTCTGCGGGATGTTACAGCCAAGTGACTTTGAAGGGCTTCTTGCTAACAGAAAGACACACTGGGAGGAAGGGGAATGAGGCTTATTTATGAATGTTTCTGTTTAACCCAGATAACTAATGAGTCTCCTTTGAAGGTTTAAGTGATCATCTCCTAAGGTTTAATATGGCTTCTCTGCAACAGATGCCAAGCTAGTCTGAATTGAAACCGCAGCGCTGGTTTGACCCAAGGTTAATGCTGTGAACCACTACCTACTTTATTAATTTTGGATTTCTCTCTAGGGAGAACTGGAGAGACAGTTGCTTCAGGCTAATCCCATCCTGGAGGCCTTTGGAAATGCCAAGACAGTAAAGAATGACAACTCCTCAAGATTTGTGAGTATTATTATGTCACGAGTGTATTCAAAAAGTGCATCAAAAGTGTATTTTACACTTTCCAGAGTGTTCTGGTTTTGGGTGAATTGCTATCAGAGATACAGTAACTGAGTGACTTTTTTAAAATTAATCTGGGAAATTAATTTCATTTGGTGAATTATCCAGAATAGATCTTTTAGATCTCTAGAATGAAGAAACCAGATCCTGTGCCAGGATCATCTGTGCTGATTTTTTTTTAATCATTACAGTTGGTTTTATCCTAGAGAGCAAATACTTGTCTTTATTTTGCTTGTTCTGGAGAACAATGGACAACATCTGAGAGGCGGGTGGCAGAGCTGCAGCAAAACCAAATGAAAATGGTTGAAGCTAACACTGAAAGGGGTGGAGCTGTCAGGGTAGTGTAATGTGAAGTTCAAGGGACCCTGGTTGTGGGAAATCTAGGTTGAAACATAAGTGAGTGTGAGTTGTAGGCTGTCACAATGACAGAAGTGTCTGGAAGTGCTTGGTGTCTTTATTTTGTTCAATTGTTGTTGTGATCAGTAGGCATTGCCTATTGGCTGACCTTACACTTTGCCTAAAACCTGCCTGACCTGTTTGGAGTTTCCTTTCCTGGATGAAAAAGAGAAGGTTTACCTCTGTTGTTTACTGTTGTTACCAAACACAAAGAATACTAATTTTAATGCTGTTGTCTTCCTCTTAGGGCAAATTTATCAGAATCAACTTTGATGTCAACGGCTACATTGTTGGAGCCAACATTGAAACCTGTATCCTTTCTGTAACCCCTTGAAAGGTTCAAGGCTCTAGAGGTGTCAGGAATGATACCTAGCAGTCTCATCACCACTGACTTAGGTTGAGAAAGCAGTTGGAAGCACTCTAAATTTCTGCTATCAAGGTCA
Organism: Agelaius tricolor; assembly: GCF_023055355.1. Taxonomy (NCBI): domain Eukaryota; kingdom Metazoa; phylum Chordata; class Aves; order Passeriformes; family Icteridae; genus Agelaius; species Agelaius tricolor. The sequence continues at coordinate 18,833,061 of NW_027269263.1, read as the reverse complement.
CTGTTGTAGTCTCCTCTTTCCTCAGTAGTATTTTGTGACGTTTGTGATCATGGTGCAGACCTTTTCTGAGTTAATGAATGAATTCGAATCTTAAGAGGTGAAATGCAAGCATAAACTGCAGCAATATGAATAGGTATGGAATTTCATAAGTCATTCTTGCTTCTTTCCAAGGCAAGTGGGGATTGATGGCATCAGTTTTTATGTTTCTTACCAATTAAGTCTCTCTTACCATAGTCATCATTCAGAGCTGGCAGAACTGAGACCAGAAGCTCAATGGGTTATTGACTGATAATGATTGCTAAGTCAATACCTCTGTCAATTGGTATGAAGAGAACATCAGGTATTTTTTTCTCCTACCATAGAGTAGGAAGGGATTTGTATGTCCTGTCATGGGCCTTGACTCTCTGAAGATCTGCTGGAGAAGTCACGTGCAATTCGCCAGGCCAAAGAGGAGAGAACCTTCCACATCTTTTACTACCTGCTCTCTGGAGCAGGAGAGCATTTGAAGAGTAAGTATGATTGTGTTGTGGTGAGGGAATCCCATAATTTCAACAACAGAGGGTTCAGAACACTTGTAGACGAAGACCTGTTCCTTCACAGTTCCCCTTCTCTGCCTTTTGGATATGGTCAGCTCTCCTCCACTTCTTTCATACACTCATGCATCCATCTATCCTCCCCCTGCACTTCTCAGTTCCTGAAAACTTGCTGCTCTGGTTCCTTCCTGCACTTGTTTCCCTGCCAGCAATGACTCTACACCCTTCCTTATCTAAATCGCTGTCCCATGTTTAGTCTAGTCTTGCATGATGTAAACCATTCTGGTGCAGGAATGCTCCTGCTGTGATGCACTCGGTGTGTAACTGAGTGGAGCAAATCTGCAAGCCTCTGAGCACCTCTAGCAGTCTGGAATCCCAGCACACCTTGTTTTAATACCTCACTGTGGTAATGTGGGTCTGTGTTGTGCAAGAGCTGCAAATGGATCTGCAGGAATGACACAAGGAGAGGACTTTCTCATAGCTGCTACTGTTTCAAGAATTAATATATGAACTTTTATCTGACTTGAAACAAATGAGGTATCTGAAATTAAAGGCAGATTTACTTTCAAGTTAATCCCTACTATTTACAGATTTAGGACCTAATGATGAGTGGCACTGCTTTGGTGGAGTAGGCCAGAGGAAGGAATAGCAAGAAATAACACAGAAAAACTCTGTGTTTATCTAAAATATATTAAATGTTCAGCCTGAAGTAAAACTGGGCTTAATCCTAGATTCATCCAGGAGCTGGTAGTGTATGCAAATCAGAAATTTGATATTGGTGGTAGCTTGTTGTCTGTTTAAAAAAAAAATCCATAGCAACTTCTTTCTCAATTCTTTCCTAAGATGATCTGCTGCTGGAGCCTTACAACAAATACCGCTTCCTTTCCAATGGGCATGTTACCATCCCGGGCCAGCAGGACAAGGACATGTTTCAGGAGACCATGGAGGCAATGAAGATCATGGGCATCCCAGATGAAGAGCAGATAGGTATGAATATGCAAGGAATGAAAAAGGGAACAGGCTGTGTCTCGAAATTTTTTTGTTCTGGTGTTCTTTTTTTGTTTTGGTTTGATTTGTTAGCTTTTTGTTTAGGGATTTTGTTGGTTTTGTTTTGCTTGTGTCTGTTCCTGCTCCCCCTGCCCCGAGTGAACAGTGTGCAAGTAACAAATTTCAGTGGCTTTGGAGTGACCCACCTCAGGATCTACCAGCACAGTTTCAGGTTATACAGTTAACTCTAGAACAAGCAGCTAATAAAAACATGCTTCTGCTTGCTGTTTTTGTTCCCAATCTGAGGCTTGTATACTCAGTTTACGAAAAACACATTAAAGATACAAGAATCCCCTCATTCTCTTATGCAATGCATGGCTTGTGTGCTCCCCCTATCCCTTAGCAGTGGCTCTAAAGTATCTGATCCAATGACTTCTGGATTAGTCCTTTGAGAATGGGCTGGTCACAGTGCCTTTCTTTCCAGCTTAACACTGAACTGCTGATCAGAAACTAATATTGTCTGATTCTGGGAGCACAGTAGCATGACAGTGAGAACAGAAATGCACACAGCCAGCACAAAGCACAGTGATACACATTCACCAGAGCTCTGTGCTCGCTCATTCATGATCTGCCCCACTGGTGGGAAATCAGTGTTCTGCAAAGTGTCACCTTCAAAATGTGTATGGTCTTCTAAAGCTAGGACTGTTACTCTCTACATTGAAGCAAGCAAGCATCTGTTGTGGTTTGACATCACCTCCTCTGCTGGAGGCTGCAGCTCTTGTGGCTCTAGGGAACATTTATTTACCGGTGCCTTCTGCTGTTTACAGTCCAGCTGTTAAAATCTGTGCTGTTATTGACACTTTAATACATTTCTTGATATCCTGAATTATCTGAGACTGAAACTTCTGTATGGAGATGAAGAGAAATTTGTCAAAACCAAAAAAAAGAAATGGTAGCCTAATTCATTGTCAGGGTGTCCTGCTATGCTCAGTGTTTCGAGTTGTTTTTAATGTATGCTCTAGGGTATGTCTTTGCTGTCATGTAGATGAGTTACTGGTTTCAGGCACCACAGCAAAAATAGCTTTAATGTTTTACACTTGCTGAGGAGCCAGTGCCCTTTTGCCAAGATCCAGCCTAACCCTCCCCTGACAAAGCTTCATGCCATTCCCTTGGATCCTTTCATTGGTCACCAGATAGACAGGTGCCTTGCCCTCCACTTCCCCTTCTGAGGAAGCTGTAGGATGCTGTGAAGTCCGCTCCTCAGTCTCCTCTTCTCCTGGCTGAACAACCAAGTGACCTTAGTCACTCCTCCTGTGACTTTCTCTTGGCTCATTGCCGTCTTCATAGCCATCCTTTGGACAGTCCCTAATAGCTTTATATCTTTCCGATATTGTGGTACCCAAAACTGCACCCAGGACCTGAGGTGAGGCTACACCAGTGCAGAGCAGAGTGGGACAATCACAAACATATATTTCTTTTCTGTTGCTCCTAATGTAGCATATAATGGAGCCTTTGTTCACTCTCATCCTCAAAAGGATGTTTTCTTAAAACAAATATTTTTGTGATAGTGTTGTGGTTTAACTGCAGTTGGCAACTAAGCCCTACATGGCTGCTCACTCACTCCTGCCCAGTAGTATGGAAGAGATAATTGAGATCATAAAAGTGAGTAAACTCATGGATCAAGATAAAGACAGTTTAACAGGTATAGCAAAAGCTGCACATGCAAGTGAAGCAAAGCAAGATGAGGAATTCATTCACCACTTCCCATGGGCAGGCAGGTGTTCAACCACACCCAGGAAGGCAGGGCTCCATCACACGGTGACTTGAGAAGACATTATCACTCACATTAAAGCATTATCACTCCTAACATCCTCCCTTTCCTTCTTTTCTGAGCTTTATATGCTGAGCATGATGCCATGTGGTATGGAATATCCTTTGGGTAGGTTGGGGTCAGCTGTCCTGGCTGTGTCCTTTCCCATCTTCTTGTGCACCCCCAGCCTCCTCCTGTGTTATGAACACTTGTTTCCGGCACAAATCCAGAGCACAGCCTCATAACAGCTACTGTGAAGAAAATTAATTCTGCCCCAGCCAAAATCAGTATAAACAAGTAGAAATTGGGGGGACCAAAAATACCTTTATTAGAAGATTCCCTTCAAGTGACTGGCAGTTTACTTTGCTCAAGGCAACTGGAAGCTATTATGCAATGAGCTTTGATATGTGGTGAAAATTGAATTGACACCATCTTCCCTGTCTTGGCATCTGATAGTTTGGCTTTTTTGACATGCATCACTTGAAGAGTATGAATGTGTCATTAGCAATGGGGTGGGGTGCTTCAGCATATAATTAGTAATAGTTATGGTACAGGCACTTTCGCCCACATCCTGCTGCCTTCTGTACTTTATAATGCATGTCTGTAAGGACTGCAGATCTTGGTCAGGGAGCTGAAAGTGTTACAGGGTTAAGGAAACAAAATCTTTAATTGAGGTGCACTCTTAACTGTCTCTTTCCTTTGTTCAGCAGTAACTGTTGAGGAAAATTGAGTATGAATTCATTGCATGAGTTTTTATCCTGAAGCAGAGAAAAAAGTGTTTTATTAAAAAATACAGTTGTTGTAGGTAGCACTTTACCCTCAGTCCTGTCTCTCACTATTTTATAGAGATGTTGAGAATAGGTAAATTTCTAGGCTGTGTAGTCTTGCATAGGAATGGCAAGGCAAGTTCTTTGTCCTGAATGGGAGTAATTTAGACGAGTAGCTGTGGTGTTTTTTCCTAAATTTCGGAAGGATTTTTGGGATGCTGAGATGGGCCTCTTTACCATGTTAGGAAAGGTAACTGGATGATATGGATAACTGGGTCACATTTTGGTGATGTCTGACACTAAGCTGTTATTATTATTACTATTTTAAAAGGTCTGCTGAAGGTTATCTCAGGTGTTCTTCAACTTGGCAACATAGTCTTCAAGAAGGAGCGTAACACAGACCAAGCCTCTATGCCAGACAATACAGGTAACCAATCCCCTGCCCCACACCATAGAAAAGTGCAGCAAAAAAGCCTCCAGGAAGTTCTTGCAAGGGGGAGAATGTATTGCAGTATGTATGGAATGCTGGAGCCCTGTTTTTCCACAGGGTGAATTATTTGTCAGAGGAGCTGGCGTGCCCCATACAAATACACAAAGTGTTCTGCCAGGCGTGTGTTTGCAGCCACCCATGGGCAGGAATGTGACAGTGTTCCTGTGGCAGGGCTAGGCAGGAAGTACACACCATGAACAGATGAAAAGGATTACTCTACTGAATATGTGGAGTGTGTGTTTTAAACGAGCTACAGTATTTGCTCCCTCAAACCTATATTATCAGATTTTAAGGAATGTTCTTTGCTGCCTTTGTAGGTAGTCTGGTAACTGTAAGAGTAAGGTGGTGGATAGTTTTATGGTGGGTATAAAAGCATGTGTGCATATTTTAATTGCACTGCCCATTGTTGAATGTGTAAATAGTGCCATGCTTCATGTGATAGAAGACTATTTGTTGGAAGACTTAACTCTTAGACCTTCATCGTTGATGTACTGCAGAAGTGCAAATGTTGCTAATTTATCACTAAGGACTTTTTTTTTTTGGCTGTTATTATTTAAAATATGCTCTAAATGCCATTTTAAGGAGGAGAATAAACTCTTTGGGTTTTGGATCTTGAATCTGAAATACGGAGCTGTCTCCAAGACTAATCAGTAGATGAAGACAGAACAATTAGCTTGATTAAGAATCCATTATCTGATGTATTTTTAGATTGATTACAGACAATGACCTTTCTAAAGCTTCTGTGTAACAATTTAGTTGTATGAGGCTGTTACTTCAAATATATTCTAGTGGCTTCTGGAGAAACTCAGTAAACTGTTGTATGGGTTGCAAGAGGGTTTTTTTAGAGTGGTTTTTTGGTTAGGAAGGTATTTTGTCTCAGTAACCTGTTCTTCATTTAATGTTTTTTGTAAGCTGTTTCCTGACTTTTCTAAAGACAGTTGTCAGAATGTTTTTCTTTTTCTCTTTCTTTCTGTGAGAAAAACAGAGTAATATGAATCTTTTTGTTTCCTCTTACCATCTTTAGCTGCTCAGAAGGTGTCTCACCTTTTGGGTATCAACGTGACAGATTTCACTAGAGGTATCCTGACTCCTCGCATCAAAGTTGGACGAGATTATGTCCAGAAAGCTCAGACCAAAGAACAGGTAGGCATTCTCAAAAAATGAATGAGACCACTTTGGTCTCTAATCTTACTGCTGCACTGCTAATGAATGTATCAAAGGTTTCTGTAGTGTTTACTAACCATCTTTATGGTTGCAATGTATGGAAAGCACACTTGAATGTTGTACCTTAATATATTGCTTCTAACATAATATATTGCTTGTTCATGTAATTTGTATAAAGATAGAATTCACCCTGTCCCTTAGCAATTTTTCTCTTAAAAAAAGAAGAAAGAAAGCACAAATCCCCTAATTTTGGTGACCGGCTGTCCCTGGGGAGTTATTTTCAATGTGGTATGCAAGGGTGACATTTTCAAGTTGGTGCAATTCAGAAAGCACTATTTTTGAGTGGGTCAGCTACTAAGATAGAAGAATTTGCTGCTCACCCTTGAAATTTATTGGAAATTTTGTAACAGTCTTGACTGGTTGTGCTGTAAATGAAACCTGACCTAGGAGCTCATGGCCTGCTTGAATGGAGCAAACCCCTGTGCTTACTCATTGCCTGGCTTCTTTATGACCGCAGCATTATCCTCTAAATAAAGAAACATGGCTCTGTAACATGGAAGGGATTGGTAAGAGATTGAAGTCTGGAAAAAGTCAGAGGTTGCCTTTCCATGCTGCTTGTTCCTTTTGATGTGTAATTTCTTACTACATGTAGTATTTGTGTCAAGCAAAGGTAGGGTAGTGGCAGGGGGGATTGGGCTTCATAAATCCAAAGTTACAAAAGAATTTCAGTTTGTTTCCTTGGGCCTATGAAATACTCCATGTTACTACAGTCTTTGGGAGTGACTGGTCATAGTTTTTCTTTCTTTAATACCAGCTCTTGTTTCCTCCAGCAGGTAGGATCCTGAAATTTGGTTTTGACACACTAATTTAGAGACAAATTTTTTGCTCTTATATATTGAATATCACTATGCCATCTACTTTTCATTTGGAATAAACTGAAATAAGCCTTGTTCAGTGAATTTCCTGGTGGAGAGAAAATGCCAGACTACAGTTGTGCTGCTAGATCCTGAAGCAGTGTAATCTGTGCCTTTCTTTGGTTTATAATGCAGCTTTTGATGTTGATGTGTTTGCTGTTTAGGCTGATTTTGCCATTGAAGCACTGGCCAAAGCCACTTATGAGCGGATGTTCCGGTGGCTGGTTATGCGCATCAACAAGGCTTTGGACAAGACCAAGAGACAGGGTGCTTCCTTCATTGGAATCCTTGACATTGCTGGCTTTGAGATTTTTGAGGTAAGGAGATGTCAGGTCCTTGCACTCAGCACAGTTTAATATGGAGCAAAGACCGCAGAAGGAAATAGTTTTACAACTGGAAAATAACACACTCTTGATAAGGATGTGAAGCCCACAAAAAGGGGAATCAACATCAAGTCTCATTCAAGATAAGTGTAGGAGAGGAAGAAATGAAGGAAAGTTGAGCGAGAGATGGGAGAGAGGGAAAATGTGAGCTCTTTCTCTAGATGACGGTGAACTGTTAGGCCAAACTGTTATGGGATTCTATTAAATAATTTTAGGATGTGGTTTGCATTATAATCTGAAGCAGCCACAGACTGCCATCAAAAAAGAAGTATCCTACCATTACCCCAGCAAGGCAGCTCCTGTCAACCTGTGTTATGTTACACTGGGTCTAACTCATGAACAGCTGCAAAATTAATTGGACCATTTATTAATGAAATAGAAAACTGAGACACAGAAAAGTTGGCGTTGGTTTTGTTTGTTTGTTTGTTGGTTGGATTTTGGGGGGTATTTTTTTTCCTTCTCCTGCTTATTGGTATACTTTTGGCTTCACAGTTGCTGGATCTCATGTAAAGAAGAGGAGAAGAAATAACATAGGAATTATTAAATAGGGAGGAATTAGAACAGGACCACTTTCTTTAGAAGCCACATTATGATTTGTGTGGTCAAACGTAAAAATACACTGTGGGTCATTAACCTTGTCCTTACCGTTCCAAAAGAAATCTGGAAATTTTATAGAGATTTCTCTCACTTTCCTTGCTCTCATTTTATATGAGGATTAAAAAGGGACTTTCCAGTCCACACACTTTTAGGAATTTGTCTTCAGGCTTCTGTTGCTGTTTCTTCCTATGAAGAGGACTTGCTGGCTCTGCATTTGTGAGAAAACCAGAGTCCTTTCTTGTCCTGGGCTAAATAGTTGCAGTAACTCTTCTGCTGTTTACAACTAAACATTCTTTTGCAAAGTCTGAGAACCAGTGTGTATGAACTTCCCTAGGGATTGCAGCAGTATGCAGTGGCACGTGACAGAACAGGCAGTTCATATCCAAAGGAATTATTGACAGTGGACTGTCTGCCCCACTCTAGCTTAGATTCCTGAACCACAGATGTGATCTTTTGTGCTAATAGGATGCTACGTGTGTCTTCACAAGCAATTGCTCAAACATCTCTCTGCTTTTTTCTTCATTAGCTGAACTCCTTTGAGCAGCTGTGTATTAACTACACGAATGAAAAGTTGCAGCAGCTCTTTAACCACACCATGTTCATTCTGGAGCAAGAGGAGTACCAGAGGGAGGGCATAGAGTGGAATTTCATTGACTTTGGCCTGGACCTGCAGCCCTGCATTGACCTCATAGAGAAGCCGGTAAGTTTGTTGTTTTACTGTCCAGCAGGAAATGGCTGCACTCATTTTGTCATTGAGGACATCATCTCTGGCCCTCTAGCTTTTGTTATCCTCTGCTGGCACTGTAATATGATTAGAAGCAGGAGTAAACAGTTTCTTCTTTGTATGAAAGTGTGTCACCAAAAAGGCTGTTAGTGTCAGTTCTGTAGGAAACACTGCATGAAAATGGATCTAATTGGTCTCTTTTCCCTCTCACTGTATTGTCCTCACTTGTGTAGGTCTGCATGGTGCTAGATGTATGTGCAGCTTGCTATAAGTAGTGTGAACTTCCTTACTTAACTACAGGTGTGATGAGAAGCTGTGAACTCTGTTGCTTTCATTTTGCTCTAATGAAACTTGAGAATTTACAGATTTCATAGTAGATGTTCCAATAGTAAGGACTAGTTTGTGAAACTTTCTGCTATGGCCTTTTGCATTTAGACACCTGAATATATTTAGAGAACCGTATAATAATATTTCTTCTAATAAAAAATATCTTTTCCAAAAAAAAACAACCTAGACAAATGTCACAGAAGAGACTTTTTCATAAAAATGGTCAGAATTCAGATGAGGATATTGAAGAACTATTAACAATTTATATTACAATGGAAATAGTTTAACTGATATCACACAAGAGGTGAATGTGATGTGGATCAGGCTTAGTTCTTTTTTTCCTCCTCTAGCCATCTAAAGGTGTTAATTATCGTTGTAGTCATGTAGTTAATGATGTTTTGATCTTTCCCTTCTTTAAGGCTGGGCCTCCTGGTATACTGGCTCTGCTGGATGAAGAGTGCTGGTTCCCAAAAGCAACAGATAAAAGCTTTGTGGAAAAAGTTGTTCAAGAACAAGGCACCCACCCCAAATTTCAAAAGCCAAAACAACTGAAAGACAAAGCTGACTTCTGTATCATACACTATGCTGGCAAGGTAAAGAATTAATAACTAAAATGTGAAGGTTGGAATAATTAATTCATAAACATTACTTCTTAGAAATGGCTACTTACCAAAATAGTTGCTTATGAGAAACCATCAGAAGATTTCATGAAAGTGTTCCATTGCAGAGGAGCTCACAGGGTCTAAGGAGGCCTAACTTGCCTGTGATTTTATCTATATTTGTAGTTCAAGACATATCAGACTGACAGCAATTTAAATTTGTTCTGTGTGACTTGGTGAGACTGGAGGTACTGCTCAGAGGAATCCTGCATCAAGACTTCATCACCAAAAATGCTGATGCAGCTGTTTTTTGTGTGACACTCTGGGTGGTACAAACTGGCATTGCAAATCCATTCCCTTTAGTGACAGAACAGAACATGCAGCTTTTTGTAAGGGCTGGAAATTCGTAGGTGTGCTTACTTAGATGGTAAATCCAGGAATGGTTAGGTAATCTGTTGTTGTGCAAACCTTGGTGATACTTTCCTAGACTGTGCCAGATGATGTTGGATACTGGGCTGCAGAAAATTGCTCATCCCAATCTTCTTGATGTGTTTATCTTCTCCAGGTGGATTACAAGGCAGACGAATGGCTGATGAAGAACATGGATCCACTGAACGATAACATTGCCACTCTTCTGCACCAGTCGTCGGATAAGTTTGTGTCTGAGCTGTGGAAAGATGGTATGTAATTAAACTGTATTTCATTTGTTTGCTCTTTTTTTGTGTGAAAAACTTGGGCATCAAAAGCCTGTGATGAGCTGTTTTGCTTTTTTCCCCTGAAGACTAAGCCACCAAGATGAGCATTATCTGGAACATCCTTTGCTTAGATCATGGTATTTTATTAAAAGTTGACTGTAACTCAAGAGAAAGGTTCATTTTCAACAACTTCTGTTAAACTTGCTGCATATATAGCAATTCTGTCTCAAAGTGAGGAATACTGGGATAAAACATGAATGCACCATTATGAGCCAGCAGCTTGTATAGCTGCAACACTCAAGATCTGAAGTGGAACCTGTTTTCAATCCTGCAACTAAGTGTGCCCTTTCTGCAGTGTTGTTCAGTATTTTACTCTTATCTTCTCTGGGTTTTATCTGGTTTTGAGTCTTACTGTTACTGTCACTTTCTGTGGTAGGTTTTCTTTGACGTCTCTGTCTGTTGCAGAGATGCAGAAGGTTCAGAGAGCCTATTTCTATCAACACTTTCCTATTCTTCATCTAGAACCAGGTGACTGAGAAACCCAGCTGTCGTGTCATGTGTGTGATGCATCCTAGAGCCATGCAAGAAATGCTTCCGTTAACTTCTCTTTGTCCCTTTGTCATACCTGCCTGTCTTTCTTGTTCATTTCCTCTGCTTTGTGCTAGTAGCTCCTCATGGACTTTGAAACAAAAGTAAAACTCACCTTGAGAGTGGATACAAAAATACAGACACATTCAGGTGCCTAAAGTTGCTCTTGCACAACTTGAGTAGGAACAAATCCCTGTCAACTGTTTGAATGTAGAGCTAGCTCAGCTGTATTTCTTGCAAGATATGGAAGGAAGATCTCTGAGGCTGCATAGAAACTGAATTCCAGTTTGGCATTCGTTTTAGTACTGGGATTTCACTTCAGCAGCTGATAATTTAAAAGAGGGTTTGGCAAAGGGACTCGTCCTGGATGAAAAATGGCCATCAGCAAGTTGTGCCTAACAAGGCCTTTGCTGTGTGAGACTACTTTTGGGCTTGAAATGTCAACTGACCACAGCTTATCACTTTCATTTATTGTTCTTAGATGGATCTTCTTTTGAAGTGACTCTTCTTTTCTCCATCCTGAAGTACATTGCAGGGCTCAAGATTAAGAGTATTGGCACAGCCACAGTCTGGGATGCACTTCTGTGGACTTCCCTGTGATGTCATCTAGTAACAGCCTTCTTTCTGATAAGGCAACCTTGACCCTATTCCAACAGCTGCTCTAGAAGTGAACAGTTTTTAGCTAATATTAGCTGTAAATGAGAATACTCTTTCTAGCTTATTCTTTTGTAGGGTGTCTCTTAGCAGCTGTATTTTTTTTTAATCAGAGGACAGTTGAGCACGAGCTGGTGCATTTTCTGAAGTGAAGATTAGGAGCCTGAGTGTAGACATCAGCCAACCACTAAAGGTGGTGAAGAGTAGCTTGAAGCCCTTAATAAAAGTGTATTGGAAGTGTGGAAATTTCTGGTGATACAGTTGGTTTTTTGCTGGATGGGTGAATTTCTATCTCTATGTAGAAAAGCAGTGTGAAAAAGTAAAACTTCAGTTTCTTCTTGCCCCTGCTACTATCTAGCTGAGTAGCTAGATCTAGCTGACTTCTATTGAAAAAAAAAATCTGTGGTGTCCATTCATCAAGGTGATGGTTTCATCAATGCTTGGATGTCACTGTGGCATAGTGGAGAAACTTTGGGCAGGGAGTTCTGACTTTCTCCTAGTGCTGTTGTTCATGTCTGTGTCATGGAATACTTGTACTCCAAAAACACCTCAAGCAGTGGTATCCTGAGGTTTGGATTTTGTCATGCCTTTTACTGTGCTTGTTCAGTTTACAAGTAGATATGACTTTTCTGATCATTGGTTATGACAGTCCTGCCTGTAATGCAAGAGTGAAGCTGGGCTTTTTCTCTATCTGTGGCCCTTCCTGGATCAGAGTTAACTAACAGTTGACTCTGCTGGGCTAGCAGCTAGAGCTCTTGTTTTTCATTCTAAGCTAAGCAAGTAGAAGCATCTGAAACTCACTTCTAGATTGCTCTTCCAGTGCTGCCATCCAGGGCATCAGTAGAATGTGTTTGGGATTAAGTTTGACTCCATCACTCAAACTTCCTGTAGTGAGCTGATGCTTTCTTTTCCTTCCTGCTCCTATCCCTGCACAAATTTTGTACAGGAGTGGACATCTGTGTAGAGATGAAGCAAAAAGGATCCTGCAGCTCCTCTCATTTATCCTGTTCTACCCAGATGTTCTTTGTATGTCCCAATGCTTCCTTTGTTTGTGGGAGGATTTTAATGCTCTTTCCTGTGCTCTCTCTAGTGGACCGTATTGTTGGGCTGGATCAGGTAGCTGGTATGTCAGATACAGCACTGCCAGGGGCCTTTAAAACCAGGAAGGGAATGTTCCGGACAGTGGGACAGCTCTACAAAGAACAACTGGCTAAGCTGATGGCTACCTTGAGGAACACCAACCCCAACTTCGTCCGTTGCATTATCCCCAACCATGAGAAAAAGGCAAGACATCTATAACAGCACAGCCCATGCATTCTTACATGGGCTTCCTGGGCATGTGGCTGGGTTGATGGCTTTTGTCAGGTTTTGCAAGAGATCTGGAAGAGGCCCTGTTTTCTCAGGGTATTTTTTAAGGTCATCCTAAATAACTGTATGCTTACTAAAATTGTGGGGACTGATCTTTGCAGTTCTTAAGGTGGCATAAAAGCTTTCCATTCCTTCTAACTGGAAAAGAGAGAACTGGCTCCTTTACAAGAAAGAGAGGGCAAGAGGCAGGGGGTAAGGCCTTTTTGTAAAAACTTTGTGGTATTCATAAAATATACATTTTCCTCACTAGGCTGGAAAACTGGACCCCCACTTGGTCCTTGACCAGCTTCGCTGTAATGGAGTACTGGAGGGAATCCGTATTTGTCGTCAGGGTTTCCCCAACAGAGTTGTATTCCAGGAATTCAGACAAAGGTGAGCCCTAGAAAAGAATCTGAAGCAGTCTTTGGCCTGACAAAGTTAATACATAAGTACAAAATTGGAAGTCTTTTATTGCAACTAGATTGAAAAATTGGCAAAGACAACACATCTGTACCTTGGTATGCCCTGGCTGAAAGACTCTCAAAAGCATTTTTTGATTTCTCCAGTAAGAATGTAGTTAAGGTGAGGCATAGAGGACCATGTCCAAGGCTGCTGCTTCATTCTCTGCTGTCTAGAGGTGCAGTGTTTTTTGAAAAACTGTTGACCTCACAATGGCATAAGAATGCATACTGATTTCTTTTGTTTTGTTGTTTTCAAATACACTTGTGTGACTAGTCTGATGCTTTCTCATTTTCAGATATGAAATCTTGACTCCAAACGCAATTCCCAAAGGATTTATGGATGGAAAGCAGGCTTGCGTGCTGATGGTAAAACATCCCAGAAACTCTGCTTGAATAGAATAAACTAGATGGCTGTGGTTTAAAAGTTGGAGTTGTGCGGGCTAAAAATAACTTGTACTCACAGACCGAAATTCCAAAGTCAAATGTTTTGTCTGAGAGAAGGGTGCAAAAAGCTTCCTCTTGGCTTCATGGATGGAGGCTCTTGTCTGGCATGAGATTCAATAATCCTAGGCAAGAGGTCCTTTCTCTTTCCACAGATGCATACTTTGAGATGCCAGCAGTATTCATAGAATCAAAATGCTCAGAAGCGTTAATGCTATCTTTAGCACAGGCTTAAAGTATGAGCTTCAGTAAACTTTTTGTAATGGCCTGCTGCTGACAAATGCTTTCAGCAAAGGCTCCAATTAGTTTCTGTGGAATTGCCTGCTTCAAAGGGAAAGCTTTGGCTCTAGCTTGATGATTAGGCTTGAATTGAGCTTGGTCATACAGGATTCCCACTTTTCTGTCTTACAGGAGTATAGCTGATTCTTTCTAGCCTAGCTAATGTAAGCATTGGCAGCAAATCCTTGAAAGGAAGGTTGGGCTGGGGTGTCTTTTTTGGACAAAGATAGGATTGAGAAAAAGTAAATGGGAAGGATCAACAGATGTGTTTCTTCTAGAAAAGGAAGAGGACTCTCAGGACTAGACATGCATTCCTCACAGCATCCTTGTATTCTGAATACTTTATGTGATACCTCTATTAAATTATGCTTTCAGTCATATTTTCTGTCTCTGATTACCTCCATTTGATGCCATGCTTGGCTGAGCTTCAGCTCCTCTAATTGGGATAGGCCAGGAATTTATTGGGAGTTGGCAACTTTGGTTTCCCTGAGTGGCGCATTGTAGAGAAGGGCTGTCTTAGAGCCACGAGCCACAAATATGTTTTGTGATGTTTCACATGAAACAGTCTTTGCAGGACATGAATTCTTCTCTCTCTCTTTTTAGATCAAAGCATTGGAGCTGGATTCCAACCTTTACAGAATTGGACAGAGTAAAGTGTTTTTCAGAGCTGGAGTCCTTGCTCATCTTGAAGAAGAGAGAGACCTGAAGATCACAGATGTCATTATTGGATTCCAAGCATGTTGCAGAGGCTACCTGGCCAGAAAGTAAGTACAGTGATTTTTGAAGTCATAATCATGTATTTCATCATAAACATGTATTTCTCCCATTCAAGCACAAATTTATCTTCAAAAAAATGAAATAATTGTCTAGAAATTAATTTTTTTGTCAGAAAGGCCATGATTTATTTATTGTATATAACAGTTGATGGTCTTTTAGGTTTTTCTCATCTCTGTAATGCCAGACTTCTGGCACCTGCAAGAATCTGTGTGCTGTATCCCAGAAACTATCTGAGCAGTAAAGCCTGTTTTTCTCTGTAAGAATGCTATGCAGCAGATCAAGTTTTTCACAGAAGTGCTGTGAAGGTGCAAATGGACAAGTCTTAGTATGGTACTGATGCAGGAGGTGTGGGGTTTCTCTTAAGTTATCAGGTAAGGCTGCAATTGGTCCAGTTCTAAGATCAAAAGTAGTACCTGTCAGTTTGGTGGAAAAACACACCTCTGCTTCAGATCTCCCTTCTTGGAAGTGAAGATAGTAAAGCTTTTCAGAGTAGAAGACATGACGGAAATTTTGTTAAAATAGGAAATTGGATTAAGGAAAAAAGAGCCACTCTTATGTGAGCAGAAAAAAAAGATGAAAATCAAGAGAAAGTTCACTGGAAACTGCTGGTTTTTTGGGAGGGAACCTTCTAAAGAAAAAACACAGAAGTATCTAAGAAAAGGCTTGATGGTGTGAATTGTGTGCTGCTCTGGGTTCCTTTGTCTTATCTCCACTTGCTTTGCAGAGCCTTTGCCAAGCGCCAGCAGCAGCTGACAGCTATGAAAGTGCTTCAGAGAAACTGTGCTGCCTATCTGAAACTGCGGAACTGGCAGTGGTGGAGGCTGTTCACCAAGGTAAGAGCTTTCCCTTTGCAATCCCCCTGCCATGAGCTAAGACATCTTCAACTAGATCACTTTGCTCAGAGCCCCATCCAACCTGACCTTGAATGTTTTCAGGGATAGGGCATCTGTCCACCACCTCTCTGGGAAACCTGTTCTAGTGTTTCACCACCTTTATTGTAAAAAACTTTCTTCCTTATATCAAGTCTGAATCTACTCTTTGTTAGCTTAAAACCATTACCTTTTTGTCACAACAAGCCTTCCTAACAAGTTTGGCCCCCTCTGTTTTGTGAACCTCCTTTTATGTACTGACAGGTGTTCTGAGGTCTCCCTGAAGCCTTCTCTTCTCCAGGCTGAACAGCCCCAACTCTCTCAGCCTGTTTTCATAGCAGAGGTGCTCCAGCCCTCTGATCATTTTTGTGACCCTCTGGACCCACTCAAACAAGTCCATATCTTTCCTGGGCTGAGGACCCCAGACCTGGATGCAGCGCTCCAGGTGGGGGCTCACCAGAGAAGAGGGGCAGAATCCTCCTCTGGATTCAGCCCAGACAGTTCTTTGATCACCAAACACTCCACCCATCAAGTCCGTATCTCTTCATTTTAGAGAGAAAGATCTTGGGGTACCATGCCAAAAACCTTACAGAAGTCCCCTTATATGACATTGACTTACTTATGACTTTCCCCATTGTATGGCAACTTTATTTTCTCACTATTACTACTTAACCCTTGAGGGTCTAGAATTTACTGGACCCTTTCCTGATGCATCCCATCCTGGAGGAGAATAAATGGACTGGCAGAAAGTGTGCTATTGGCAGAGTAGGTGATATCTACTTCTGTATAATTCCCCCAGTGTTCCCCCCCAGCAAAACAGTTGATTGGTCCTTCAAATAAGAAACTTACCTAAAATGTTATTTTAGTCAATGCTTCTCTCAAGTACAAGAGCATTTAGTCATGTTTTTGTTATTCCTTATACACACCTCATTCCCTTGGTTTCCCTTTCAGGTGAAGCCCCTTCTGCAAGTGAGCAGACAGGAGGAGGAGATGATGGCCAAGGAAGAAGAACTAATAAAGGTCAAGGAGAAGCAACTGGCTGCAGAAAATAGACTGAGTGAGATGGAGACTTTCCAGGCCCAGGTGAGTTTTGCAAATGTGATGTGTAAAAATTTTTCTCTCTCTGCCTGTCCAACTGCTTGAGAGCACCTCCTTTGCTTTCTTGGTCTGACGGACAAACTGCAGGATTCCAAATTGCTGGAACATGATTTGGCTGCCTTTTGTTCACTTTCCTTTGCCCTTCTTGCAGCTCATTTCCTGCAACAGGTCTTTTTGTACAGTTACTACCTATTGCCCTTCTGTAGCCATTATAGGAAAACAAGTCTCCTTTGGCCGAGTGTTGCAGCAAGCTGGTTGAACTAAGTCTTGTCTTTAATGGAATCCTTTTTGTTGGGAACACAGAAGGTGGGAGCAGGGTTGGTTTTTTTCCCATAGAGCTAATAATTATTTGTTACTTTTGTAAGTGGAAATAGACAATTCAAATGGATATGGTCTTGAGAAATTTGTGAACAATTTGTGGTTGCAGCTCCTGATTTGTGAAGGAGAAGACACACTTAAAACCATGTTTTGATAGCTTTTGGTTAACAGCAGGGGACTGCTGCAAGGTTTAAAACTAACTGTGGAACAGAGGAGCACAGAACTTCACTTAACATACATTGCTAAGTGCTTTGGTAAATTGAGCTTGTCTTATTTCTGGCTTTGCATCCAATGTAGCTAATGGCAGAGAAGATGCAGCTGCAGGAACAGTTGCAAGCAGAAACCGAACTGTGTGCTGAAGCTGAGGAGATAAGAGCTCGCCTGACAGCCAAGAAACAAGAGCTGGAGGAAATATGTCATGATCTGGAAGCAAGGGTGGAGGAAGAGGAAGAACGGTGTCAACATCTGCAGGCTGAAAAGAAGAAAATGCAGCAGAACATCCAGGTAATGCCTTAGGAATGCTGTCTCTGTCAGTTAAGAGGATAGCGAGGGTTAGAGTGGTTCTTCTGCCTCAGCTTGGAGGGAAATGAAAGGGAGAAGGGGAGGGAAAGAGGCATGGGAAAATCCATCTGTGGAAACAGCAATAGAACGCAGCAGTTTTGGTGCTGAGCCTGAGGCATTCAGTCAGTCCTCTGGAATGAGCTATTCCATTCTTGAAGGTGATGGCCACTTCTCAAACAATTAGACAAATCTTTGCTTTGTTTTAGGAATGGTCGTATTCTTTGCAAAATAACATTGCTTATTCTGCTAGAAAATTTGTTGATTGGCACGCAGTATGTTGCATTAAGTCATGGCAGAGATGTCAGTCTAGGACCTACTGATAATACCTTGAAGGAAGGGTGAAGAAACCTTCCATTCTAGTATTGCTACTATGCTAGTTCCATGGATTGGTGAGCAGCACTGACAAACACCTTGCTTTTCTTTGGGTGTTGTGAAGGAACTAGAGGAGCAGCTTGAGGAAGAGGAAAGTGCAAGGCAGAAGCTGCAGCTAGAAAAAGTGACCACAGAGGCCAAATTGAAGAAATTGGAAGAAGATGTGCTAGTTCTGGAAGATCAGAATCTCAAATTGGCTAAGGTAAGACTCCCACATCATCTTCCACAAGCTAAAGATGCACTGGTGTTTCTCTTGGAGAAAACCACTACAGGCTGACCTTTTCCCTGTTACAGGGAAACTTACTAATTAACTCAGTCTTGTCTTGGAGAATTCTGACCTGAATTTTTGAAAGTAACTGCCTGCCTGTGTTCTCAACAGTCAGTATTGTATGATATGTAAATAACTTTCACTTAAATAATGATCCATGAGCAAACATTTTCTGATGCATTGTTATGCCAATCAGTATCAAGTTATTTTATGAACAGGCTTTCAGTTTTGAAAGGGCTATCATATCTTTCATTTAAATTCAACTTTAAATTTATTTGAATTCTGTTTGTGATTCTGAAAGGATTTCTTTCTTTGAGATTCCTTGTAGCAGGAATAGGCACTCATGACATTGACATTTCTAAGCAGTCAGATCTGGAAAAATACCCTGTTATTCCAGCAACTCTTTTAACTCTTCTTTCTCAATTCTGCAGGAAAAGAAACTCTTGGAAGACAGAATGTCTGAATTTACAACAAACCTGACAGAGGAAGAGGAAAAATCTAAGAGTTTAGCCAAACTGAAGAATAAGCATGAGGCCATGATCACTGACCTTGAAGGTGGCTTTGGCTTTTGTGGGTTTTTTTTTTTTTTTAAAGATAGATCCTGTAAAGACTTACCTAATTAGTTTTAGGTGGTTTCTTGTTAAAATTTGTTGAACTTCAGTTTCATTTCTGAAAGAGTTTTAGTCCTCTCAAGTTTCTGAAGGGTTAAAAATTAGTCTATAGCGTGTGAGCTATTGATCAGTTTGATAGAGCTGTGCTCTTGTCTGGCTGAAGGTTATGTGCCTTGTCAGCTGAGCCCTTGATCTAAATAAAAATCCTCTCCAAAGCAGCCAGGCCAATGGAGAAGAGAGGCTGGTTCTCTTTCTTCTCCTGCTGTGGAAGTGTCTTCTCCACTTTTCTACTTCCAGCAGCATCGATCTGTCAGGGTTGGTGCTGTTTCTGATAGCCTGTTTGCACAAGTTCTTCAGAGTTCTAGAAAGATTTCTTCTGGAGACTGCCTGTTTAGTTTCAGTAAAGGGAGAGCAGACCTTGTGTTCAGCACCACTAAATGGGTGCTTATGCCTGCATGGTGTGAGGCTGGCATTATGTTTGCATTGTTACAGTGAGAGTGGGAAAAGGAGGTTTGGCTGTAAGATGAGGGGAAGGGAAATTGCCCAGATAAATTTTGAGGGCAAAATAGAGTAGATGGAGTAGATGCCTCTATAGGTCCTGACAAAATAACGCAGTCCAGCTACAATTTGGACAGTTGTGTTATCAGGAAAGAAAGTATTGCTTAAATCTATTTTTCTGTGCTTGTACAATGTTCTGAGTGTGTAACGTAATGTGTCCCCATCTCCATTAGAACGCCTGCGACGCGAAGAAAAGCAGAGGCAGGAGTTGGAAAAGACTCGGCGGAAGCTTGAAGGGGACTCCACTGATCTGCATGACCAGATTGCTGAGCTGCAGGCTCAGATTGCAGAACTCAAAATGCAGCTGGCCAAGAAGGAAGAGGAGCTGCAGGCAGCCTTAGCTAGGTGAGAACTTGACCTTGGGGTTCAGGGACCACCTGGTTGGGAAGTGTTTCTTGTCTTGTGTCACTTGGAATTGGGTGAATAGGCATAAATGCAACCTGTGGATGTTGTATTTTAGCCTGTGGACTATTTAAGATCCATATCCTTGGCATTAGAGTTCTTTAGCTGCTGCTCACTGCCACATTCTCTGTCCAGAACTAGACTATGTATGCAATAGGCGCTGCATGCGTTTGACTGGAATAGTAGTCCTTAAGCTGTGATTAAAAAGTAGTGGCAGCACACTGGTGTCCCTCTGGTAGTTCCTGTGTTCATCTACTCGGTAAAGTGTCTGATTTCCATTGTAAAATGGTGCTTTCTCTTCTGCTTTCTTCTGTTGTCAGTCCCTCTCTGTCCCCTTCTGTAAGGTGAGTAATTGCGCTGTCTCAAGTATTGGGAGATAGAGCTTAGGATTTGTAGATCATATATGGATCAAAGTCTGAATATAACACTGTAGAACTGATCAATACCAGCTTTTCTTGATTATTTTTGGTAGGACAGGTTGCCTTAATTTGTGTATGGCTTAAGTCTGCTCTGACCAGAACCTTATGTTGAACACAGAGTGGAAGAAGAGGCAGCGCAGAAGAACATGGCCCTGAAGAAGATCAGGGAACTCGAATCCCAGATCACTGAGCTGCAGGAAGACCTGGAGTCAGAGAGAGCATTCAGGAATAAAGCTGAAAAACAGAAGCGGGATCTGGGAGAAGAGCTGGAGGCATTGAAAACAGAGCTGGAAGACACATTAGATTCTACAGCTGCCCAGCAGGAGCTGAGGTAACTCCAACATGGGGCTGTGTTATCTTTATTTGGGTTTGGTTTTGGCTGTTTTTAATAATTCTGCTGTATTCAGTCTCTTACAATAGCAAGCCTTTGCCTTTATCACTGGTTAGCAGCCTCAGTGACTACAGAAGGAGGTGGTGTGCAAGCCCTAGTCAGGACTGTATTACCTCACCTGATGTCAGAAAGTTGGTTTGCTCCCTAACCAAAGTATCAGTGGTTCCCTTGAAGCATTGGTACTTTCAGGCTGTTACTTCTTAGGCAGAAATAATGCTGCCAGCTTGCACTTAAGAAGGATGCAGTGCTAAATGCATTGCTAAATGCATAAAGGCTTTGAAAAGTATCTTTATAGCCTAAACAGACCTTGGAATTTTCATGCATTAGAGGTGGTGTTGGTGGATATGCACCTCTGTTTGATTCCCTCCTTGACATTTAAATGGAATTTGTGAAAAATGGAATTTGTGAATTTTGCAGGTCAAAGAGAGAGCAAGAAGTAACAGTTTTGAAGAAGACCCTTGAAGATGAGGCAAAGAGTCATGAGGCTCAAATCCAAGAGATGAGGCAGAAACATTCACAAGCTATTGAAGATCTGGCAGAGCAGTTAGAACAAACTAAACGGGTATGTGGAACAAAAAACACAGGGCCAAAGCAGTCAATCTGAAATGACAGTGCAGAAGAGCACAAAGTGTTCATGATACTCATACATGTGTTGTTCTTCCCTTGGTAGATCATTTTTCTCCATGAAGCATATATAAAGCCGTTCTAAATAGTGCCATTCATTCTTTTTTCTCCTGTTAGGCGTGTTAGACTGCTTATCCAAGATATTCTTCTCACTGGTAGCAGTTGTTAGCTTGTACAACCTCTAATTTGGAAATCTGATGTGCAGGACTTTTTTTTTTCTGTATTGTTGTCTTCTCTGATTGTTAGATTGTCTCTGATAATCAGTGACAGGCTGTTCATCTTGTTTTCTGAGTAAGCAGTCTGCAACTTAACTGCTAAACATACAGCATTAGTACATGGAAAAACATGTACTCACTGGATCCTGCCATATGTAAAGTCTGAGGGGTTTTGTTGCCTTTTCTTTTCCTCTTCAGGTGAAAGCAAATCTTGAGAAAGCAAAACAAGCTCTGGAAAGTGAGAAGGTTGAGCTATCCAATGAGGTGAAGGCTCTTCTGCAGGGCAAAGGCGATGCTGAGCACAAGCGAAAAAAAGTGGATGCTCAGCTCCAGGAGCTGCAGGTGAAATTTACAGAAGGTGAAAGAGTGAAGACTGAACTGGCTGAGAGGGTTAACAAACTGCAGGTGAGTGGCATGGCTTTTGCTTACCTTCAGCCCAGGGCTCAAGAGAAAAGGTTGTAGGATGGTGTCTCCCCATGGCTAGTTCAAAAATTCTGCTCCTCCTGAGGATAATGTTCCTAAAAACAGCAAATCCATCATTTGCTTCCCAAGGGCTATGCAAACTCCTTAACTCATTGCCAGACCAGGATATTTGGATTGATGTTACTTATTTTGAGCAGCCCTGAGAAGGTGAAATAACCAGTTGCTGTTGCAGTTTGAGTTTTGTAAGGCTCAAGGAGTCAGAGTGTCTGTGCCCCCTGAAGACAGGCAGTGGTTTGCGCAGCACAGCTCTGTGAGCACTCAGCTGCTGGAGCACCTGGAATGGCACACACAGACTGGTGGTTGTGTAACTCTTGTGGGAGATGGTGTCTGGAAGTTTTGTCACATGGTTTATGGCATGTCAAGGATGATGTGGGCATTTATGGGTTTCTCCTCCTTTCTTCAAAGGAGCAGCAAATCCCTTAGAGTGACATGAAACATTGTCTTTGGCCTTCTCCTTTATGGAGGGTCATCATTAAAAGTCAAACACTACTAGCATATGCACAACCTTTTGAAGCATGAAAATCTAATTTTGAGACTCTAGATATAATCCTGAAGCAGATGGTATAAAATAGAAGAGAGCGAGTTTAATAAAAAAAATTACAATTGCTTACCAGGCTAAAATCTCATATAGGCCTTAACCCAAACCAACCAAAATCAGAAGGCTGTTGAGGTGATCTGAAATAAAAATCTCATTTCAGCTTCTCATATTTAATTCCCAGGACTGTGGAAATGATGTGTTCATTCCTTGAAAGATTATACACATGTCCTCCTCTTGAGAGATGCCTCTGTTTTCAGTTTTAGGTCTTATAGCTGCTTGCCTCTTCCTGCCTTTGTTTTTGCTGATGCATTCAGTAACTGATACTCTGATCTCTCCTTCAGGTTGAGTTGGACAATGTCACAGGTCTTCTGAACCAGTCTGACAGTAAATCAATCAAATTAGCAAAGGATTTCTCTGCTCTGGAATCACAGCTTCAGGATACACAGGTGAGAGCTTTGGAAACCAAGGCAACTGTGTCTGTTACACATTGGTAAAGGGAGGAATCACTCTGGATGCCATTAAGCACTGATTATACAACAATTCAAAGGATTGGGTCTGGATTTTATTTTTTTATTTTTTTTTGCTAAGGGGTTTAAACTGCATGGCACTGAGAGCATTTCTACAGAAAAAAAACTAGTTATCTTCCTTCTGCTTCTCAGCCTGTGGAATATATGTGACTTTCCCTGTCTTGGGCTTAGAAATCCTCCTCTATCACTTTTCCACTGAGAGCACTTAAGTGCTTCAGCTGACTGCAATGCTTGTTTGAAGTTCTTGTGTGAGATCTTCATAGTCAAGTGTTTGACAGGGTGTCTGTGTGTGTGTGCATATGTGTGTGATTTCCAGTAAATTTGTCAAATTAAGCAGAAAGTTTTATTTCCCAGTGGATGTTGGGGAAGTGATAGATTCAAATAATTTTGTATTTTTTTCAGGAATTAAATCATCCTTAGTCTTACACTTGGGAAAATCATGCACTTACAGTTAGCAGAATGTGACTCTTAAGGTTAAGCATGGAGTGCTAAGGAGGTTGGAAGGGAAAGGAGAGCACATCAATAATAAGTAGCCTTGGACAGTCATTGATGTTCTGTCTACTTACTAGTCTTTAAAAAACATACTCAAAGACAGGACACAGTACAAAAATTCTGCACTAGGTTTGAAGATTAGTTAATCTTTACAGATCCTTCAGCTCAAGCACTGGCAGCATAAGTCAGTCAATGTTGTTGTGCCCTAAGCTGGTAAATGACCAGTGCTGTACAGTTCTGCTGAGACCAGCATTGTTTTTAACCATGCAAGAGCACTTGGGTCTGTTGTGTGTTCCTTTGGTACTGGAATATGAGAGAGACACATATCAGAGTACAGTCATGCTGTTGTTGGGAAAGGTCTGAATACTTTCTGTGCTACTTGGGAGGACTTTAGAAAGGACTGTGGAAAAGCTTGTGTGGTAAGGCCTTGAGAAAAGCTTGTGTGGCAAGGAGTTTACTTTAATGATTGGAGTGTAGGAGAGAATAGGACCCTTCTGAATATTTTGTTTCTATACTGACTCACTGAAAGGCAGTTATTTAAATTCTGTCTTCAGTTATCTTATCTGTGAAATTTAGTTGCATGCTTAAACTCAACTTCAGAAGCACTCCTGGAGAGAGTGGATGAGGATTGTGAGCCTTTAAATCCAACGAGTGGTGCTGAATTCCACTGGGGTGTTTGCTTTATAGGAGCTGCTGCAGGAGGAGACTCGCCTCAAACTGAGCCTCAGCACTAAGCTGAAGCAAATGGAGGATGAGAAGAATGCTTTCAAGGAGCAACTGGAAGAAGAGGAGGAGGCAAAGAGAAACCTGGAGAAACAGATCTCTATTCTTCAGCAACAGGTACAGAGTCTGCATCCCATAAACCAGTGACTTTAGAGAGGAAGGATAAGTACACATCTGTCTTGAGAGAAGTAAAATTTAAATGCAGAATTGACTTCTAGTAACACAGCCTTTCCTGAGCAAGGGTGATTTTGCTGATTGTGTGAGAGGAAATGAGGTGGTCTCTGATGATAATCATATGAACTGCTTGTAGATTTCTGTCCAGGAATTCCTTTGGAAATTTAGTCATAGAACATTATCTGAGCAGGGAGTGGTACCTTCAGACTCTCTTACTTGAAAGTCCTAAACTTCTGGTGCTGGTAAACTGCACAGAACATTTTCTGTGACTTCATATGCAATCCTGGTCCTTTAGGCAATAGATGCAAAGAAGAAGATGGATGATGGTCTGGGCTGCCTTGAGTTAGCAGAGGAAGCCAGGAAGAAGCTGCAGAAGGACTTGGAGGGCTTGAGCCAGCGATACGAAGAGAAGACAGCTGCATATGACAAGCTGGAAAAAACAAAGACCCGCCTGCAGCAAGAGCTGGATGACCTGGCTGTGGACTTGGACCATCAGCGGCAGATCGTCTCCAACCTAGAGAAGAAGCAGAAGAAGTTTGATCAGGTATGACTTCAATCATAAGCATTCAGTAGGTACATCTTATTGATAGGTCTGCTTTAAGAATACCTAAGCAATACTGCTTGGAGAATGCATATTTATTTCTGAACTAAGGCAGAGCACGTAGAGTGGAGGAAAAAAGCTTTAATAGAAGTGAATTAATTTTGTTCTATGAATAGGAAGTTAAGCAATGTTCCTTTTCCCAAAGGGATAACATTTATATCAAAACCAAGATAGAGTTTGAAGTGTCATTTGCAAATCATCTCAGAGAAGGTTAAAAATAATAGGTTGGAGGCCTAGGAAATCAGGGATTTGTTTACTTGGGGTCAGCACAGTTGTTAGAGATGGAATGGTGTGCTTCATTCTCTGAAGCTGCATTTTCTTGATTCCTTCTATCCATGGAAGAACACTATTAAGAAGGCCCTGATGAAAAGATGCATGTTTACCTTGTTAGCAAATGATCAGTAATTTCTCAAAATACTGATGCTGGGCTCTTGTAGCTGTTGGCAGAGGAGAAGACCATCTCTGCCAAGTACGCGGAGGAACGGGACCGTGCTGAGGCAGAGGCCCGGGAGAAGGAGACCAAGGCCCTGTCCCTGGCCAGAGCCCTGGAAGAAGCCATAGAGCAGAAGGCTGAGATGGAACGAATGAATAAGCAGTTCCGTGCAGAGATGGAAGATCTCATGAGCTCCAAGGATGATGTTGGGAAAAGTGTAAGTATTCAGTTGAAGTGTCTGGGCAGGAAATGTCACACAGTCGATACTGTTACTTCTGTACTGCAAAAAGCTGATGCCAGTGGTAACACAGAGGAACATTGTAGA